>NC_080834.1:108862564-109212064 GCF_030435755.1 Ochotona princeps | reverse complement strand
GGTGGTTTATTTGCCAAAATGGCTGCAACAGCCAGAGCTGAACCGATCTAAATCCAGGAGCCTTGGGCTTCTTCTGGGTGTCTCCGAAAGCTGCAGGATCCCAAGGCTTTGCACTGCTTTCCCAGGCCACACGCAGGGAGCTGGATGGGAAGTGGAGCAGTTGGGGCACAAACTGGTGCCCTTATGGGATGCTGGAGTTTGTGAGGGAAAGGATTAGCCAACTGAGCCACTGCGCCAGGCTCATACCTGTAGTATTTATAAAAACTCTCTAAATGTGTTGTTTTTGGCATTCTACCTAGGGAAAGTAAAACAAAATAAGAGAAATGGAATGTTGCAGGAGTTTTAAAATAGATTTTGCATAATCACAAAAGAAAGAAGTTTACTATAGCAAAACAGAATATAATCTATTTTAAGTCAGAATAAAATAGGATTATAAGCTTGGTTTCCAATGAATAAGGCAAAAATCTCTCATAAAAGCCAAAACAAATACACACAGAACAAGCCAGAACACCTCTCCCTCTCTCTAAGTAAGGAGACTTTTAGAAATTTCTTCCTTACTTCTAATTTGAGGGTTTGTGATTATGTTTCCTCAATTCTACTTTGATATTCTGTAATAAGCGGCTTTAATTATCAACAGTATAAGCACCTAGTTTATAAAGCAAGGACAAAATAGTTGTATTTTCTACAAATGGTCTTTACCGGATGTTTATAACATTCTTCATCAGCTAACCATTTTGTTTTAATTTCATCTTCAGATCAACATGGACTCAGTTCACTGGGATTCACTATCTAATGTGGAGTAAGTCAAAGGCCCACGCTTTGTGATTTGACCTTCTGAAAATTCTGCTTGGATGTGGGAGCTCAAAAGCACTTACAAGTGAGCTTGCAAAATTAAAAAACAAAACCACACTGGGAGAACCCTGTTGTCAGAGAAAAAAATTGTCTGTGGGTGAAAGGATGTGAAGTCAAATTTTTTAGTGGGCCCTTGAGGAAACAGTGAGAAATGCCACTCCTATTTTCACTTCTTGAATTCTAGCTTTTGTTTTCTGGTCATGGGAGCAAAAAAGCACTGTGTCTTTATTGCTGTTTTATAGCGTATTTTGTTTCTTGTAGGATAGCATCTCAATTTTGTAAGATAGCTCCCAGCAGGCACTAAAGCAGGTGTCTTCCGGGCAGGATTGTAGGATACCGGTTAAGACATGCATGCCCTACATCATTGTACCTGGGTCTAATGTGTGGTTCTGGCTCCTGAATCCAACTTTCTGTTAATGCACACTTTGGAAACAGTACTAATGGCTCAAATAATTGGGTTCCTGCCATACATGTGGGAGACTTGGACTAAGCTCCTGGCTCCTGACTTCCACCCCAACTGAGGGCCATTGAGATCATTTGGGGAAATGAAACAGTAGATGGGTAATTTGTCTTTCAAAAAAAAAAAAATAACCAACTTTTCAACAAGTCATGTAAAGCCAACTGCTTCTGGTTAGAAATCTTAGTGCATCCTAAATGCATCAGAGCAATGTCCAAATCACTCTGCTATAAAATCAGATCTCTGGGCAGAAGCATTATCATAGGAATTATAGCAAGCAAAGTATTTGGTAAGTCCAAAGATGGTATTGCTGACAAAAGCCTGGTGACCAGAACACAAATCCATGTCTAGAATTGATCCATTTTAGAAACCACTGATTCCAGCCCGTGTGTGCTGGAACAGGCCCTATATCATTAACCTGCCATCAGGTGGCTTGCTATTCTTTTGGGGTGCGGTACTGCATGACAGGGTTCCTGTCTGTCCATTGCTGCTTTTAAAACTGGGCAATTGGCAAACATGAGCAAAAAGCCCATGCAGCAACTTTCTGAAACCATGGCCACTTTTTCCATGAAATCATTCAATAGTGACTGGGCTGACTATGGAGAGAAGTGAAGAAATCCATGAGACAGGTCACTTTGTCTGATCGTTAGTGAAAACCTTCCATTGTCAGTCTTTTTTGATAATTTACACAGAACACGAATGTTCCCACCTTAGGCCGAGAGGTTTTTGCTCCAGTTCTCTTTGTTACCAATCTTCCAAGCTAAAGGTATCTTAAGCTAATTGCCCATAAATGAATATGAATCTATGGGTCACCTCTCTTCCCCAGTAAGTGGGCCGTGAAGCATGCTACCTGGGCTTCCAGCCAGTGTGTGTTATTTTTATACCGACCATCAGGTCACTAGGAGTGGGGTTGTCATGCTGCAGTTCCACTTCCTTTTTTCTTGAGTAAGATTTATTTTGGGGCCAGTGTTGTGGTGTAGTGGATTCAGGCATTGCTTGCAGTGTGACATCCCATACGGGCAGCACTAATTCAAGCCCTGGTCGCTCTGCTCCTGAATGACCTCCCTGTTCATTTCTCCTGGGGGAAGCAGAAAATGCAAAGGCTCTGTCTTTCCTTTTCTCTCTGTCATTCTGCCTTTCAAATATATGATCTTTAAGAAAGATTGTGTGTTTATTTGAAAGGCAGAACTACAGAAAGTGGGAGGGAGGAAGGGGAAAAGGTGGAAAAGGAATAAAGAGATAAAATCTATCATGTGGTTCACTTCCCAAATGGCCACAATGGCCAGAACTGGACCTGGCCCAAACCAGGAACCTGGCACCCCATCAAGGTCTCCTGCAGAGGCAGCAGGAACTCGGGCACCTCGACCATCTTCCTTTACCTTCTACTGGGAGCTGGAGTAGAAGCAGAGAAGACAGGCCTTCAACCTGTCCATTGATGCGAGATGCGAGTTGTCACAAGTGGTAGCTTAACATACTGTACCACTACATTGGCCCCCAGCTACTCCACTTCTGCATGAGGGTGACTGCAAGCTGCTTTAGAGGAACCGAGATAAGTACTGTTATGTAATAGGAGCATGGAAGACTACTTCTATAACACAGGGGATCCTGTAGGACACTCCTTAGTGTTATTGTGTCCAATGGAGACAGTACTAAATGAAGCCAGATGCTGGTCATGGGGATCTCGTTTCCTTTTTCTGTTTGAAATTTATGTATTTGCACTGGAAAGGCAGATTTACAGAGAGAGAGAGAGAGAAAGATTTTACATCCGCTGGCTCACTCCTCAAACTGCTACAATGGTGGGAGCTGTTCTGGCTCTCCCACAAGGAAGCAGGGTCCCAAGGCTTTGGGTCATCCTTCACTGCTTTCCCAGGCCAGAAGCAGGGAGCTGAATGGAAAGTGGAGAGGTCAGAACACAAACCAGTGCCCATATGGGATGCAGTGCTTGGAGATGGAGGATTAACCACTTGAGCCATTGTGCTGGCTCCGGTCACAATGGAGGAATTGATGCACTAGAAGTAGGAGCTTGCTGCTCTGGCAACTTAAGTTTTTGGAACCTACTTGAGCCAGTTCTAAAAGAAACAGTTTCCAGTGAGTGACAGGATGCTCTAAGAAATAATAATATAGCTCAGTACATTAAGTAATACAGAGTTCTGGGTGGGCAGATTAATTTTCATGTTACATGGTGCACTGTTTAAACTTTACCAGGGTCCAGCTCTATAGAGAATGCTGTAGTTACTTACTGAAAAAAGACTTTGAAGTTCAAGGGCCTGCCCTGCAGCCGTATTCTGTTAGAGAGTCATCTGTTGCTCGTGCCACACACAAAGCTGGAAGGTTTTCAAATAACTTGTTAACTTGTTGGAGGGGCACAGGCAAATGTCATATGTTTTCTCCAAATCACACACATGCTGGGAGAGTGCTGGTTCCTCTTTTGGTGTCCTGAAGTGCACAGTGCATTATTTTTCTATCATTGCAGGAAATGTTTTGAGAAGCCTGAACCTGCTGGTCTTCTAGAAATTTCACTGAAGTGATAGGCCTCTGTTTCTTTCTTTTGTTCCTTCTTTGAAATGTTTATTTCAAAGGCAGAGTGACAGAAATAGAGGGAGAGATGTCTTTGCTTGTTTGCTTTCTAAATGTCCACAGCAGTTGTGGCTGAGTTGGGTGAAACCAGGAGCCCAGATCTCCATCTTGATCTCTCCCACGTGGGTGACAGCATCCCACGTACCTGGGCCGTCTCCTACTGCCTCTCAGGTGCACTAGCAGGGTCGGGAGTCGAGCAGCTGGGACTCCCACCAGCACTCTGCTATGCGATTCTGGCATCATTGCAAGGAGCAGCTTATCTTACTGTTAAGCTAAACACCTGCTCTTCAGTGTTTTTCATATATTCCATCCTTTAGGATGTATGTGTTTGATGAAATTATCTAACATACAAACATTCTCTTTGTATACATGTGTATCAGCACAATAGCATCAGTTTATAAACCACTATGGTGTTTTGTGGACCAAATTATGGCACAGAGCTAGAGATCCATATTGTTGTTAGGCAGTAAAGCCAGTAAAAGCATGGCTGTCTCCATTAGGACAGGGAAAAAACTTCGTTTGAATCTACACCTTCATCCTTGTTTCAGGGCTAGACTGCTCTCCCCTACGGAAATGACAACATTCTCCTGATGTGGCATTTCGCACACGCATGTGACAACCTGATTAACGTGAAGTAATCCATTGTCTTTCTGTAAAACCCATCTTTCTTATGTGAAGACCAGAAAGGTCAATTCAAGGGGAATATGACAGCAGTTTTCAGCCATTCATGTTCCGAGCCTTTAATTGTGACAGCAGGCTCTGATTACTCTGAGTGTGCATGATTTAGATTTAACAAATCAAAAGATGAGAGAGATGGTAGCTTCAGAGCTTACATTTGGCCATTTTTTCTTCTTTTAAAAAGTTTTATTTATTTTTATTGGAAAAGGAGAAGGAGAGACAGAGAGAGAGATCTTCCATCTGCTGCTTCCCTCCCCAAATGGTCCCAACAGTTGGAGCTGAGCTGACCCAGAGCTAGGAACTTCTTCCAAGTGTCTTACATGGGTGTAGAGGCCCACGGACTTGGGTTGTCCTCTGTTGCTTTCCAAGGCTGCAAGGAGGGAGCTGGGTCAGAAGGGTAGTAGCTAGCACTCAAACCATTACCCACATGAGATGCTGGCACTGTAGGCAAAGCCTTGTCCTGCTACACTGCTGTACCTGTCACATCTGGTCATTTTTACCATAACAACATTTGTTATTTATGTGCATGTGTGAGTGTGTGTGTGTGTGTGTGTGTGTGAGAGAGAGAGAGAGAGAGAGATATCTCCCATCTGCTACTTCACTTCTCAAGTGGCTGCAATGAGGAGCTGGGACAGGCTGAAACTGGGAATCTGGTTCCATCTGAGCCTCTCACATGGGTGGCCAAGAACCAAGCAGTTGAGCTGTCATTTGCTGCCTTATGCATTAGCAGGAGGCTGGATTAGAAGCAGAGCCACTGGGATTTGAACCTGTCCTCTGTTATGGCATGCTGACCTCGCAAGCAGCTTTACTTGCTTACCTACCAAACCATAACATCATTTAACATAAAGGCCAGAGATCAATCAGGGATTTTGCCAGTTGCTGAGTTTCTCCCTTCCACATCCATTTGAATCGTTTGGAAAATGGGGAAAATGTCAAACAATGGTTTTTTTTTATTACAAAAATTATTTATATGTACTTGGAAATGCAGATTTATATAGAAAGAGAGCAATTTTTGCATCAGCTGGTTCACTCCTCAAGTTACCAGGAACTTAAGCCAGGTCTCCCATATGGGCAGGGGGGCGCTGAACACGTCACAGGCTATTGTTAGGGCTCTGGAATGGAAGGAGAGCTTCCAGGACTCAAACCAGCATCCCTCTAAGAAGCTGGCATCTCGGGTGGCTGCTTTACTCACTAAGCCACAATGCTGGCCTCAACAAGATGGTTTTATAGAGCTGTCAAATCTACCCCGACACTAACTAGGTCTTCAAGACCCTTATGATCTGTCCCCCACCCCCATTAGCTTTCGTTCGTTCTGGCCAGAAATCTTGTTTGCCACGAACTAATGGTACCTTTGAGCCAATGCTTACTTATCCCCCCAAATATTTACCCTTCTGTGATAGTGAGTACTCAGCATTGTAGAATGGCTCTTGGAGAAGGTCACAAGAAAGGTTTCGCCTAACTTCTAGATCAAGTCCCCATAGAGCCTGTCTCCAGGGCTTTCTGGGTTTGCTTCTTCATGAAGAGCAGGTTTCTTGCTCCATGAACTGACTCAGGTCTGGCATTTAAGATAAGACTGTGGCCATCTTTCATGGAGGATCATTTCATAACTTTGTTCTCTTCATAACTGGCTATTTTAACTATTTTATTATAGTTCACATGCAGATTGTCAATTTTTGTACTCCTAATTCCCTGATAGGTTGTTACTGTTAGAGATTTCTTTCTTACAAATCATGTGATCCGTGTTTGCCTATTGCCATACTTACACCCTCTCGGCTCATGAAGTTAACAACTGTTCTTCCACCTTTGCCAAGCAAAAGCCTACTTACTCGTCAGAGAGCAAGATTTGGTACAAGTCTCTTACCTACACACAAGGGCATATTTCAAATATGTTAGTTCTTTACTCACCCATGTGTGTAGATGTATGTGTTTGAATGGTTTACAAATGGTAAATATTCATTAACATTTTATTTTATCCAAAACCTGTGTGTTGCTACCTAACAACTTTAAAATAATCATTATTTAGGGAAGACAACTAAAAACAGATTTCTGTGAACTAATTGAGAGAAACTAGATTATAGCCACACAACCTAACAGATTGAATCAGAATCTCTAATAAATGTACTCCTGTCAGTAATGCACCGGCCCGGGGTCAGGGTTGTGTGTCAGTGGGTTAAATCACAGCCTGCAGTGCCAGCATCCCATATGCTGTGGTTTAAACCCTGGCTACTCTACTTCTGATCCAACTCCCAGTTAAAAGCAACAAAGGGGGCCTGGCGGCGTGGCCTAGCGGCTAACGTCCTCGCCTTGAAAGCCCTGGGATCCCATATGGGCGCCGGTTCTAATCCCGGCTGCTCCACTTCCCATCCAGCTCCCTGCTTGTGGCCTGGGAAAGCAGTCGAGGACGGCCCAATGCATTGGGACCCTGCACCCGCGTGGGAGACCTGGAAGAGGTTCCAGGTTCCCGGCTTCGGATCGGCGCGCACTGGCCTGTTGCGGCTCACTTGGGGAGTGAATCAATTGATGGAAGATCTTCCTCTCTGTCTCTCCTCCTCTGTGTATATCTGGCTGTAATAAAATGAATAAATCTTTAAAAAAAAAAAAAGCAACAAAGGATATCCCGAGTGCTTGGGCCCCTGCCTCATGTGGGAGACCCAGAGGAGGCCTCTTGGCTCGGGCCTGGGCATCACAGTCATATGGGGAGTAAGCCAGCAGTCCAAATCTCTCTTTCGTCTCTGCAACTTTGCCTTTCAACTAACTACATCTTTTTTTAAAAAAAATAGGCCAACCTAAATTTATGCTCCTCTTTCACTGCCCTAAACATTGTTTCTGCTCCTAATGTTGCTTAAGAAGCTACCCCAAGGGCCCGGTGGCGTGGCCTAGCGGCTTAAGTCCTCGCCTTCAACGCCCCGGGATCCCATATGGGTGCCGGTTCTAATCCCGGCTGCTCCACTTCCCATCCAGCTCCCTGCTTGTGGCCTGGGAAAGCAGTCGAGGACGGCCCAATGCATTGGGACCCTGCACCCGCGTGGGAGACCTGGAGGAGGTTCTAGGTTCCCGGCTTCGGATCGGCGCGCACTGGCCGTTGTGGCTCACTTGGGGGGATGAATCATTGGACGGAGGATCACCCTTTCTTTCTCTCCTCCTCTCTGTATATCTGACTTCGTAATAAAATAAATAAATCTTTTTTTTTTTTTAAAAGAAGCTACCCCAAACTGAGAAAAAGACTTTTTAAAGACTTATTTATTTTTATTTGAAATGCAGACTTTACAGAGAGAGAAGTGTGAGAGAGAGAGCTCTTCCATAAGCTGCTTCACTCCCCAGATGGCCACAACAGCCTGAGTTGAGCTGATCTGAAGCCGGGAGCTTCTTGGGGGCTTACATATGGGTGCAGGGGTCCAAGGATTTGAGCCATCTTCTGTTCTTTTCCATGCTCTAAGGAGGGAGCTGGATTAACGGTGGAGCACCCGGGATATGAACTGGCACCCGTATGGAATGCCTGTACCATCAGGGAGAGTAGGCCTGCTATGTTACCTCACCAGCCCCTGAAATTGTGTGTGTGCGTGCTGGTGCTAAGTTATGGTTAGAGAGGAGTTAGATATTCTGTTAAACAAGTAACCCTCGATAACCTACTGTATATTTCTTTCTAAAGTATTTTAATATTTAAAAATGTTAAATTTTTAAAAACATAAAAATGCTTATCTCGTTTGGACATTACATAAGGTATACTTGCATTGAAACATGCCGTATTACTCTATTAATAAGTACTATCTTTATGTCAGCTAGAAATTTTAAAGTTGGGGCCAGCACCATTGCGTAGTAAGTTGAGCCTTCGCCTGTGGTGCCAGCATCCCTCATTGGCACTGATTTGAGCACCGTCTGCGCCATGCTTGTGGCCTGGGAAAGCAGTGGAGGACGGCCCAGAACCTTGGGACCCTGCACCCACCTGTGAGACCCAGAAAAGTATTCTGTCTTGTCTTTGGATCGGCTCAGCTGTGGCCATTGTGGCAATTTAGGGAGTGAACCAGCTGATGGAAGATCTTTCTGTCTCTCCTTCTCTTTCTAAATCTACCTTTCAAATAATGATAAATAAATCTTTTTTTTAAAGATTTATTTATTTTATTATTGGAAAGGCAGATGTACAGAGAGGAGGAGAGACAGAGAGGAAGATCTTCCATCAATTGATTCACTCCCCAAGTGAGCCGCAACGGCCAGTGCGCCGATCCCAAGCCCGGAACCAGGAACCTCTTCCAGGTCTCCCACGCGGGTGCAGGGTCCCAATGCATTGGGCCGTCCTCGACTGCTTTCCCAGGCCACAAGCAGGGAGCTGGATGGGAAGTGGAGCTGCCGGGATCAGAACCGGCGCCCATATGGGATCCCGGGGCTTTCAAGGCGAGGACTTTAGCCGCTAGGCCACGCCGCCAGGCCCGATAAATACATCTTTCAAGTATCTTTAAAAAAGAGACAAGGCTCTCTTGGTGCATCAAAAGAAAATGTAACAAAGATGTTAAGCTTATGATGTCTTAGAGTTAGGGCTTTAGCGAGGCTACAATGCAGATGGCTTAGGTTTGCTTTGTGATGTCCGAGGCCTCAACTAGCAGCTGAGAAGCTGGGGCAAAATCTGCTTGCTCATCTATTGAGACTGGCACTGTTTCCTGGGAGTGGAGCCGAGGGCTTAGTCCGTGAGTACGGCGCAAGGTCTCTTCATCTGGTTGCTTGGACTTTATAGCACGGCCTTGGATGTCAGACGTCGTATCCCACAGAGAGTCAGAGGGAACCACTGCCTTTTATAACCTAGCTTCAAAGTCACATAATCTTACTTCTGCCAGTCATAAGCCCACTAGGATTCCCAAGAAAGGGACAAGTGACCCGAGCCCTTGATGGAAAGACCGTGAGTGTATGGAATGGAAGGGGGACAATCTTACTTTGTATAAGTCCCTTTGAATGTCATCGGCGTGTGGATTCTTGCTTATACGTGTGTTTGTGCAAGCCCTCCTCATGTGGTATGGCTTTATTGAAGGCCCCTGGGCATGAGGAAAAGTGTAATTCCCTTACATGGTGACTATCTCTCTCTAGGCCCGACATGGGATGCCAGAGAGCAAGGCCAGCCCGTCAAATCGACAGGGAAGGGCCTGCTGCAGGTGGCCTGGGAAGGCTCCCGGCACCTGGGAAAGGGGAGTGTGGTGAGTCATCAGACCCTCCCAACTGGCTCATCCTAATTGTTCAAGATGGGAATGGAGTGTTGCTCATCCCTAACAATACCTCCATTTTTGTAGTAGAGAAATGATAAGCTGTGAAATCAGCTGTTGCAACTCTATAGTCCATAGGATAACACTAGGCTACAATCTCAGTTACATATGCCTATATCTATATTTTTTTTGAAAGGCATATTTACAGAGAGGAGAGACAGAGATCTTCTATCCACTGGTTCATTCCTTAGGTGGCTGCAATGGCTGGTGCTGAGCCGATCCAAAGCCAGGAGCTTCTTCCAGGTCTCTCACAGGAGTGCAACTTGAACCATCCTGTGTTGCTTTCTCAGGCCATAAGCAGGGAGCTGGATCAAAAGTGGAACAGCTGGGACTAGAACCAGTGCCCATATGGGATCTGGGTACCGCAGCCTGTTGAACTATTGCACTGGCTCCTACAGTTTTAGTTTTAACAGCCCTGTGGCCACATAAGGTAAGGCATTCTATTTAGAGCATGGTTCATAGTTTCATGTGAATGACTTGATGAAGGTCACAGGCAAGCTTTAGGCCTGTCTATATTATTCAGTTATGTGTGGGGGAGAGAGGGAGCAAGAACATGCTCCTGGGTTTACTTATCAAATACCTGAAACGGCTAGAACTGGGCCAGGCTCAAGCAGGGAGACAAGAGGGTCTGCATTAGCAGGTCGCTGGAATTGGTGGCTGTGATGTGGGCAATAAACATACTAATTTTTAATCCCGGTTCTTGCCTCCTATCGAGATGGAAATATTAAGCAGGGGCTGGTATCTTGTGCAAATAGAAATAGAATTTATTTAGCATGAGTGGGTCAAAGAGTTGCTTGTAAATGAGAAAAGAGAGAAAAATCCAAAGTTGTACCTGTCATTGGGAAGGGCTGTCTGAGATTGGGAGACTAGGAGAGCTCTGAGAGTGGCCTGTGAGGTAGAGAGTAAAAACTGGGAGTAGCCCCTCTAAGTGATACCCAGCACTGGAAATGAAGCCTTTCCTTGTCATCCCCCTCTTTTATGAGGAAGGGATGCACCCCAACGGGTTATGCAAATGGAGTAGGTGGTTGTGACAGGTGCATCCAGGGAAGGTGGGTGTAGCAAATCGACTGTTCAAGAGACAGCATTCTGTTGCAGCGATGGAGGAGTTCCAGTACAACTAAACTTGAACTGCCAAGTGAAGCCACATCAACTGGAGCTGGGAGTCAGACCCAGTGCTCTGATTTGGGACAAGGGTATTTTAAATACTAATCATTAGACCACATGCCCGTCTCAAGAGACATTTCATTTTAAGGAAGTGACTCTCATAACTGTGGGGGACTGGCTAGTCTGGAATCTGTGGTTGACCAACAGGCTGGAAGCACAGGGGAGAGGATGCCGCTCTGAAGGCCGCCTGCTGGCAGAGTGCCCTCTTCCTCTGGGGAGCCATTCTTCTCCCAGGAGGCTCTCAGCTGCTTGGATAGGGCTCAGTCACGTTTTGCACATTAATCTGTTTTATTCAAAAGCAACCAATTTAAACCATAATCTCACTTAAAAAAAAAAAAAAACCTTCACATTAACATCCAGACTAGAATTTCATGAACTATCTGAGTACTTTGAAGTACTTTAGCCAAGTTGACACATGAAATTAACCAGCACAGTGTCTTTTCATTCGCATCATAACCTGTAGCATGTACCTTGATCTGCACTCGTTTCTCCTACATGCTCAATTACTCTTGTGTAACTGTAGGGACTTGGTCTCTGAAAGCCTTGCCTTCAATCGGATCCTCCTTCCATATGACCAAGTGGTAAATGAGCAACTCTCTCTCCCCTCCTGCCAGAGTTTGTATCCTTGCTGCCTTTCACCTGGCTGAGTCAGGTAGGCATTTCTTGAAAGATCTGCTCCTCACCACCACTTTTACAATTAATTACCACGTTGGTTAAGGTTCTTGTTTGCAAATAACAGAGTTCACTCAGCCTACTTTCAGCTGAAATTGATTTAATAGGGTCTTAGGGAGCTCATGGACTAATTGAGAAGGCGAGAGGAAACTGCTAAGTTTTCATAAATAAAGCCCAGAGCTGCACTGAAAAACAAGCCTAATGAGACAGTTGTCACTATTGCTGCCAGCTCCTGCCCATGCAGCACCATAGATGAGGAGAAAATGCCTTGTGCCAGCCCCAGGAGAGCAAGTCCAAGTGCACGCAGCCTGTGGCACGTACACAGAAGAAAGGGATGGCAACAGTTTCTTTTTGTCCTACTCTGAAGGAATAGTTATGCTAAAGTGCTGAATATATAATTCCCACACGTCAGTAACAGTGCAGGGCTGACAATGGCATCTCTAGGTAATTATGTAACATCCTGGGCATCACCTCCCGGTTCAGAACTGTGAATTCAGAGTAGCCCCTGAAACAGTTCCATCAAGTCACAAAATGCTCCAGGTTGCTGGAATAGGAAGGATTAGGAGATGGCCTCTGAGATTTTATCCCCTGATGTACATATCGCCTGGAGTGTGGAGGGAGCGGTGACTGTGATAGAATTATAGCTGATGATTCATGATGAGGCTACTAATCAGTTGACCTTGAGTTCATCACAAGGGAAATGATCGTGAATGGGCCCAGCATAATCAAATGAGCTCTTTTAAAGAAATGTGACATGTCAGTGAAACGCTTTCCTGCTGGCTTGAGGACAAGCAAACTGCCATGTTGTGAGAGAAGGAGGGGGACACGTGGCTGGAACCTCAGGGTGGCCTCAAGGAGTTGCTGGCATCTCGTGGCCAACAGCTGGCAAGAAGATTAAACCTTACCAGCGGCACATGGAGTCTGAAGAAGATTTGGAATTTGAGATGAGAACATGGCTTGATGGACCCTTGTATTTTAGTGTTATGTGCCACACTTCTGACCCTGGAAGTGGGACGTAATACACGGGTACCTTTTTAGTCAAGAAATTTCTGGTAGCTTGTTCCATGAGGGAACATGGAAAAGCCTGTGGACAAATGAAATTCAGAAACAGGTTTATTTTTAGGGTTACATTTTTTGAAGTCAACACATAGTTTTTATTATACATACTTCCCCTGAACTTTCTGAAGATCCTTATAAAAATGAATACAGATATGATTAGGAAGTATCACAGGGAGAGTTCTTAGGGCATTAAAATGTCTGCAAAAATCTGCACTTTGCATGCAATAGGAATGGGTGATTTCTTGGTGTTGGGGAGGTGGGAGAATAAACTAAGCAATACATCAATGAATCCACTAACTGTCACTTTTTCTTCAAGTCTAGGATTCTGATACTTTGACCAATGATTTAAAGAAATAATCATTTCAATAAACCGATTCCACAATTTAGGGATGCCTACAGATTCCATTGTTAAAGCTGAAAATCTCTTTGCTTGAGTGAGTAAAACTAGTGCATACACATTCCTAAGCACACAATTCTTCACATAAACAGAAAATATTTTCCTTATTTCGAAGGTAGAATTAGAGAGAGACCGGGGTGACACACAGAAAGAGGTCTTCCATCCACTGGGTCACTCCCCAAGTGGTCGTAATGACTGGAGCTGGACCAGGCTGAAGCCAGGAACCCAGAACTCCATCCAGTCTCTCACATGGATGCTAGATAGCCATGTACCTGGGCCATTTTCTACTGCTTTCCCAGGTGCATTCGCAGGGAGCTGGATCAGAGACAGGGCAGTCTGGGCTCAAGTTGGTGTTCATATGGGACACTGGTGTCACAGGCAGTGGCTGGTCTTGCTGAGTCACGAGGCTGGAAGCCCATCTTCTTTTTTATGTACAAATTAAGCTGATGAAATAATTGGAGAGGGTAGCATTCGTGTTTTTGTCTTTCTCAAAAACTGATTCAGGTTTTTGAATGATCAATTCCCCAACAGATGATTCGATTTCAGACGCTGTTTGCCAACCCCTGGTTGGCTGTGTAACAGGATGTTCAACCTTGCTCTATAGACCCGCCCCGATTTTAAGCTTTTAGATGGTGAAAAGCTTTATGTACTTGGCGCTCTTTACCTGATTATTAGAAGTTAGACATTTCATTTGGCTGTAAAGGAAACAAGAAAAATGAAAGGCCAAACAAAGGAAGACTTTAGTTCTTTTCAGGTCACACGATGTCTGGAGGTAGGCATTTCAGTGCCGGAATGGTGATTCCCTGCTTCTGGTGGAATCCGGGCCTCCGCTCGGCTTCCATTCAGCCATCATGGAGTAGGAGTATTGCCTCAAGCACAGTATGACCTGTTGTAGACCTACTTTACAGGAAAGAAAAAGATACGGGGCGAAGAAACATAGGTGTCAGCTGACTCTGCTGCTTTCCAAGAGATTTCCTAAAAATCTGACCCAGTGTCATCCCCTGAATATCTCATTGATCAAAACAACAGCCAATTTGCTCTGCAGTGAGGTTACTGAGAACCTTCTTCATTCATGTCATTGGCTTGCCTCTTGTTAGTCAATTTGCTGTCCCAAACTGGCAGAAGGTGAAAAAGGAGGAAGTGATAAATCCTTGCAATATATTACACTGACATAAATTCATGCTATTTAAAGAAGAAAATCTGTAAGAACTCTCTAAATTCAAATTGCAAGTGGGCCTATTCAACACCTCACAGGTAGAATCGGATGTTGTAAAACAAGGTGGAAATTCAACAGTATTGCTTTGGCATTAAAAGCATATAAAAATCATTGCAATGATTTAGATAAAGCAAGGAGTTTTATGTAAGTTCTGTTAGAAGAGTTCTCATAAATAAAACGTCAGAATCCAGCAAATGAAGATGGCTCATGTCACATGGGAAGGAACTTATTTTCCGCAGTGAGGAATTACAGAAGAGGTTTGCTCCGAAGACCTCAGAGGATGGAGCAAGGCAGCACTGCAGGGTGTCCATGAGGGTTTAAAATCCCTTTCCCTTGGATTCTGGGAACAATCAAGTTCCTTTTTTTTTTTTTTCAAATGCAGATACATTCCCATTATCCCCCAGATTTTAGTACATAATTTTTATGCAGTATCCTTGTGTTCATAATTTGTAGAGAGATTAAGGAGTGATGTAATATCAAACCTCGTATTCTCTGTGACTTCATCCTTTGAGGCTAACATCACGATGGCATTATTCCAAAGCAAAGGATGGCCTTGTGTTATGACAAGCAGAAGAGCAAGCAGAGACTAGGGCAGAATCGATCTGAACTGGAATCAAGTTTAAGGAGGAGACAGGCTATAGCCAGATGGTCTCTGCAAAGGAAATGAGACCAGTCTCAGATTCTGAAAGGTAAATATTTAAATATTTGTTTTCCTAAAGCAAGATAGGAAGGAAAAAACATTCTAAATGGGATAGAGCCTCATGCCATTTGATGTTAAGATTACTGGGAAGGATCCAGCTCCCTCTCTGTGGCCTGGGAATGCAGTCGAGGACGACCCAAGACTTTGGGACCCTGCACCCACGTGGGAGACCCGGAGGAGGCTCCTGGCTTTGGATTGACTCAGCTGCGACCATTGCAGCCACTTGGGGAGTGAACCATCGGACGAAGATCTTCCTCTCTGTCTCTCCTCTCTGTATATCCACCTTTCCAATAAAAATAAATAAAATCTTAAAAAAAAAAGATTGCTGGGAAGGATGATGGCTGTGGGACAGATAGTTGAGAGCAGACAGGTTAAAAACAGGCACCCATGGCGCGTGTGGTGGAGCTAAATGAGAGAGCGAGGGCTAGGGCTGATCCTGTGGGCCAGGCTATGCAGGGAGGCTAGGGACAGAGTGCGGGAAAAGGGCAATTGCAATTTGTGAAGGCATTAAGGGTCTGGAGTAGACCTTTGTAAGCCAAGAGCCAGCAGCAGCGGGTAACCAGGGATTGGTAGCAGGGAAGGGAAGAGAGCCTGGGCTGAGGCCTGACTTCCTACTGAAGCAAGTCAGGCATGACATTACAACATCTTGTGGGCTTGAAAGTGAACCGAATTATTTTTGGTTGAAATTTTTTTCTCTGTGTCAGAGAACTCATCTTCCTCAGTTATGGAGAAAAAAGAAAAATGTCAAGCAATACTTAGATCTTCTCTGGATTTACAGGAGATAATTGGCTCACCTTAGAACACTCTACCTTCCCTGCAAAAGGATGCCCTTAACCTGCTCCGTCCAGCAAACAACTCCCAAACTTCACTGACTATAAGAGTCACCTGAGTTTCAGGCCAAGTCAATTGAATCAGACCTTCCAAGACAGAAGGCGGGCATTTGGCTAAGACACCTGGGGTGCTGCAGCCTCTATCAGAGCACCGAGAGTCCCAGCTGAGCTCCTGGTTCCAGCAGCACACAGCCGTATGTCCTTGGAAGCAGCAGGCAACAGCTGTAGCACTTTGGTCCTTGCCACCTCCCTGGGAAACCTGGATTCAGTTCCTGGTTCTAGCTTCAGCCTGGCCTAGCAACATCTGTTTGGGGAGTCAACCAATGTTACCCCCTGCCCCCCACACAGATGGAACAAACAGAAGAGCTCTTTCTGTTTCTCTCTTTCTCTCTCTGCCTTTCAAATTAAATACATAAAATTTTAAAGTAGAGAATTATGAAGAAAGGAATCTAAGAATATGCATCTTTCTAAGGGCTTCTGTTTTGACTGGGGAAATAAGCTCTGTGAGCAGAGGTGGTGAAGCGAGGCTGCAGAGGTAGCTCTGAAGCAGGCAGCAGGTGTGAGGGCATGAGCTCTGGAGGGCAGACAGGAAGAAATTGGAATCCAGGCAGAAATTACAGTTAAACTGAGGTGAGGAACACGGAAAGTGAAAGAACCAAATTAGCAGAGTCCTAAGTTCTGTACCCTTTTTATATAAAGATTGATTTATTTTTATTTGAAAGGCAGATTTACAGAGAGAAAGAGAGATGGAGACACACACAGAGATTGAGATCTTCTGTCCGCTGACTCACTCCCCAAATGGTCACAAGGGCCAGAGCTGAGCTGATCTGAAGCCAACAGCCAGGAGCTTCTCCTGGATCTCCCACTTGGGTGCAGGGACCCAAGGACCTGGGCCATCCTCTGCTACTTTCCTAGGTCATAAGCGGGGAGTTGGATTGGAAATGGATTACTGGTGCCCATATGGGATGCTGGCACCAGAGGCAGAGCATTAGCCTGCATAGCATTGACCCCAGCTCTGTACCTTGGCCATTTTTCTCTCTGTGCCTTTATTTCCTCCGATGTACAATGAGAGGGTCAGCTTTTTCAGAATTCTGTTGGATATCTCAAGGACCACGCTGAGGGAAGAACCCTTTAGGACTACCATAATCTCTTCTTCACTCAAAGCAAATCTGCTTGAAATTGCTAGGCTGATTGGACTTCTATATTAGGTTCATTTAAATAAAATATTCAGTGCCAGTTTTTCAAAAATTGAAAAGTGCCACACTAAATGATTTTCAAGGGCCTTCAGCCATGGGATACTAGATGGGGCCGCCCTGGCAAGGCCAACAGCACAGATCATTAGCACAGAAAGAGCACCAGGGCTTAGGATGCAGGCCACATAGGACACAGTTGGAAGCTTTTTTTTTTTTTTTTTAAATATTGAACTCCTGCTGTTGCTGCTGCATTCCTGGAGAAGAAAGAAGTGTAGGATCATCATGAATATACCACTTGATTAAAAAAAAAAAAAATCAGGGCCAGGGGCCAGCATGGTGGCTCAGCAGTCTAATCCTTCATCCTGTGGCGCTGGCATCCTATATGGGTGCTGGTTCATATCCCAGCAGTTTCACTTCTGATCTGACTCTCTGCTTATGGCCTGGGAAAGCAGTAGAGGGTAGCCCAAGTGTTTGGATCCCTGTACCCACTTGAGAGACCCAGAAGAAACTCCTGGCTCCTGACTTCAGATCGGTTCAACTGTGACTGTTGTGGCCACTTAGGAAGTGAACCAGAGAATGGAAGACCTTCTCTCTCTGTAAAATATGTCTTTACATAAATAAATAAATAAATAAATAAATAAATAAATAAATAAATAAATAAAATAAGTAAATAAGTAAAAGTAAAACTTAAAGAAAAAAAAGCAAATCAATTCCAAAATAATAAGCAGTGAACTGCCCAAGTTTGTCCTCTTTACAATAGATATTTTGGTGTAAAGTAGCTCTATGCAAATGTGAGTCCTGTTCAGTGACCTGGCATAATAAGCCCACTCATACATTGGAAGGCAGGTATAGCCAGCAATGAGCCGGGCGCCTGGTGGAGGGCCTGCCAGGCAGGCAAAGATGCCACTTTCCCTATTTGGACACAACCCTACAACATCTTCAAAAACAAGCATCTGTTTACAAATAAACACAACCTTCACCTTCATACACCCCTTCCAACCTGGGGAAGAGACTTCCAGAGGTGGATGTGGCAAGACTTGGGTTCAAGTTCAACTCTGTGCTTATTGTGTACGTTGGACAAGTCATTCTCTTATCTAAAGTAGGGGATAATAATAACTTCCTTGCAGTATGGCTGTGAAGATTAAATAAGGTAATGCATGTGAAAGCATTTTGTAAGTAGCACAAAGTCTTACAAATGTAAAGGTACATTTATCATAATAATAGCATCATAGTCAAGCAAACAACATTAGGGGAAAACACTGCTATCTTCACAAGCTATATAAATGCTTCTATAGACAATCAGACAATATGCATTTATTAACATATCCATTTGTACTTTCATTCACTCACTAGTTCTTGCCTGCGCAGCCCTAGTCCCTGGGGAAGATAAGAAGTAAATGAAAGGGGAATGGGCAGATACAAATTCATTTAGGGCTTGATGATCAAAGAGTTCAGTGTCTGTTGAGCCAGAAGCTGCATTCTTCTCTGGGACAGGGCAGATCCCGAAGTCCCTGCTTCTCAGTCGAGGGAAGACAGTGACTCAGGGAAACCCAGAGAAGCAGCTGACTTGGCAAGAGGATGCTGACAGAAGGCAGATTTGATCACCCAAGGCTTTCCTAAAAAACTGGGGACGAGCTGGGCTGGGCCAGTCTTCAACATCCACTGGCAGGTGTGAGAGTCAGGAAAGGATGCAGGCCAGACTTGGTTGAGATGTAATAACTACCACTTCACCTTATGGCCAGGACTATGGGTTGGCCAGGCTGGGCTAGGCTGCAGCAACCCTCCACCCCCCCCCCACATCATGAGCTGAGATTGGGACATGTTGGGTGAAGCCAGGCCACTGGCAAATGTCAAGGCAAGATGGGCCATGCCAAACTGGGCTGTAGCACACACTGGCACATACAAGACTCAGGCTGGGAGTGAACCCATTGGGGGACTACGGGAGCTCCCCTGCTGGGCCACTGCTCCTACTGGGAAACTGAGAACTGATACTTGGGGCCAATGGACTGGGTAGGGCTATGAAAACTGTTGGCTTGCATGCAAGCTGGGTTTCAGGGAGTGCTGGGCTAGGTCAAGCCACTGCATCCACAGGTACACGCAAGAGCCAAGATGAGTGCTGACTGGCCAAGCTTTGCCGTAGCATCTGCTGGCAAGTGCCAGCACAGAGTGCAAGTCATGTCAGATTGGACCAAGTATAGGATCTGGGACTGAAACTGGGCACTGGGCCTAGCAGGGAAACTGTGGGCACTCATCTGTTGGGCTGCAGCACTTGCTGGAATGCTTAAGAGCCAGGGCTGGGGGTGGATCAGACTAGACAAATGACAGCACCTCTCAGCATATGTATGGAGAGGATCATGGAATAGGGTGGGCTGAGCTAAGCTACAACACCCACGGGTGTATACGAGAGCCCTACTTGGACTAGTCTGCTGTACATACTGGCACATGCAGGAACCAGAGCAGGGGTGGCCTGGTGAGGTTATTGGGGGTTGCCCTGACTAGACTCCCATTCCCGCTGGTGTCATGGCCAGGTCTGTGGCACCTGCCAGTTTGCATAGCACATGGGGCTGGGGTCGGAACTGACTA
Source organism: Ochotona princeps (assembly GCF_030435755.1). NCBI lineage: Eukaryota > Metazoa > Chordata > Mammalia > Lagomorpha > Ochotonidae > Ochotona > Ochotona princeps. The sequence continues at coordinate 109,192,440 of NC_080834.1, read as the reverse complement.
GGCAAGCATAATTACCAGTGTGTGTGTAGTCTGATGTGGGTGATGGATTGAACTGAACCCTGTACTGGTTGATGCATGTGAGAGTAAAGTCTGGGGTCACCCCAAGTGAGGTTTCCTGGGGGGACTCCCCAACTGGACAACTAGACTCAAAACTCTGGCCACCAGGAAGATCATAAGATTTGTGATCTGACCTTGAATTACATGCACGTCATGAAGGAAGGACTGGGGCTGCTTGATTGCTGATACCTGTGTAGTAGACGGCATGCCCAGCTGCATATGGGGGACAAGAAGTCCAGCTCATTTAGGCCCTCAGAGAAGACTGAATGCCATGTCATAAGATGGAGAATAGAACAGGTTGGACGACTCACCTGGCTGAGCTTCGGCAGCAAGTATCTGGATGCACTGGAGTGGACTCTGTCAGCCAGTGGACCTTGGAAGGAGTTTTTCAACCTTGGAGCAATAACACCAAGTCTTTCAGAACTATCAGGATCACTCAAGTAACATCCTTGAAGCATTCTTTTTCACATCAAGATTTCTAAGATGACATCAGGCAGACATCCCCCATCCCCAGGTTTTTTGGGCAGAGGGAGCAGTTCCCTCTCTCTCCCTAACTTCCTTCCCTCCCCCTGGATATAGGAGAAAAGGGAAGAAAAGGAAAATTGGAAGCATCTGTTGCTCTCACTTTTCCCCATGCCTTGACCCTCCCCGCCCCAATCAGTGGTCCTCATGGGTGTGCATCCTTGTCATCTATGTAAATAACCTCAAACATACAATAAAATGATCATGATAAAAAAAACCCAACCCTGGTTGCTCTTTCCATTCCATCCCCACTGTCTCCATCCAGTCTTATTTTGCTTGGGTGCTCCCTTGCCTATTGACCGCCCTGCTGAAATTGCACAATACCTGAGATGAGCGCAGCCTGGTCTTTCAGAGAGGAAAGACTAGACTTGCAGACTGCTAGTACTCATGAGGGTCCTCAGGGCCTCCTCCGATGGTGAAGGAAGGAAAAGTGACTTCTTCAAGTAAAAACCTCAAAGTCAGTGGACCTGAATTGGATATAGTTTTTCAATTTTAGCTGGAGACGCAAATGACTTAGCATGAATATATACGGTCATACTTACCTGGCAGGAGAGTATATACGGTTATGCTGAGAAAACACACAACTTGAAATAGTCTTCTGCAGAGGAAATAATGGGCCCCACTGGGAGCTGTAGAGTTAATTGGACTGCCACGCCCTGTGACTCACCTATAATACGGTGTATCATGCAACACCCGGCATTCATCTCCCACGTACTCACTCATCACTGGGGTCAGCACTCAGGGTTCTTTTTAAACATACTTCTCTTGCTTTTAATAACTACAAATAAAAACAAAATCAAGAGTGGCTACTCTGCTATAGAAGGCTGGAATTCAATGGGAACTTGAGTTTTTAACTCAAGAGAAACGGTTTCCTTTGATCTCTCTCCCTTCCTTCAGAAATGGTGACAATGAAGATTAAAGTGTTTTCTGGAGGGCTTTTAAGAGCATTGCATGCATTTTGCAACCGACAGAGTTCAAGCAAGGATAAGAGCAAGCTTTCCTGCTTGAGGAAGAAGGGCTTACAACACCCTTCCTTCCAAGCCGTGGTCAAAATGCCCTTTGACCTGCACTAACTTTCCCTGTGCCTTTGGCGGGGATTCCTTCCAGGGCCTCCTACTGAGGGAGCCTCCCGGCCTGTATTTTTCCTCTGTGTGTTAGCCTTTCGGGCAGCATGTGGCACTGGAGTGTGTGCCTCATGGGTTGTTACAGAAAGATTCCTCCGAGAGACAGACTGAGTCCTGTTGCACAGCTGTGTGGGAGGAAGAAGTCCTGTTGGTGTGGACACTGCTTTGCCCAATGCTGGGCTGGTACCCGTGTCTGTTTCACGGTGCTTTGTAACTTCCGTGTGCTTGCTGTATACAACTGTTTTCCTCAGCTCTTAGGTATAGACAGAATATTCTTCTTTTACTATCCTCTGATGCTATAACATTACTGTAACATGCATACATTTTGCTTCACATTTTAGTCTTTACAAAAGTTTTTTTTTTCTTTTAAAATGTTTACTTGAAAAGAAGAGTTACAAACGAGGGAAGGGGTGAGAGAGAGAGATCTTCCACCTGCTAGTTCACTCCCCAAAGGCTGCAATGGCAGAGGCGGAGCCAGGCTGCAGCCAGGAGCTTCATTCAAATCTTCCCCTTGACTGGCAGAGGCCCAAGTGCTTGGGCCATCCTTTGCTGCTTTCCCAGCTGCCTCAGCAAGGAGGTGGAGTGGAAGTGGAGAGATGGGAAATGCAAATCCCAGTGCTCACATGGGATGTGAATATTCCTGGCTGGGGTTTTATCTGTGGCACCACAACAGCAGCTGCCCCCAATTTTTTTTGAAGTTTTATTTATTTTGTATTGGAAAGGCATATTTTCAGAGAGGAGATGCAGAGAAAATGCTTTTCCATCTGCTGGTTCATTCCCCAAATGGCCACAACAGCCAGAGTTGAGCTGATCTGAAGCCAGGCACTTCTTTTGGGTCTCCCATGTGGGTGCAGGGTCCCAAGGCTTTGGCCTGTCCTCAACTGCTTTCCCAGGCCACAGGCAGGGAGCTGGATGGGAAGTGGAGCTGCCGGGACACAAACTGGCACCTGTATGGGATCCCGGACCATGCAAGGTGAAGATTTAGTCACTGGGCCACTGCACTGGGCCCCTCCCCACTGCCCAATTTTTTAAAACACAAGTAGAATATGACATCGATGTATAGATACCTAAAGGTTATAGGAAAACCTTTTAAATTTGTTTAGATTGCATATTTTTTATGGTTAACAACTTCTCTAATAATTTTGAAGTCGAGGTTGTCCTAAACAAACCATGGTCACATGCACACACACATATATATGTGATATGCAGCCACCACCACATTGTAGTGATCATGACACTGGCTTTGCCTGAGGTGGAGACCTTTTCTGTAAGTTATTCTTTGACCATAATGAAAGCTCTTTAAGAAAACCAAAGGCTTAGGGACCACAAGAGAGCAAGGAGCACAGGAAGGACCTGGAATCTGAAGCCTGATTTCTGACCATGGAGTTCCAGGGGTCACTCGACCTGTAACATTTCATAGTTTTCTGAGCATCATGGGATGTGGGCACGATCATGTGGCAATGAGTTTGCAGGGATAGGCATTGGGGAACCATAATTTGGTCATAATTTTGCTGCTTATAGTGTGGTGTTCCTGGATAAATTTCTCTGTCTCACTTTTTTAAAAAAGAAGTAATCATTTTTATTTGAAAGGTGGATTTGTAGAGAGAGAAGGAGAGACAGAGAGAATGAGGGATCCCTTCCACCTGCTGGCTCACTCCCCAAATGGCTAAAACAGCTGGAGCTGGGCATATCCAAAGCCAGGAGCCTGGAACTTCTTCCAGATCTCCCACGTGGCTACAGGGACCAAAGTCTTGGACCATTCTGCACTGATTTCCAGGCAGCTTAGCAGGAAAGTGGACTGGAATTGGAGCATCCAGGACTCAAACTGAGGCCCATATGGGATGCTAGTGCGACAGTTGGATGCTTAGCTTACTGTGCCAAGATGCCAGTCTCTCTGAATAAATCTTTCTATCCAGTTAACATTTTCATTTATAGTCTAAGAGCTCAGATGAGACTTGTATTGTGAACAGGGCAGGCTCCATGCAGGTGTTTCTAGGGTTTTGCAAATGCCTGGCTGATCTCTGAGAGGAGGCGGCTGATCTTTGACTCAACAATCTTTCTTAACTCCTGTTTTCAAATTCTGGAATTCATCTACATGACTTTTTATTTCAAATGTTACAAATGTGAACTGGAAATATAGTGTAGGAGAAACCTACTGGGCAGAACCCACACAAAGATGTTGAAAATTAGTTTCTCAATCTTAACCCCTCACCTATTTTGGAATGCAAGATTAAAGTTGAAGAGACCAAGAATGGTCGGAAATGGAGAGATTTTCAGGGCTTCAGAGAGTCGTCAGTGTGCCGCCAGTGCCCTTCACTCACAGCCCAGGAGACAACTTGGGGGCCTTGTTCCCCTGCAGCTGGGGGAACCAGTGGTCCAGCATCTGATGCCTTGTTGAGTGAGCAGAATAGAGGCTGTGCATGTGAGAGGAAGACAGTGTGTCAGTGTGCAAACCCCTCAATGATGCATTGGAACTGTGTGCTGCTGTGGCCCCACACGGTCTGAGACAGAGAAGGAGCTAGCTTGGGTTGCCTGATTCTACCTCACAGACGGTGAGATCAGGAGATTGCAACAGAAAGAGACAGGAGGTAGGGGCTTCCGGATGAGTCACCTGCTTCAAGACGTTCACTTCGATGTTGCCAGAACCGGCTTGGAAATCCGGAGATGTGAGGGTCTCACAAAACCCATGAAAACCCCATAGGAGAAAAAAGACAACATTTTGAAACCTGTCAGCCCCAGAGAGCCCCAAAGGCTTCCCGCAGCAACCCAGTCTGGGAAAGCTTTTCTTGCCCTTCCTTCCCTTTCTCCTGACCTTTCAGTCCAGCAGGTGCAGAGAAACTCCAGGCACTAATTAGAATAAAACTGAGGCAGGTGGTAATCTAGAGGGTGAGCAGCTCAAAGCCCCTCCCTGGTGCCAGGGTAGCCTGAGGCATAGTCCTGCCGGAGGAGGGGCGAAGCCTGGAGTTAACTCGTCACGGGATAGCCGAACTGAAACTCTTTGAAGGTATCCAGCGAGCAACTGACTTTCTTTTTTCTTTCTCAGATCTCAGAGGGATCAGAAAAGCCTGGCACTAAGTCGGCTCCAAGAGAAGAGGAACATTGGCCTCAAAGGGTGGGCACATGCAGGACCAATGGGGCAGAAATGCGCAGCTACTTCCTGTTGTGTTCATGGGTCCTGAATATTGAGTATGAAATTACATATATACACTAAAATTTATTACTTCTCTTTGTTCCAAGCAAGTTGATTTGACAAAGTGTTCCATTTCAAATGCGTGAAAAGCTCTAACACTGGACGTGGAAGGCCACTTCTAACACAGGCATTGATGGCAGTTACTGCAGAGTGGGAAAAAGCAGACGGCTCCTTCCCGCCCCTCATTGTGTGCTTGTCCTTTTAGGAACTGAAGTCCTTTCCCTCTTCACAAAGAGAAAGCAAAAGTGTGTTCCCCCGTAAGCCATACCTGTCCACCTGCCCCCTGCCTCCCTTCCCTCACGTCCCCAACAATAATAAATACAACGCTGGATTAGGGGTAAAATAGAAGAAGAAATAAAGAACATGGGAGGAGGGAGTAATCAAAACGAGGTTCAGGAATAGAAAGGGAAAGAGGAAGTGTAGAAAAAAGGTGAGTGTGGGCACAGAACAGCCTTCCTGATCAGGAGGGGGAGGGGAAAGAGGCCGGGGAGGGAGCCCGGCGGCCTCTCTATTTGCTGCCTCTCAGCTCTGCCGCCTTCTCCGAGAACACCTGACCTTCACAGCTGCCAAGCGTCCTCCGGCTTTGTGCCAAGGCACTGGCGCTCACCTACTTTTGCCCCATCAATGCACATAGAGACTGACTTCCCCCTTGAGCTCTTATCAAGGTCTCCTCCTGGAAGCTTATTCTGGTAGCCGGGAAACCTGGGAAACAAGACTCAACTGCTCCGTGGCCCGTCTTTGTTAGTATACGTTGTGTTTGCTGCCAAGTCCTAATGTCCTTTTATGTGAAAGCAAACATGGCAATAGGATGGAGCTGAGTGTAAAATTCATATGAATATCAAATGCATCAGGACGCTTGAGATCAATGTTGGACTTAAACTCCTTTGGGTTGTGTTCAATGCAAGTCCTTAGGGCTGTTGACCCTTCTCTACAATTAGGGAGGAATTTTCCTAGAAATTCATGAGAGATGTTGGCCCACCTTGTTTGTTTTCTCTGGAATAGCCATTTTGGGCACCAGATCAGCATAAATTATTGCAGAACCAAGGCAGTGGCCCTGTAGTGGCTGCAGCAATGGGTGTCTGATGGGAAGGAGAGGTGGAGCAAAACCAAGTTCACACCGCCTGCTGACCAGCAGGGCCAGCTCTGTTTATAAATCTGTAGGTGGGTCGGCTAATAAAATTGGCAAGTCCCGGATGAGACCTGATTCGACCAGCTTTTCTCAAAGCGTGTCTCAAAAATGATTCCAGAAAAGAAGGGCTCTGGGATCAGACAAGTTTGGGAGCTGGGGTAAGCCCCTCGTCGAAATTCACGGAGGACAAAGATGTTAAAGGCTCTGGGAATCATGGAGCAAGCCAAGCAATCAACAAGCTCGTTTGGCTCTATGTTGTTCAAGCACAGTGGACGCTCTTTTTACCAAACTTTTCTTTTGCTCCCTATACCTCGGATTTAGTTTTCTGGGCACCACATCCAGGTAAATGCTGTTTACCAGGTAATGTTGTAGAAAAGACAGGACCATTTTTCATCACCCAGAGCATCTTTGTTCTTTTATCTCATGGTTTGAATGCATTTTCCTAGTAAAGAAAACTATATTTACTTCCCTCACAGTTATGTCAAACAAATTTATATTAACGTAGCCATGTATAAGAAATATGCACTGGTACAGCTTTTGTTTAACTTGGTTTGTCAACCTATTCTCATCTACAGATCCCTGCACTGTAGCTTGGGTCCTATCGCCTGCTAACTAGCTGACCCATGCGTTGCAGCAGAGGACTGTCTATGCTATCACAACTACCCATCACAAGTTGCAAACAATGTGAGCTAGCCAGTTGCCAGACTGAATTGACTCTATTCCAAAGCTAAGAAGTATAATGTTATTATTAACTTATGTAAATAGACATATGATACAAATATAATTTTCTTTAGAGATTTAAACTATGGAAAATAGTTCCTGTATGTCTTGCTAACTTTCCAGATCCTCAGGGGTCCATATTTTATGGGTGGAGAATTGCCAAAATAGATTATTCTACCAGTGGCATTATTGTGCTTATGTAACATACATTATTTTCATATTCAAAATTCTATTACTCAGAAATGGCTTCATAATAGGACACTTATGGTCATGAAAAGCAATAATTAGTATAAAAAGTATGGAAGAGTATGGCAAAAATATGAAGCCTGACACCTGGCAAGAGCAGAGCTGCAGCTCCTTTGGCAAATATGTCAGTGAGGGCGAGCTGTTAAGAATGAGGGTGGGGGGCCCGGGATCCCATATGGGCACCGGTTCTAATCCCGGCAGCTCCACTTCCCATCCAGCTCCCTGCTTGTGGCCTGGGAAGGCAGTTGAGGATGGCCCAATGCATTGGGACCCTGCACCTGCGTGGGAGACCTGGAAGAGGTTCCTGGTTCCGGGCTTGGGATCGGCGCTCACCGGCCGTTGCGGCTCACTTGGGGAGTGAATCAATTGATGGAAGATCTTCCTCTCTGTCTCTCTTCCTCTCCATATATCTGATTTTGTAATAAAAATAAATAAATCTTAAAAAAAAAAGAATGAGGGTGGGGAGGAAACAAATTCTTAAAAAAAAAAAGATGTACTGGTTAGATATTTCCGTGTGTGTAGACCATATGACACACTATAGGTATACTTATTATTCACGTATTGTGGAGGCCTGCCAGCAGAACTTGCACACTCACAGTAGCTGAATTTTTGCCAACTGTGTCAAGAAAATTATCATATATTAATGAAAACCCCATAGATAATTGCCTTCAAAGTGACCAAACACCTGTCCCCATGTATACCCATAAGAATGAGTCTATTCCCGATGTGAGGCACGCTCCGAGGGTCCTGCTCAAGCAGTATTGATAGCTCATCAGTTCTGAACTGCTGCCAGTCTCGCCATTCCAATCACAATGCAATCCGTTCAGAATCCACTGGCTGACAGTCTCTTCATGGTTGGAGTTCTGAGATCAGCAGTTCAGTTGGAGGGATCTCCAAAGAAACTTCATCTGAGATGATCCCAGACCTGATTCTTGTGTGAGTTTGCCAGTACAGGGTCCAGGGTCCGGCACCGTCTGTCGCCCCGGTCAGTTTATTCACATGCTGGTCGTTGCAATTGTTGGGTCAGTTCTGTTTCCAGACCTGTCTTCCACTTGAACCCATGGGTCTTGTAGTCTAGCTCGATCCTACCCACTTCATACTCAACCCTCACGCAAACCAGTGGAAGCTGCAGCCTAGTTGGGGTGACTCCCCATAACCCCCATCAGGCCTGCCCCCTACTTTAGTTCCCATGCATGCCAGTATGTACCACAGACTTGAACCATCGGGTACCTGGGAGGCTGGGTGGGGCTTTTCCCTTTGTTTCTCCCTGACCCCAGATACAGGGAAAAATTGATCATATTAGTGTGGAAACAATGGTCTTAGCTACTTTCCTGTAGCCCTTGACCCTTTGTACCCTAATCAACTAAGTAAGAATATTAAATTAAAAAAAAAAAAAAGAATGAGTCTATTCATTAGCAGCCTATTACATATGAAAAAAACTCTGATCTACTCAGTGCTTCAAGCCCCTGTTTTAACATTAGGACTTGTTTCAAAAAATGAGATGAAACAAAACAAAAAGATGAGGAAATAACCTGTAGCCTGGAGAAAGAGAAGGTACCTAGTGCCCAGGCAACTTCCTTATGGGATAATTGACAATGAGATAAGGATGAGGGTTTTTGCTGGACTTTAAACTGACTACCTAACCTATTACCTTCCCAGGAAGGTCTGTCTGTGGATGTCTGACGCCTCCCCTAGAAGAAAGGGGAAAGGTATAGTGAAAAACAAAAGAGCCACTCTAATGATGAAAAGGAGATTGGGTAGGAAACACTTGATTCCAAGCAGGCATAGTGTGGAGTCAATTCTCCACACCTGTACACTAATATGCAATTGTAGAACCAGGGACTGTTCCTTAGGAACTTGCTGATTTGTGCTATCTGAATTTTCTCTAGGCATTTCCTCTTGCATCTCTCAATATTACTTTTGAAATCAGGGGCATATATCAGCTGTGCTAAAGGGAAGCTTCACCTGACCCTTAAGGCCTCTGCTTATTCTGTATTCGTATTTTATGAGAAAAGCTTAACATTATTTGAAAGGGTCAGTTTTCATGATGACTCTAGAATACAAGAGAATGTTAAGGGCCCGAAGAAACTTAGATGCTGCATTCCATATGGACGAAAATTTGAGGAGACCCAGCTGCTTGACTTCTGATCCCGCTCCCTACTAAGGCACCTGAGAAAACAGTAAAAGATGGTCTTGGTGCTTGGGTCCTGCCACCCTTGTGTGAGAGCTGGTTGGAGTTCCTGGCTGCTAGATTTGGGTTGGTCCAGGCGCCGTCGTTACAGTCATTTGGAGAGTAAACCAGTGGATGGAAGATCTTTTGCTCTTTCTCTGTGTCCGGTTTTCCGTCTATCTCCCCTTTTCAGTTACTCTGCCATTCAAAGAAATAAATATAAATAAACCTTTTTAGAAGAATTTTTTAGTCTTGATTGCTAGTCAAAAGAGTTCAGTATTTTCTGTGCAGGCAAATAGAAGCCAGTGTGAGGTTTAACTGAGGGGGTGGAGGAAGGTGGCAGTGCAACATGGGATGGCAGAAGGAAACTAGTAAGAGTAAGGAATCCATTTTGAAAGTTACTGTTGTAATTGTCACTTTTAAAATTTATTTTTATCTGAAAGCTAGAGAGAACGAGAGAAAGAGATCTTGCATCTGCTGATTCACTTTCCAAATGACTGCAGTCGTTGCAGCTGGCTGGGCCAGGCAGAAGCCAAGAGCCTTTAGTTCCATCAAGGTCTCCCACAAGGCGAGTGTTTGAGCCACCTTCTGCTGCTTTCCCAGAAGTAAGCAGCATAGTAAGGAGCTGGATCACAAATGCAACCACTGGGACATGAACTGGCACCTGTAAGGAATGTAGGCGTGGCAGATGGCACCTTTACCCACTATGCCACCATGCTGCCTCAATTAGTAACATTATTTTAGAGCAAGAATAAGGAAGTGATACGCAGAGTGAGAGAGTTCTCATCCAATGGTTCATCCCCCAAATGCTCACACAGCCAGAGCAGGGGAGGCCAGGGCCCAGGAGCTCAGGCCAGGCCTCTCAGGAGGATGGCAGCATGCTAGACACTTGAGCCATGGTCACTGCCTTCCATTAGTAGGAAGCTGGAGGCAGCAGCGAGAGGAAGAACCGAACCCAGGATCCGCACGTGGGGCAGGAGCATCTCAACTGCCAGTACAGTTATCCTTTAATTCTATTTTCCAAAAGTGTTTTGAGGTGCTGCTGAAGGCATGTCTGTTTGATCTCAGCACCCCAGAGAACATCCTCACACACGCCTGGGGAACTCGGTGCCAATGGCTCAGAATTCCAGCTCTGTGAGCACATGAGACTGGACTTGGCCCTGCAGCGGGAACACAGCAATTTCTTAGCCTTAACCTCCACGCGGCTCAGGTTTACTTGTCTCTCACAAAAGCCACGGCTAAGCTGACTGCCTGAGGAATTGTTCCTCTGGATAGCTGTGTGTGCCAGTGAACAGCCTTCTCAAAGAGCAGGCGGGGTGGTAAGGCTCACAGTGCTGGACCGGTAAGCATTGAGTGGCCTAGTGATGCAGGCAGTTATGCCCTTGGGTGTCACGGCTGGGTGAAGATAAGAGGGGCTTTTGTTGGGGTCATTCACTCACCTGGAAAGGCTCAGCACTATCTCACGTACCTGGATTCTGGGAAGTCGAACAATCTGATTGCAGTTTATGATCTGGTAAATGATACACTCTAAGGGCTCATAAACATTAATCCAGGTACATGCTACAAAGCTGAGTCTGTGAAATAATGAGTAGAAACCTTCCTTCTCTGATTCTACCATGGGCCCGGCTGTGTGTGGGTAAAGAAGTGCCAGGAAGGAAAAAGCCTCCTCCTACCACTTTCCACAGTTGGAATTGCCCATTCTCAGCTCCGATGGAAAAGGTCTGAATATACCCAACCCACATGACAAAAACCCTGAAACTGCCTTTGAAGAAGCTTCTAGAATGTTCTCTGATTTAGTCCTCCCTCCAAATCCCTCCTCTTGCTTCAGTGAAATAAGTACTGACTCTCCCCAACTTATAATGGTCTGACATAAAATTTTCCCACCTTATGGTGGTGCAAAAGTGATACATTCAGCAGAACCTGTCCTTCAACCTTTGGGAGTTGCTCTTTTCCACAGCCAGCAAGAGCTCCTGCTTCTGGGCAGTGGCGATGAGTCACAGTTCGGCCCGTCCTGGGACTCCAAGGGAAAGCACCCAGGCCCCATAGAACACTGTGATGTTTGGCAAGTTAGGCCTTTTAATTAAATGGATTTCCCACTTAACAGTATGCTCAATATGTGATGGATTTATTAAGAAGTAATTCTGTTGGGTCCAGTGTGATGGCTCAGTGAAAAAATCCTCACCTTGCAAGCGTCAATTCGTGTTTCAGCTGCTCCACTTCTCACTCAGCTTGCTGCTTGTGGCCTGGGAGGGCAATTGAGGATGGCCCAAAGCCTTGAGACCCTGCACCCTTGTGGGAAACCTGGAAGAAGTTCCTGGCTCCTGGCTTTGGATCAGCTCAGCTCCAGCTGTTGTGGCCACTTGTGGGGGGTAAATTAGTGGATGGAAGATCTTTCTCTCTGTGGATCTTTCAGGTAAAACTAGATAAATCTTTAAAAAAATGCAAGTATCTCTATCATCAGTGCAGGACCATTTATAGCTACTATGGAAATAGTAAGAGCTGCCACTTAGTGAGGACCTACTATGTGCCAGTTTATTTTCACAAGCTCTTTAGTACTTGACCGTTACATACCATGTTCAGTGATCTTTCTGTTGAGACTTAGTCTATCCAAAGTCAAACAGCTAGAAAACAGGAACCAAGTGGCACTCTGCTACTATCCATGCTGACACTACTTCTTTGGGTTATTTTAAAATATTTACTCTGGAGATAACATGCAGGCCCTGCTATCCTGAATATTTCTAAAGGGAGGGAGCTTCTTCTTTCCAAAGAACGTGTAGTTTTTGCCATTGGGAGAATGTGAGAAATTTCCCTGGAAGAATTTTGAGTGATCCTTTGTAGGTACTGTGTGAAATTGTTAATAAGCAAGAAGATGGAAGATAGCTAGGGAGTGATTTGATATTTTTAGAAATTGAAAATTCATTAGAAAAACAAGCAAAGAATAATGAGGTACATATCCATGCTTGTTAAGATCTTTTGTATCATCTTCTAGTAATTTTTGAAAGAAAAATTGCTTTACTGTTTAAAGAAACAATACAAACCATACAGGGAGGTCATTGTGAAAAGCAGGATTAAAACGTTCATGAAGGTCACTACTCAGACATTGCTATGCTTAAAACTGGTGGGTTTGCATCTTTCTGTGCTAAACAGACACATTTTATCAAAACCATACCCCAGAAAACTACATGCCAGAATCCCAGAGCTCTGATTGAGTCCTGGATGCTCCACTTCACATCCAGCTCCCTACTTGTGCCTGGGAAGGCAGGAGACACGGCCCAAGTGCTTGGGTTTCTGTTACCCACATAGGAGACCTAGATGAAGTTCTAGGCTCATGGCCTTGACATGGCCCATTCGGAAAGTGAGCCAGCCAGTAGAAGACCTCTCTCTTTGTCTCTGTCTCTTCCCCTTTCTGTGTAACTCTACCTCTCAAATACATCTTTAAAAAAGTATGGGACTTGGGCTCGGCGGTGTGGCCTGATGGCTAAGGTCCTCGCCTTGATCCCATATGGCTGCTGGTTCTAATCCCGGAAGCTCCACTTCCTCTCTATCTCTCCTCCTCTCAGTATATCTGACTTTGTAATAAAAATAAAATAAATCTTTAAAAAAAAAAAGTATGGGACTGGACTTGGCATAGTAGCTAGCAGCTAAAGTCCTCGTCTTGAACGTGCCGGGATCCCATATGGGTACCAATTCTAATCCTGGCAGCTCCACTTCCCATCCAGCTCCCTGCTTGTGACCTGGGAAGGTAGTCGAGGAAGGCCCAGAGCATTGGGACCCTGCATCTGTGTAGGAGACCTGAAAGAAGCTCCTGGCTCCTGGCTTCGGATTGGCTCAGCTCCAGCCATTGTGGCCGCTTGGGGAGTGAACCAGTTTATGGAAGATCTGCCTCTCTATCTCTCTTCCTCTCTGTATATTTGCCTTTCCAGTAAAAATAAACAAAGTGTTTTTTAAAAAAAGTATGGGACTACCCCAGCTGTAGGTAACTGCCTAGGCTGCCTTGTGTCTAGATGTTACACTGCTGGGAGAAAAGCAGCCAATACCCAGTGGGCATTCTGGGTCTATTCGTGACAAATTGCGTTAATTATACCAATGTGCCAGCAAAGTTGCTCCCATTTTTAAAAAGTTAAGTGGAGAAGTTGGGGTATACCAGACTTGGACATACTCCACTGGCCCCTATGCATGAGGGCTGCAGTTTCCCCATGGGAAGGGGACTTGGGGACATGTTGGAGTAGTGCAGGCGACGGCGTGTTTGACAGAGGAGAGGAATGGCTTCTGGGGGCTTCCACGGACTGGACCACTGAGCTTGCAGGTAGGCAAGGGAACTGAGAGAGTGGTTCAGAGAGAGGAAACTGCAAGGCATGATTGGGTCAACCAAGGCACCAGCCCTCAAGGCAGAGCTGGGCTGGGCTAAGTAGCATCACCTGCCACCCTCCGGTGCAAGCAAAAGCTGAGGCTGAGGGGCACATTTGGCTGGGTGTGTCTGAGTGTCAGAGCAGGGGTGAGTCATGTTAGGTTGAGCCATAGCACCACCAGAACACATGAGAACTGGATCTGGGGTCAGATTCTGTAGGGAACTTATGGACTTGACTCTGTGGGACCGTAGCACCTACCAGTTTGTGCGACAGCCGGGTGTGATGATGGGGCTGAGCCAGGCTGGAAGGCAGAACTCTTGTGGGAGACAAGGCTGGGAGGAGGTTGGGCTGGGCCAGGCTGCAGCACCTTCTGGCACTTGCAAGCAGGGCTGCGGCACCCACTGGCACAAATGAGGTTTAGGCCTGGGAGTGGGCCTCAAAGGGGAACTTGGGGAATTCCCTTGCTAGGTTGTTGTGTTGCTGGTTAGTGTGAGAACCAGGGCTGGAAGCAAGCCAGACCAGCCAAGTCTGCAGAACTTGTCAGCATTTGTGTGGGCTGGGTCTGGGGGCAGGTTGGCTGAACCAGCCTGCAATATGCACTGGAGCCAGGACAGGGTGTAGGTCATGCCTGGCTAGGCTAGGCTACAATACCTGTGGGCAAGAACTGAGCGTGCAGGAAGGTCATACCAGGTTAAAGCACCCGCCAGCACACTCAAGGTCCAGGTCTGGGAGTGTGTCTGGTAGGGGAACTAGGGGCCTTCCTGAACTAGGTTGCTGCTCCTGCTGCAGAAGCATGGGAGACAGAGCTGGGGGCGGGCCAGGGTCATCAAGGCAGCAGCACCTCTGGGTGTATTTGTAGGCTATGTCTGGGGATATGTCAGGCTGAGCTAAGCTGCAGCACCCATGGGTATGCACAAGAGCCAGATAGGATGCCAGATGGTCCAGGCTAGGCCAAAGCACATGCTGACACATGCAAAAACTGGTGCTGGGGGTAGGCCTGGTGAGGTTATTGGGTGCTGCCCTGACTAGGTCACAGCACCTGTTGGTGTACGTAAAGACTAGACCTGTGGCAGACTGGGCTTGGCTGCAGATTAGTCAGTTTGCATGAGAGATAGGACTGGGAGGGGAAGAAATGACTGGGCAACTATATCTACTGTTGTGTGTATTGGCTGATGTGGGTGATGGATCAAACCTGACCCTGCACTGGCTGGTGCACATAAGAGTCAAGTCTGAGGTCACCCAGGTGAGAGTCTGTGGGGGAACTTCCCAACTACAATGCTGGACTCAAAACCCTGGCCACAGAGAAAATCTTAATATATGTGATCCAACCTTAGAATGCATGTGTCATTCTCAGTTGCTGATGCCTGTGCAGTGGACAGCATGCCCAGATGCACAAAGGGGACATGACAGCCAGCTTATCTAAGCCAATGGAGAGCGTTGAGTGCCTCATCAGAGGATGGAAAGCAGAACAGGTTGGATCACTCTCCAGGTCAGGTTTTGCATGTTTTCTGGGTGTGTGGGTGCATTAAGGTGGACTTGGTTAGCCAATACTCCTTGGAAAGATTGTCTCAACCGTGGTGCAATGAAGCTGACAACATCTCAGAGCTATTGAAACTGCTCAAGTATCACCCTTTGGACACCCTTCCCCACTTCAGGGTCTCTAAAGTGTCATCAAATGACTGTCCCCCTATTCCAGGGTGCTGATGTGGTTTGACAGTAAGGAGTGGTACCCACCTTTTCCTACCCTGCAGACACAGGAGAAAAAAGAAAATTGAAACATTTGTCCCACATACTCTCCTTCTTGTCTCAACCCTCCCCCTCCCCCCGTCACCAGAGGCCCACAAAACTATGTTTTCAAGGGATATTTCTCCATAATGTATTTGGGAATCAGCACTAGCACGGTGGGTTGTGACAGCCAACAGTGCTGGCATCCCACATGGCTGTCGATTTGACTCCCAGCTGCTCTACTTCCTATGCAACTCACTGCTAATGTACCTGCGACAGCAGTAGCGGATGGCTCAAGTGTTTTGGCATCTGTATCCTATTGTTTTTTTTTTTCTCTTGGGGTGACAGATATACATTATATACTTGTATCAAAATGTCACAATGTATTTCATGAACATGTATCATTATTACATACTAAATTTTTGTTAATCCAAAAAATTCTGCTCCACTTGGGATATTTTCTAAAGACAACTAAGAGTGTGTGTGTTTTTCTCCACTGTTTGGTGGTAAACAGTGTGAACGTTAATGTTATCATTTTCTACCTCTTCTTGGCCCATCTCTCCTTTGCTTACCTGATGTATCATTTCCAATTTATCTAGACTTACAATGCTGACACTCTGTTACCACCTCTTTTATTTCCCACTAGCTTAGGTACCACAGCTTCTCTGAGTTTTACTGTGATTTCTGCCTTATTTGCTTCGATTTCATCGTAAGGTATTTTTACTGAAAGGGCACATCAGGGTTATTCTCTGGCTGTTTTATGTTTGAAAACACCTGGCTGCATGCTCTTTGGGAAGAGATCCCGACAGAGTCACTGCTCCTGCGTCACGCTTAGTTTCTATTAGGATTCTGTGGAGCTTTCTCTACTGCCTGCTTGTATGTGTTACTATGGAGACATTTGAGGCCAAAAGGCTTTATATTGTTTCTTTTTAGGTGTATCAGGCTTTTCCACAGAAATAAAACTAAATTGTATGTGTGTGTGTGTATTTAGAAGGGTATGCCATAAAATTCATGGGAAATGAAGTTGAAATGTTTGTTTTGTGCACTAGAAAGAAGAAAACCCCTACAGACAAGATGTTTTGCAAAAGTGCAAGAAAAAAATGTATTGTGAAAAAAAAAGATATACATGGGTTTCAAAATTTTTTATTTTTTTGGACTCCAATCAACGTATCTTTAAATTGTGTTTTCTCCTGAATATTTTGAAATACTCTGTGGTGCGTCCTTACCCTGACTTACCATGTGCAAATGGCTCATGCAGTTGGGGAGGCCCACCAGGTGCAGCCGGCAAGGCGGAGGCCCACCTCAGCTGGTGCTGTTAGCGTAGCGGGAAGGGCTGGAGACTTAAGGAGAACCAGTGCTTCAGCGCACGAAGGCCTGCGAGGACCGAGGACCGAGGACCGAGGACTGAGCTTGGGCAACCAAGCAGGAGGGGCTCTCTTACTCAGCCTTTTTGTTTTACTCGTATTTTTACTTGCCATGTGAGCCACCCACATTGAGCAGGGCAGTGTGCTTTCCTCGGTTCACTGCTTTAAGCGTTAATCTTGTCCAGAAATACCCTCACAAACACACACCCAGAGTAATATTTGGCCAAATGTCTGCACACCTGTGTTTTGGTCAAGTTGGTGCAGAAAATTAACCATCATGGGCGGTAATGTGCTTCCCCAGATGCCTCCAGAATTCTCTCTTGGTCCTTAATGTCTAGTAACACACCGAAGGTGTGTTTATGTTGAGTCTTCTGAATCGAATTTTCTTTGAACTGATTTGAATATCCCGTTCGTCCCTTCCTCTGGCACGAGAGAACTTTCTAGTCTCCGATCGTTTATAACAGCTTTTACTTTGTAGTGTTTCGGCTAGCTTTATTTAGGAGTTTAATCATTTGCTCCTCAATTATTGGTATGCTAACTGAATACACATTAGGCTTCTTAATGCAAAATGTTGTATTCAATGGTGTCTGTTTTCCTTTAGTTTTGGGAATGGCTCTGTGATGGAGTGGTCTTCGTGAAACCTTCCTATTAATCTCATGCTGTGATTTTACCGCCTTTGAGCTCATACACAGCTGAATTCATATTCTCATCAGCTTAAGCTATGATATGAAACAAGTACTAACGAGTTCCCGCTCAGCTTCAGCCTGCTCTTCCCTTACTTCCTGGCCCTTAAATCCTTCCTTCCTTCCTTGCCGGCCCTCTGGTAAGTTTTCAGTTTCAGTTATATTTATGTTGATGTTCTTTTTCCTCAGTTAGCTCTGTTCAGCCAGCTGCTGTGGACCGGTTCCTCACGCCAGGCCTGCTTTATTCAACGTGAGTGCCTCTTAAAGTGAGGGTTTGAATTTTTTCTTCTACTTATTTTTTGAAGTTAGGACTTTTGGGGCCCAGTCTTTGAGTTAATGGCTGAACGAAGCCGGATTTTTCTCGTTACTCTTAGAAGCCTCTTTTCTGTCCTGACGCATTCATTTTTTTACACGTGGCATTAAAGAGCCTCTTTCCTGTCTTGGTTGTCTTTGTTGAATCTAAGCCTAAAGGGGTTCTTAAATCTGCATTTTGTTCAAGTTGTACGAATTGGAGAGGAGAAATTCTTCATTTCTGTTCATGTTTTCAAAAGTCACCACAGGAACTGCAACTGAGCGAGAAAGAACTAAATAAAAAATTGAATCACAGGCCCGGCGGCGTGGCCTAGCGGCTAAAGTCCTCACCTTGAACACATCGGGATCCCTTATGGGCGCCGGTTCTAATCCCGGCAGCTCCACTTCCCATCCAGTTCCCTGTTTGTGGCCTGGGAAAGCAGTCAAGGACGGCCCAAAGCCTTGGGACCTGTGTGCAGGCTGCCGGGATTAGAACCGGCACCCATATGGGATCGCAGTGCGTTAGAGCTGAGGACTTTAGCCACTGGGCTATTGCGCTGGGCCCAATAGATAAATTTTACAAATTATTTTCTTTTGGGCCTGGTGTGGTAGCTTATTGGCTAAAGTCCTCACCTTGCACATGTTGGGATCCCAAATGGGTGTGCATTCTAATCCCAGCAGCCTGGCTTCCCATCCAACTCCCTGCTTGTGGCCTGAGAAAGCAATTGAGGACGGCCCAGAGCCTTGGGACCCTGCACCCGCATGGGAGACCCAGACGAGGTTCCAGGCTCCTGGCTTTGGCTCAGCTCAGCTCTGGCCGTCGCAGTCCCTTGGGGAGTGAAGTTATGGATGGAAGATCTTCCTCTCTGTCTCTCCTCCTCTTTGTATGTATCACTTTCCAATATAAATAAAATAAATCTTAAAAAATTATTTTCTTTCTAAAATAGGCCTGAGAAATATGTCCTTTACTGACCTGAAAGAGATGTGATAACTTGACTACAAAACTGAGCAACGAACCTTGCCAATAATATTATGAAACCTGAAGAATTCAGCCAAAGCTATTGATTTGTTTCTGAATTTATTAGTTTTATTTTAATTGAAAGAAGTATATATTTTAATTATTTGAAAGACAGAATAAAATGATAGAAGAATAAGAAAGATGAGAGCGATCCTTCATCTTCTGACGCATTCACAAATGGCCTTACCAGTCGTGGCCAGGCTAGCCAGCCCAGAAATCCATGCATGTCTCTGTAGGGTGACAGGGCCAAGCACTTGGGCAATCCTCTGTTTCTCTCCCATGTGTGTCAGCAGGGAGCTGGATGCTGGTGTTGCAGGCAGAGGCTTAACCTGTTGCACTACACACCAACTCACATTTCAACTTTCTCCCTACTTCCCTGGAACCACAGCCAGGGGCTGCAGTATATACTGGCTGTATTTTTTTTTTTTTTTTTTAAGATTTATTTCTTTTTATTGGAAAGGCAAAATTACAGAGAGAAGGAGAGACAAAGATTCTCCATCAGTTTGTTCGTTCCCCAAAGGGCCAGTCTGAAATCAGGAAATAGGAGCTTCTTCCAGATCACCCATGCAGGTGCAGGGTCCCAAGGCTTTGGGCTGTACTCCTCTGCTTTCCCAGGCCACAAGCAGGGAGCTGGATGGGAAGTGGAGCAGACAGGAACATGAACCAGTGACCATATGGAATGTTGGCACTTTTAAGCAGCCAATTCATCACTAGAACCATCACACCAGGCCCCTGGCTGAGTTTCTGTTTAGGATTCATGTTACTGTAAAATACATGTGATTTGAAAGTATATCTACCATAGATCTGTTTTCTTTATCTTTCATTGGTATAATAATTTTAAATTTGAATCCAAGTTTGAAAGTGAAGCATTTGATTTCAGTACACTATAAGTCAGTCAATTATGATAGATTTTTTTCTTTATTTTTGAGATTTATTTATTGAAAGTGTAGTAAAGCAAGATAGGTCTTCCAGCCACAAATGGCCACAACAGGGAGTGCGGAGCAGGCGAAGCGAAGAGCCAGAAACTCTAGTGCTTGCCATGGGTGGCAGGACCCCAGAACTGGGACCGTGTTCTGCTGCCTTCCAGGCGCAATAATGGGGAGTCTTCTGGGAAGCAGAGCAATTGGGACTCCAATTAGTATTTTGATGTGGGGCTCATGAGTCATCTTTTTTCTGACTTAGGACTTGATTAAATGGCGGAACTGATTTTTTGGCCTTATTAATGGCACATTCTTATGGTTATTGTTGGGCTTGCCTCCTATGTATGCCTAAATTATTCAGAGACAGCTGTTTGCTCTGCGTCTGGCTTTAAAACTGTTAACCTAGGCCACAGCGGTGCTCACTCTAGGCCTACTTTTCCATGTTGTTGTGCTAAAGCCCTCCTGGGTACTCTGACTGCTGCCCCATGAATTCTGAAATCGTCTAATCTGGGTCATAGGAACAGACTTTTTTTTTTCTTTTCATTTTATGTGATGGGTGGATTGCGCACCTAAATATTTTGAGTTGATTGGCTTTTTCTACCTGGCTTCAGTAAGTCTGGGGTGGACGTGGTGATCAATGCTCAGCGGAACTTCCAGGGTTACCTTCTGGGAGCTTCTGGAGCCTCAGTTGTTCCTTTCTGGGACCCTGCCCAGTTGCTGCAACCACAGCGACTTCCTCGCCCTCGGAGTTCTGTGTCCTCGGCTTAGGGTGACTGACACGCCCTTCCCTCCCTGAGTGAAGACTGAAGGCAGAAAACCAGGGAGACCACAGGCCTCAGTGTACTTGCATCTCACCCCTCAGGGGCGGTGTCTGTCGCCCAATGACCAAGATTTTGTGGACCGCCGTTTCTTGTGTGTGTTCTGATTTTCAGTTGTTTCAGAAGGGAGCATGCATTCAGTCATGTTCAGTGCATTTCCATCTTGGCCAGAAACAGAAGCCTGTTCAGTCTTCTCAAATATTCTTCCTGGGAGGAGAGAATTACCTGAATAGGGCAAAGCCATCGGTAACGTAATAGAGCATATCAATTTGAGGGATGTTTTATAAGCTCTATGGGAGCTGGTGCTTAATTAAGCATGAACAGCAAGAGAAATTTCCCACCCTCATGACCTCCCGACTGTGTGGAAGCACAACGTTGTGTTTTGAGTTTCGGGGTCCTCAGGGAAGAGGAGCGGTGCGCCAGGGAGTTCCTGGGTTGTGTGTGATGTAAGCTCAACCAGGTGGAGAAACCCAGAGGGAGGTAGGAACGTGGGTCTGCAGTTCAGGAGAGAGGGGATGGTTAGAAATAGAGGGCACCGAGGATCTTCCTGAAAAAGCGCCAAGGGAAGGAACTACCTCAAGCTTTACATGCCGACTCAGAGAGTAGAGGTATTCCCTGAAGAATCTGCGTCTGTGAACCCTGGACTCCACTTGCTTTCATGTTCCTTTTCTTGAATACATTTTAGAACAGAAGGAGATACAAACGACTTCAACCCCAAAGTCTGATAATGCTTGGTAATATCCTATCGTATAGATGAACATTTCTCACCTACTTTAGGATTCATTATAATAAAAGACTAAATGTTTAGCTTTTCTGTCAGTTCATTATTATTAAAAATAGTAATAGATGAAAGATTTACAGAGAGAAGATGAGACAGAGAGAAACATCGTCCATCTGCTGGCTCACTTCCCAAATGATCACAAAGGCCAGAGCTGAGCAGATCTGAAGCCAAGAAAAGGATCCTCTTCCGGGTCTCCCACATGGGTGCAGGGTCCTATGGCTTTGGCTCATCCTCCATTGCTTTCCCAGGCCATTAGCAAGGAGCTGGATGGAAACTGGAGCAGCTGGGATACGAACCGGCACCCGTATGGGATGCCAGTGCTTGCAGGCAGAGGATTAGTCAATTAAGCCACCACACCAGCCCTCGTCTCTAACATTGCATGTTTGCGAATCAACATAGCATATACAGAACATATTGGAAGAATAAAAAAAAATGACAGTTTGTTAGGGTCTTTGATATATCTTGCAGCTCTTGAAGTCACTTGGAATTAAATGAATAAATGAGTCTATTATTAATTTGAATCTTATGGTATTAGTCAAAACTTGGCTCAAGTTGAAACTTTCAGTTTTATGATTTTTTACTTTCAGTATTACCTATTTCTCCAGTCAGTGGTTTTGAACTTGTGTCAAAAAGATGAGAAAACATAGGGTAAAAATTATTTGTCTAAAATAGCGATTCAACAATTTTCACAGACGTTTGACATATTTAATTTATATTATATGAGTATTTGAACCAAGTTGTTTTTATTATTAAAGGGAAACAGATCCGAGTATCACATAGCTGCCAGACCAAACAAGCCAAGAATTACCTCACATCACATCTGTTCTGGTCAGGTTTGAGCATTTTTAAGACTCTTTTATGTTTTCAGAGATTAAAAACAACTAAACATTGGAAGGTCAGGAGTAGACGCAGGGCAGTCTCTGGCATGCCATGTAACATGCTGTCCACCTGCCCTTCAGCACCGTGGTCTTAGGGCTAATTGTTAGATTTTAGTTATTTACTGAGGAAAGAAAACTACGTATTGTTTCCTTAGCAATGTCTTTGGAGCTTATTTTTAAAGGTTAATTGTGAAGCTGTAACTTTTCCTGGAGAATGCCACTTTGTAAGCAAGTTCATCTTTACTATGCAAATTTATTGAGCAGATTGGAAATAAACCAAATCCACCCATAGACGTAATCTCCATATGGTTTATGAAAGAAATGGTAGTGTCAAACTCAATGATGGAACTTTGAAAATCATGACAGTTCTAAGTTTTTTGTATTTTTTTGGGGGGGGGCACTTTTTAGTACTGAAGATCTATTAGTACATGGAATCTACAGCCATCCACAGCCATCAGTTTTTTTGGCAAGCCACTTCACAATAAAGCTATTTTTTTTTCCTTAATAACCCATGTTTTATTTTGGTTAAGAAAAATTGTGGGTTTGTGTCTCTTACACACAATAAAGTAGTTATCTCATGAAGTAGTACTATCTTTCTTCTCTTTTTAATAGTTGAGATCTCTCTTTCATTGAAATTCTAACAATATCATTAACTTTGGATACAAATCATCCTAAAAGGCATTACATAGCTTCTTATTGTTTATAATATCATTATCAAAGTGAAAGAGTGAATTGTTGAACCCTGTGCCATATAAAAGCTGATTCCTTTTTGCATTTTCTCAGACTTCGTGCCCTATGCATTCAGTTGTAAAATAAGAATCATTTTAAAATGCAGTTGATAGAACTTAATTATCTCAGAGTGGTTCCGGGCATTAACTATGATCACTGTTTTTCAACAAAGTCTGATTTTCACAATGATGATATTATTATATCAGGAACACTGCAAACAATATGGATTTTAAGGTCTCTTGAGAGCCTTTTGGAGAAATAAAAAAAAGAAATGGTAAGATGAGAGTTCATTTAGGTGTTTGTAACTGAGGAAATTAGGAGTCTAAAATTAAAAATTGAGACAATAACACCTGAGGTGGGTGTTACGGCATAGAGGGCGCAGTAGGCTAGCCACTGCATCCCGTATTGGCATGGTGGCTTGACTTCTGCCTGTTTTGCTTCCCATCCAGTGTCTGTGAACAGGCCTGGGAAGAAGCAGATGCTGTAAGTACTCAAACTCTTGTTACTTACCTGGGAAACCCAAATGACGTTCCTGGCTCACGGTTGTGGTCTGGTCCAGCCCTAACAGCTCTTACGTTTCTCTTCTTTCTTGCTTGCTGTTGTTCTGCCTTTCAAGTCAATCAATCAATAGATCTTTTTAAAAATGAGAATAAAGTGTGCTTTTCCTTGATTAGAAAGATGAAATGTTCTTAGTAGACATTTTAGAAAGCGCAAATATAAAGAAAAAAATCATAAGCTTAAACTCAAGTTCCTATCTAAACCCTTCTTCACATTCTGGTGGGTGTATTAATATAAAATTAAACCCTAGGGCCCAGTGCCATGGTTTGACTGCCTAATTCTCCCTTTGCAAGCTCCGGGATCGTTTATGGGCACCAGTTTAAGTCCTGGCTGCTCTGCTTCCCGTCTAACTCCCTTCTTGTGGCCTGGGAAAACAGCCAAAGATGGCCAAAAGCCTTGGGACCCTGCGCCCTCATGGGAGACCTGCAAGAAGCTCCTGATTCCTGGCTTTGCATTGGCTCAGCTCTGACTGCTGCGGCCATTTAGAGAATGTACGAGGGGACAGAAGATCTTTCTGTATCTCCTTCTCTCTCTAAATCTGACTTTCCAATAAAAAAAATCTTTTAAAAATATGAAATCCTAGTCAAACCCTGAGTAACAATGTTTTTCACTTAGTGTCACATGAACATATTTCCATGTATTACTTACTCTTTTAGATGCATTTTAAGCAAATGCATGTTATTTAATAGATGGAGGTGCCCTGACACATTAAAAACATCCTTTATTGTTGTTTCCAATCCTTTTGTTATTAAAATCAGGACTATATACTGAATTTTTCAAAGGTCATTTCAATATCTGTTAAGTTGATCTAGTGGGTTTTCTCCTTTAACCTTTTGTTATGGTGAAATAGTTTTAATAAATCATATTTGCTTTTCTGAATCTCCTTATTTAGTCAGGCTTTATAAAAATTTTTCATCTACTTGAAAGGAAGAGAGAGAGAGAGAAATCAGTCTTCCGGGCCTGGCGGCGTGGCCTAGCGGCTTAAGTCCTCGCCTTGAATGCCCAGGGATCCCATATGGGTGCCGGTTCTAATCCCGGCAGCTCCACTTCCCATCCAGCTCCCTGCTTGTGGCCTGGGAAGGCAGTTGAGGGCAGCCCAAAGCTTTGGGACCCTGCACCCGTGTGGGAGACCTGGAGGGGGTTCCGGGTTCCCGGCTTCGGATTGGCGCACTGGCCGTTGCGGCTCACTTGGGGAGTGAATCATCGGATGGAGGATCTTCCTCTCTGTCTCTCCTCCTCTCTGTATATCCGGCTTTCCAATAAAAATGAATAAATCTTTAAAAAAAAAAAAAGAAAGAAATCAGTCTTCCATCTGCAGGTCCAGTCCTCAAACACCTGCCACAAACCAGACTGGACCAGGCTGATGCCAGCAGCTGACTTTCAGAGATATCAAATGTTGGGTCATGGAACACAAAGAGTGGGGGTCCTTCCCTCCACGTCTTGTGTCTTTCCTCCACTTCTTGACCTCGGGCCTCTTGATTTATTACTATCCCTTATTAATAAAATCTTGTTTGTTGAATGTGCTTTAATAATATTCTAGGGGCTGGTACTGTGTTGCTGATGCTACTCATGTCAGGCCCACCTATTCTGCTTTCAATCCAGCTTCCTGTTTTCACGCCTGGAGAGCACACAGAAGAGGGCCCACACACTTGGGTCTTTGCTATCACATGGGAGACCAGGCATCACAGACTCCTGACACTGGCCTGGCTCAGGGCTGTTGTGGACATGTGGAGAGTGAAGAAGCAGAGAGAGAACCTCTCGTTCTGGTTCTCTTTAAATCCTATTTCTTAAACATTCCGTCCATGGTCCGTTCATTACTCGGCAAACACTTGGTCAACCAACCCTCTTATGCCAGGCTAATGCTAGACATCAACTAAGTTGGATGAGATGTGTTTGCTACCTGCCAAAGAAAAGACAGAGTGTGCACAAATGATTACAACAGCTGTGAAGATGTAAGCCCAGAGGAAGGAGAAGTAACCCTCCCCAGGGAAGGGTGTGGTATTTCTGGGTTCCAATGATTCTTCTAGTCCCCTTAACTATTGAATCTCTCTTTTTTTAAATGGACTGATTGGTTTATTTGAAAGGCATAGTGACACAGAGAAAGAAAAATCTTCCATCTATGGGTTCACTTCCTCAAACGTCCACAAATGGAGCTGGTTCGTGATGGGGCCAGGCGTCAGGAACCGCAGCCGGAGCTCCCCCGTGGAGGGCGGAGTAGGAACCCAGTGCCTGAGTCATCATTAGTTGCCTCGCAGAGCTGTCAGCAAGAGTGGGCTGGAGGCAGAGTAGCCAGGCCTTGAAACTGCTGCTCTAATATGGGACACAGGCACCCCAACACACCTCCACCCTGACTCTAAACCTCCATTCTTATTCTAATTGTAGCAGTTTATTCTGATGCCTTCATCTGGGGCAAGAAGAGCACCTTGGCAAAGTTCTCCCAGCAACATTGGGCCCCTCGCAGACCAGATATCCCTTGCTGAATATTTCTGGGTTGTTTTCACATACAAAAAAAAAAATATTCTTCCTTCTACCTTATCTCTGAGCAATGGACACTGGCAGTAGGTGTCAAGCCACACTCAAGAAGACGTTGCAGTCCCCTTTGGCAATTCAACATGTTTTCAAATGGCTGGACTTTTCCCCCTCCTTATGCTTCTTCCTAAGCTGGGTTTCACTGCTAATATGACTCGAGTCAGCGTCGAATCAGCGGAGGCCTCTTTTCAAGTCAAGAGCCTCTTTTGTAATAATAGCCCATTGAAAATACGTTAAGGGGATGCCCATCAGAGCGGAGAGGAAGATCACACTGCCTGTATGCGCTTGGAGCCCGATGCAGGGGCAGGGATGACATCAAGCCTGAGCCTCCCTTCTCCCAAACCCACTTCTGTAAAGTGAAAGGGGTAAGAGTGAGGCATATGTCCAAAGTGCTTGCTGTTGCTTCTTTATCCACAACAGGAATTCCAAACTGGTGGCCTTGGGGAGCTCCGTGTTATTCTAGACGCCTCTACTCACCTCAGCTTACATGGGAGCCAGGGCACGGGAAGCTATGCCCTTATATCCGGGCACCAGTCAGAGGGAGCAGAACACAGAACGCAAAGCAGGGACGGTACACTACTCTCCTACTCTGTGACTTGTTTTGAAGCCTCTACCACTATGCAGCTTTCCTAAAGTCTGAAATGTTGCCACATCACATCCCCAGAGAGGACTGCCCTCAGCAGCCATTGTCTTAAGAGTTGCTTCCAAGGGTCCGGTGCAATAGACCAGCAGCTAAAGTCTCACCTTGCACATGTTGTCCACCTAAAACCCCGTTCCCACTGTGACTCTGGTGGGACTAGGACATCTACCTGTTAGTCTCAAGAAAAACCCCTCAGGATCCCCCTACCAAAACAGAGGAAACAGATCCTTATGTTTTTATGCCATATGAACTGAGAAGTGGAAAGCATTCCGGGAAATTGGTACACACTGAGACTTGTTTTCTGAAAAGACATGGCCTTGATTCCCTCAAGTCATATCCAAAGCATGCCGTGGTCTCTGTCCTCAGTGCTCTGTGAGGGGCTGTGTTAGGGGAAGGGAGACCAGAAGCCAGGCAGAATGCCCCTTGGAAAACGCCTGGGGTGCTGTCATCCTCAAAGAAATCGCATCTCATACTGTCTGCAACCAACAAAGGTTGCATTTGGAAGAACTTTTAATTCTTCAAAACTCAAAATAATAAAAGATATTCACAAATATTAAATGGGTTTTGACTATGTGTGTATTTCATATTTTTATTAGCTTCTAAAAGGTATGCTTGTATCTGTCTGGATCCATTTACAAACACAGAAATATCCCAGGTGCTTTCAACAGAGGGGATTCAACACAAGGAATTGTTAACTTGAGTTAGGAAAAAAAATCATAATGTGTTAACCTGGGGATTATGAAACTTAGAAACAGCTACTACCCATAGGTGGCAAAACAAAAAAGTGTCAGAGCTGGCAGAACCTGGGACACAGACGCTGTGCGTAGCCGCCTCCGATTGAGGCATAGGGAGAGCCCCGCCCCCGCAGGGCTACTGGCTCTTCCTAAAGGGCTTGGCGGTCAGACAGTGGCCGCAGACACAGAACTCTTGCTGGGCTGCTTCACACTCTGCACGGGTCTCACAGCTGTTCTGGAGCAAGAGCCTGAGAGGGCACTGTGCTCTGTAGCTGGTGCCCACAGACTTAGGGTGAACCAAACCTTCATTCTTAAAGGAGTAGAGTTCCATATTGAACATAAGAAGTTACCAGGAGATGCCTTGGAAAGTCCCCTCAGTTCTAGACCCGGCTTACCCTGGCAGTATTGAGTAGTCATCAATCAATATGAGAAAACAGAATCAATCACTCCAACGCACAGAGCAAGCCCTTCCTTGCCAGTTGGGGTGGTGACCCGAGGAGCCCAGCTGGCCAGATAATGACTTCACCTTCCACTTCAGCGGCACAACTGCTGTTTTCCTGGTAGGATCCTTCTCTAAGAACTGAGTTCTCTGATAAGTAAAGTGACAATACGAACAGGAAACAAAACCTGCATGTTAATAGGAGTAACAGTGGGGACTTACTGACCTCCTCACACCTTTATTTTCAGAACCCTGAATTCCTACTTTGGGGAGTTGTTTGGAAAGGAGGACACAACTGGAAACCCAGTGGAGAACATGGCCTTATTTTGGAGGTTTGCTGTAGGCTCTGCATGGCACTCCTATTTGCTGCAGAAATTCCAAGTGCTGCAGGATTTGCTCGGTCACATGGCTCATTACTTGCCCAGATGATCCTGAATCAATCTGCAATTTATGTCCTAAGCCAACTGGAAGGTCCTTTCTTACTTGGTTATCATTCAAACCCCTACCTGTAGGTTTAATACTGAAAAGTCACAGGAACACACTCAAAAACACCATATATTATCTCTGAAACACAAAGGCCCATTACAGATGAAACCCTTTCTTGGATAGAATTGGTGCAAGATACAGTGGTTTGCCTTTCCCTTTGGAGGGAAGATCCTAATATGATCCAGAGTACTGACACCTTGAGACTTCATTAAAGTAGGTGGATTTCTTCAGTTGTAACTCCCTCCTTTGGACAAACTTGTACTTCATCCAGGCATGCTGTGTATTTGTTGGCCACTGTTCATCAATTCTAAAAACCCTAATTTCCCCATGCAGTGGGCCAGTTTGGCTCAATGGGATCCGTCTGAAAGTGGATGCTTTCATAAGTGCTGGCTTTGCTCTAGAATGAGACAGTGAAGGTGTCCTGTGATGATGCTTTAGATCTGGAGTACAGAGAGAAGCTTAAACTGATCACTGCCTGCACGTTGGGCCATCGCATGGAAGGCTGGGCCTAGGCTTGAGAGACAATGGGGAATGAACTGGAATAGTGTTCTTCACAATCAGTGGAATATGGGCCTATAAGGTGTATGGTATTGTAATTGGGAACATACGTGGAAAAGACATTTCAGCATCTGTCAAGATATGATTTCAGGATCTTTACTTAAAAAGCACATTATGGGAACAGACTCTGTAGCACAGAGGATAAAGCTGCTGCCTGCCACAGTGGCATCCTATATGGGTGCTGGTCGTCATGGCCCAGCTGCTCCACTTCTGATTCAGCTCTCCACTGATGGCCTGGAGAAAGCAACAGAGGGTAGCACCCTTGTTTGGACCCTTGTCACCATGATCCAGTTGAAGTTTATGTTTCCTGGATTTGATCTGGCTCAGCATTGACCATTTGGGGGTGGGGTTAGCTGGTAGATGGAAGATACACCTCGTGATCTCTCCCTCTTTCTTTGTAAGTCCCATTTTTCAAAATAAATTCATAAATGTCCTTTTTTCATTACCATAAAACACTGTGATAGCTTTAAAAGAGTATGTGGAAAAGTATATAAATTAATACCTAGAAAACAGATTTAATAAATGGTACACTGTAGTCCTTAAAGTTATAAGATACTTAGGTTAAACTTTATTCCCATTTTGTAGGTGAAGTTAGCGATGCTTTCCAGATTTAGGAAACTTGTCTAGGTTCTTATAACTGAACAGTGAGAACTGCAGGAAAAAGTTAGCTCTCTTGGTTGCTATATTAATGATTTGTTGAGGTTTATGCATGTATTTGCATAACTGAAGTATCAGTTTATTTATCTTTTATTGTTTTCTTTTCCCTGTCCTCAAATCCTATTCCAAGATGCGTGTTTTGGAAATGGGATAGAAGCAGAGGAGGAAGGTTCTTTTTTTTTTTTTTTTTAATTATTTATTATTTAACTTTTTTTTTATTATTATTTAACTTCATTAATTACATTGTATTATGTGACACAGTTACATAGATACTTGGGTTCTCCCCCCCATCCCCATACCCTCCCACCATGGTGGATTCCTCCACCTTGTTGCATAACCACAGCTCAAGTTCAGTTGAAATTCCCCCATTGCAAGCGTATACCAAACATAGAGTCCAGCATCTTATTGTCCTGTCAAGTTCAACAGCTTCTTAGGTATACCCTCTCTGGCCTGAAGACAGAGCCAGCAGAGTATCATCCCAGTCAATTGAAAGCTCCAACATACCATCAGCAAAAATTTACATCATTATGGAATTAATTGACATAGTAATGAGTAACCAATATGGTAAAAGTAAATGCGAGTTCCCAGCCACCTTCTGTGACCACATCATTGACATTTCAATTTTAGTTTATACACAACATATAACATTCAAAACATAACATGTTATACATAAGATCGTATCATCTTAAATTAAGGCAAACATGTGGTATTTAACCTTTTGGGATTGGCTCATTTCCCTTAGCATTATGGTTTCCAGTTTGGCCCATTTGGCCACAAAGAACTGCATTTTTTTTTTTTTTTTTAATAGCTGAGTAGTATTCCATGGAGTAGATGAACCATAGCTTTCTTATCCAATCCTCTGTTGATGGGCATTTTGGTTGCTTCCATGTTTTTGCAATTACTGATTGTGCTGCTATGAGCATAGGAGTGCATGTTGGTTTCTCATAAAACAAGTGTTCTGGATATATTCCTAGGAGTGCTATTGCTGGATCATACGGTATGTTGAATTTGAGTTGTTTGAATATTCTCCATACTGATTTCCATAGAGGCTGTACCAGCCTGCAGCCCCACCAGCAGTGGAGTAGGGATCCCTTTTCCCCGCAACCTCGCCAACAAGTGTTGTTGGTGCTTTTATTCATGTGGGCCAGTCTCACTGGCGTCAGGTGGTATACCTCATTGATGTTTTAATTTGGATTTCCCTTATTGCCAGGGAACTTGAGCATTTTTTCATATGTTTATTTGCCATTTGGGTTTGTTCCTTTGTGAAGTGTTTGCCCATTTCCCATGCCCATTTCTTGAGTGGCTTGTTTGTTTTGACATTTTGGTTGTTTTGTAGCTCTTTGTATATTCTGGAGATCAGCCCTCTATCACCTATGTCGTGTGCGAAGATCTTCTCCCATTCTGTGGGTTGCCTTTTTACTTTGTTGATTGTCTCTCTAGCTGTACAGAAGCTTCTTAGTTTGATGAGGTCCCAATTGTTTATTTTGGTCTTGATTTCTACTGCATTTGGAGTCTTTTTTAGGAAGTGAGGGCCTACCCCTAAGTGTTCCAGTGTGTTTCCAACATTTTCTTCCAAAAGTTTGAAGGTTTTTGGATGTAGGTTTAGATCTGTTATCCATTTAGATCTGATCTTAGTGTATGGTGAGAGATGTGGATCTATCTTTTTGTTTCTGCAGGCTATTAACCAGTTGTCCCAACAGCATTTATTGAACAGACCTTCCCATTTGCCTGGATTGTCGTTTGTCTTTTTGTCAGAGATTATTTGGCTGTATCTGTGTGGGTTTCCTTCTGGTGTTTCTATTCTGCTCCATTGATCTTCCTCTCTATCTTTGTGCCAGTACCACGCTGTTTTGATAACCACTGCCCTATAGTATGTCCAGAGGTCCGGAACTGTGATTCCCCCTGCTAACTTTCTGTTCTTCAGGATGGTTCTAGCTATCCGTGGTTTTTTGTACTTCCAGATGAACCTTTAGATCATTGTTTCCAGTTCCATGAAGAATGTTTTGGGCAATTTGATTGGGATTGCGTTGAATGTATATATTGCTTTTGGCAGTATAGACATTTTAATGATATTGATTTTACCTATCCAGGAGCATGGGATGTTACTCCATCTTTTGAGGTCTTGTTCAATTTCTTTTTTAAGTAGTTTGTAGTTTTCTTCAAATAAGTCTCCTACATTTTTGGATAGATTTATTCCCAGATATTTCATACTTTTCTCTGTTATTTTGAATGGTATCTTGCTGGTTAAGTCTTTTTCCATCTTGGGGCAGCTCGCATACACTATGGCTGTTGATTTTTGTTCATTAATTTTGTACCCTGCCACTCTACCAAACTCTCGTACAAGTTCTAGCAGTCTCTGTATTGAGTCTCTTGGTTCTTCTACATAAAGAATCATATCATCTGCATATAGTGAGAGTTTGACTTCTTCGTTTCCCATTTGGATTCCTCTGATTTCTTTTTCTTGTCTTATGGCCTCAGCGAGTACCTCTAGGACTATGTTGAATAGTAGTGGAGAAAGTGGACATCCCTGTCTTGTTCCAGATCTCAGTGGGAAGGGTTCCAGTTTTTCTCCATTCAGTATGATGCTGGCGTTGGGTTTTTCATATATGGCTTTAATTATGTTGTGGATTTTTCCATCTATGCCTACCTTGGTTAGGGTTTTTAGTACGAAGTGGTGTTGGATTTTGTTGAAAGCTTTTTCTGCATCTATTGATACTATCATGTGATTCTTGTTTTTCAGTTTTTGGATGTGGTGTATCACATTTATGGATTTCCGAATGTTGAACCATCCCTGCTTTCCAGGGATGAATCCTACTTGATCTGGATGAACGATCTGTCTGATGTGTTTTTGAATTGTGTTGGCTAGGATTTTGTTGAGAATCTTAGCATCAATGTTCATCAAAGAGAGAGGTCTGTAGTTTTCCTTCTCTGTTAGGATCTCTGTCTGGTTTTGGGATTAAGGTAATGTTGGCTTCATAGAATGAGTTTGGAAGGGTTGCCTCTTTTTCTATTGTTTTGAAGAGTTTGTAGAGGATTGGGGTCAGTTCTGTTCGGAATGTTTTGTAGAATTCTGTAGTGAAGCCGTCTGGGCCTGGGCTTTTCTTTGTTGGGAGGTCTTTAATCACTGATTCAATCTCTACTTCAGTTATGGGTTTGTTCAGGTCGTTTGTTGCCTCTGGGCTAAGTTTTGGCAGGTGGTAGAAGTCTAAGAACTTTTCCATTTCTTGGTGATCTTCTGATTTGTTGGAGTACAGTGCTTTGTAGTAATTTCTAATTATGGCCTTAATGGATGCGGTGTCTGTTGTTATGTTTCCTTTTTCATCTTTGATGCTGTTAGTTCTTGCCTTTTCTTGTTTTTTCTTTGTCAGTCGGGCCAGTGGGGTGTCTATCTTGTTTATCTTCTCAAAAAACCAGCTTTTTGATTCATTGATATTGTGTATGGTTTTTTTTATTTCTATCTGGTTGATTTCCTCCCTTGTTTTGATGATTTCTTGTTTCCTATTGTGTGTGGGGCTCTTCTGCTGTTGTTTTTCCAATTCCTGGAGGTGTGTGTTTAGTTCCTGTATTTGGCGCCTCTCTTGGGCCTTGACATGAGCTCCAATTGCGATGAGTTTACCCCGTAGCACTGCTTTGGCAGTGTCCCACAAATTTTGGAATGTTGTGTCAGAGTTTTCATTTGTTTCCATAAATTTTTTGATCTCATCTTTAATTTCTTCTCTGATCCATTGTTCGTTTAATAGCATATTGTTCAGCCTCCAAGAGTTTCTGTATTTCCTGGGGCATTTTGAGTTGCTGATTTCCAGTTTCATTCTGTGGTGGTCTGAGAGGGTACATGGTATGATTCCTATCTTTTTGAAGTTATTTAGGTTTGCTTTGTGTCCTATCATGTGGTCGATCCTGGAGAAGGTGCCATGCACTGCTGAAAAAAATGTATAATCTGTGGCCTTAGGGTAAAAAATTCTATAAATGTCAACCAAGTCCAGTTGTTCTACTGTTTGTATGAGTTCTGTTGTTTCTTTGTTGAGTTTTTGTTTTGTTGATCTGTCTATTGTTGTTAGTGGGGTGTTAAGATCACCCACTATTATTGTGTGCATATCTATGTCTCCCCTTAAGTCCGTGAGTAATTGCTTCACGTAGCTAGGTGCATTTGAATTTGGTGCATATATGTTCACAATGGTAATTACTTCCTGATGGATCAGTCCCTTTACCAATATATAATGTCCTTCCCTGTCCTTTTTGATGTGTGTCAGATTGAAGTCCACATCATCTGAAATTAAGACAGCTACCCCAGCCTTTTTTTCTCGTCCATTGGCATGAAATATCTGCTTCCAAGCTTTCACTTTCAGCTTCTTCGAATCTCTTCTGGTTAGATGTGTCTCTTGTAGGCAACAGATAGTTGGGTGCTGTTTGATAATCCATTCTGTTAATCTATGCCTTTTGATTGGTGAGTTCAGGCCATTTGTGTTAAGAGTTAAAATTGAGAGGTTGTGATTTTGCCCTGCCATACTTGTTTTTGTGGGTGTTGATATCTGTGTAATTGCCCTTCCTTGTGTGGACTTTAGTGGGGAGACCTTCCTGTTTGCCATCTTTGCTTATGATTCACCTCCGTTTTTTCTGGATTTAGTGCATTTCTAAGGAGATTTTGTAGAGCTGGTTTTGTGCTGGCATATTCTTCTAATTTCTCTTTGCTGTGAAAGTGTTTGATTTCATTCTCAAATACGAATGAGATCTTTGCTGGGTACAATGTTCTTGGTTGACAGTTGTTCTGATTCAGGATTTGGAAGATCTTTGTCCATTCTCTTCTTGCTTGTAAAGTCTCTTCAGAGAAGTCAGCAGTGATCCTGATTGGTTTTCCCTGGTATGTGATCTTTTCTCTGCTTCGTACTTGTCTTAGGATTCTTTCTTTGTCTTCGTTGGAGTGGAACTTGAGCACCATATGTCTGGGTGAAGATCGCTTTGGGTCATATCTGCTGGGCGTCCTCTGACCGTCCTGGATTTGGGCTGGGTTCATGTTCCAAGTGTTTTGGAAGTTTTCCTGTATAATTTCGTCGAGCACCATTTGCATTCCTGACTCTTTTTCCGCTCCTTCAGGAAGGCCAATAATCCTAATATTCGATTTTCTGAGGTTGTCTTTCATTTCTTGTATGGTCTTATTGGCTTTGTTCAGACTTGTCTCCAGCTGTTTAATGAACTGGGTATGTTCGTTTTGTGTGTCTTCCGTTTCAGAGATCCTCTCTTCTGCTGTATTTGTTCTATTGTTTAGGCTCTCAATTTTGTGCTCTAAGTCAAGGATTTTACTTTTCATTTGTTGTATTTCTGAGGTTATGTGGTTCTTGAATTCCTTGAAGTCCTCCCAATTCTTCTCATTGTCTCTGACATATTTTAACATTATTTTTTTGAATTCCTTGTCTGGTAGATCTTCTATGTCTTCATCTCGCATCTCTGAAATAGACATTGGCTTTTGATCCTTTATTGGTAGGGTGTTGGCACTCTCATCTGGATCATTACCTTTTCTGGTATTTCTTCCCATTGTGTTAGTGTTTCTTTTTTGAGAGACCTAGGCACCAGTGTGCTGAGGGGTCTCCAAGCACTATCCTGTAGAGATCGGAGTCTGCAGGCGTGGAGTAGCAGGGTGTGGGAATTTTCAAGGCACTTTTGGTGCGTCTCCAGAACACTGGACCTCAGGGCGCCACTTCCAGAGCCCAGCAGATTCAAAGTGCACTCTCAGCTCGTCCCCTACAGGTATGCTACCACAGGGCGTGGGGGAGTGAAGGCACTCTCTGTGCGCGCCCCCTGTGCGCGGGATCACAGGGCTCGGAGGATTCTAGGTGCTTTCTCGGTGTGTCCCCAGTGCCAGGGACTGGAGGGTGTGGAGGTTCCAGGTGCTCTCTGGGAACGCCTCCTGCAAGCGGGTCCGCAGTGCTCTCCTGGTGAGTCTCCCAAGCACGGGACTATAGGGCGTGGGGGTGTTCCAGGTGCTCTCTGGAAGCGCCTCCTGCGCAGGCCCGCCCACCCCAGCACTTGCAGGGAACCGACCGCCCCAGTGCTAGCACGGGACTGCCCAGCCCAGAGGCGTGCTTGGGTTCCTGTGGGATGGCACCGCCCAGCTGAGTGCCAGACCACAAAGGCACAGGGGAGTATTCAGTGTGCCTTTTGCCTTTCTCCCAGACACAGTTTTGGCAGTTTCAAGGCACTCGCCTGGTGTCCCTAGACGCTGGAATCTCGGGGGGGGAGGGGCGGGGAGACGAGCACCAATTGTGTTCAGGCTCTGTGCATGCCCCTGGGGGGCCAACTCCTGAAGCCTCCAACCCACCACTGTCCCCACCCAACTCACTCAAACCTCAGGTTCTTGCAGTCTGCCTCTTCCTCTGGTGGGAACCCTCGCCGCCGGTGCGTCTCCCGGCTACTGAGTCCGTTGCTGGTCCCGGCGGGTGTAGGCGGATGGAACCTGGAGGCTGTGGCGGTCCCGGCGGGGCTTGGCGACCAGGGTGGGCGGATGCCAGCGGGTCCCGATGACTCAGGGTCCTGGTGTCCGCAGTGGGCGCAGGTCCTGGCGGGTCCTGGTGACCAGGGTGAGCAGATGCCAGCGGGTCCCAATCACCGCCGGTCCTCACAGCCACAGCGTCTGCAGGTCGGTCTGCCGGTCGGTCTGTGGCTTTCATCGTCTGCACTCAAAGGTGACTCAGCAGGTCAGGAGCGGAAAGTCGTCTTCCCTGCCCTTTGTTTTGTTTTTCCCTGGTTGCTCTTCCGAGTTGTGTGGATTTTTTTGGTTCCACACTGTCCAGGGAACTTCACGTTCTTCTCCCTGTAGTTCTATTCTGCTCCACTTACGCTTTTGTCGCATTCTAGCCCTCTCTGTATGTGAGCTCTCTCACAGTCTTCCTCCTATGTCGGCCATCTTGCGAGTCTCCCGGTCTTCAGTTCTTTAAGCAAGAGAGACCCAGGCTCTGCTCCCTTGAAGCATCCCAGGAAGGAAATGGAAGAATAATGACTTTATGTTGTACCTAGAGAGGGTGGAAAACAGACTCTGGGGCTTTCAGCCCTGGCGAAGATCTGTGTGCCAAGCTTGGCAGGAACCACAGAACTGTCTGACCTTAAGGGATCCTGAGAGCTTGGACAATGAGGACACGTTTGATGACTGGTGCAAATTGAAGACGAGAGGACTCGGCCAAGTCATGTGCTGTGAGTAAGTTCCCAGGGGTTTTTGCACAACACGGGTAGGCCTAACAGAATGGGAACTTACGCTGAAATGTGCTTTCATTCCAGAACAAAAATAAGTGTTTTGGCACTTGTTTATGGAATAAAAGTCAAATCTACTGCTCTGTTTATTTTTGGGCATGGGAAGGAAGAGTGGAGCGGTGATGATGGGAGCATAATTGCAGGTGTTAGAACGCTTTAGAATTTGCTTTACCTCAGCCATGGTTTAAAGGGAACAGAGTAGCCTTTTGTGCACCTGAATAGCACCATCAACGCAACACATTATCAGTTGATTATTGGTATGTGTCACTTAGCTGTTTGGAAGAGAGTGCTAATGAGGCCAAGGTCAGGGTGCTCATTTCCATATCATCCAATGCACTAAATGAGAGGGACCTTCTGCTCCAATTGCCACAGATTAAAGCCCTAACCCACACTAACTGGCTCCTGGCTGTGTGTATTAGGTGGTGGGGGGCCAGATAAGAGCCTGGGAAGGAGTTAACACAAGGCCTCACTGTGTCTGAGGGCAGAGGCTCCAAACAGCCGTGCTGTTGATACTCCTGTAATGAGCATGTATGCCCACCAAGTTTCCCCCACTTCCTAACATAGTCTGCTTGGTCATGTGGCGGACTTGGTGCCATATTTGTATACCAAACATTTTATGCGCAGTTTATACCTATTGTATAATTCTAAAAAATACGGATTTTAAGAAACATATTTAAAAGCATGCAAAATGGAGGTGAGAACTCTTAAGATTATATTTTAAGTAAAAATTCTAGGACAGTAGTGAGAATTAAACCTGGGCAATGTTTCTAAGATTTCTAAGTTCTGAGATAATTTATATTTAAAAAAAACTTCAGTCTTACGGTTTGTTTTGTGAAGTTTGATGACAGTCTAGATTCTTGTAACCCGCTACTCAGTACAAAGTATGGGGGCCAGTGCTGAACCGGGCCCAGAGAAACCCAAA
This sequence comes from Ochotona princeps, assembly GCF_030435755.1. Taxonomy (NCBI): domain Eukaryota; kingdom Metazoa; phylum Chordata; class Mammalia; order Lagomorpha; family Ochotonidae; genus Ochotona; species Ochotona princeps. The sequence goes on along the minus strand of NC_080834.1, from coordinate 109,154,964 downwards.
TGTGCATGATTTTGAATTGCGCTTTCCAAATTCTTTCCTGTTTGTGTCGATGTGAGTCCATTCTGTAATTACTTACCATTTTTATTCAATAAAAACTCAGACTTCTATTACATGCTAATAGGCTTGCACTGGGCCCTGCATACCCAACAGTATGAGTTACAATTGTAGCAGATCTGCAGATAGCGAGACCTGCATCTAACATGATGCCCAGGCAGAGAGGAAGCTAGAAGGGATTCCTGGTTCAACATGGGGGTTGACCTAACTGCAAATAAACTGAAGCACATGAAGTTCAAGGTAAAGGAACTCTGCTCTTGTTTTTAACTCTAGTACACTTGACCAGGTTGCTGTAATGACACCTTCTCTGTTGTGATTTGTCTATGATTGACTCCCCAATTTCAAGAGCAAAATATAGATTTTTTTTTTCGTATTAATGTTTATATCTCTGAAACTCAGAAGGGAGGCATTAACCATTTCAGCTGGCCAAGGAAAATTAGCAGGAAAAGACATGTTTGAGGTAGGCCTTGGAGAAGACATCCCAGTATGGATTCTGGTGGTGGGGACTGGTGTTCTGAACAACAAGAATTCATGTGACCTGTGGAGATATGGGAGTACTGGTGGTGTTCTCTATTGAAAAATCTTCCTGTTTGGTATTCTTGAATTACCATCATGATTTTTAAGCCCTGTTAGCAATTTAGTTTTTAATCATCTTTTTAAAAGTCCTTATTACATGCAGGTCTACATAAAAAAATGGTCGTGGGTCAACATTTTTTTTTCTTACAAAAGATTATGCTCATGTAATTTCTTTGCATAATTATTTCAATGAATGTCTCCAGTACAAAAGAAGAATGTGACAAAAATAAAGCCATTGCCTAACATTTTAACAGTCTTTTATTCTAAATAGAATGAATAATGGGAATTGTTAGTATTATGACTTATAGCCACTGCAAGTAAGAAAATAATCCATGTTTCAAATAATTTCAAAAGTTAAATGATCTTCTCTTCATGATAGATAATCAAATCCAGTCGATTGTATTTATTGTTGAGGAATATGCATCCTATTGGTTTCAACAGAATATTCATAACAAATTAGAATCTTTTTATTTTACAGGTGTCATACAAGTGCTAATTTTATACGTGGAGTCAGGAATAGAAGGTTTTCACAGTGCTTTTTCCCGCTATGCTTGCAGGCATTGAGTAAATTGCATAGAAAGCCTGTCTGGGAGGTCATCTTTTGGTAAGCGTGACGCACAATGATTCTAGGCATTGTGAACTCTAAGATGTCAATTACAGAAGCTTTGAAGATCAAAATGATTCTCTCGGGCAAGGCAGTACACGTAGGAGCAGAGTGGAAATGTCATCGTTTATGTTTTATTTTGGAAACGATCATTTCCTGAATTCTTTCCTTCCCTACTTTGCTCTATAAGATTTTGACACAACAGAAATCTCATATTCATTGTAGACATAATGTGGAAGTCTAATATTTCAGAATTCAGAATAAATCTCTCTTCCTATGCCTTTAATAAGATCCTAAGCATTTAAAAAGCATTAATTAAGCATTGCAAAGCAACTGTAAGAGGATTTGATCAATTCCAAAATAGTGGTAAAGTCTGCATTCAACTTTCAATTACTGTGTGTCCCAGTGGAGAAAAACACAGACAATATAAACCACAGATAATGTTGAAGCATTTCTGCTCAATGAACAATGGAACAGATATTTTTTTAAAAAATGCAGCTACTCCAAAATAATTTATACTTGATCTTAGACTGTTTTACTTTACTTTTTATGAAGGCACATGAAGAATTTACTGCAATAATTATGCTTTCTTTAAATTAAAACTGGAGTTGATTTCATTTCCTTGTATATGTGTTGATCACTGAAACAGAAAGATATAAAAAGTCCCAGGCTATTATGTGTCAGAGTAGCGCTCTGGGCACATGTATTTTTTGCGTGTGTACAATCAATGAATTGAAATCACCCACACGAGTTTGCATTTCATAGAACTTCACAGATGGGAGAGTTGGTCTAGATAAACTACATCAACCCAGCTCATTTGATAGGTAGCAATGAGGCCTGCTATTGTGACAAATGACCTGCTAGGGTTGGCTAATGACAGTATTATTTATAATAGAACTCACCTGCACACACACACACCCAGAGACATCTAGATTTCCTACAACTGAAGAATGTTTTAGTAAATTATAGTCTATCAACTTCATGCCAGTTAATTGACATATATATGGCAACAGCCCTATAGGCTTGGCTCTTCCTTGTTTCCCATATCAAGGCGGCAAAATGTCCCTCCTGGATCCTGCTTTTGACATTGAAAATCCCTTATAATTATAAACTTGACTGTGTTTCCTATGGGAGAGTGTCAGCTCTCTGAGGCTTTGGCCTCAAGCATTCCTACTTATCTCATTTCCAGTTCTTAGTAGAGGGCTTGGCTGTGATTATCATTCATAAAATATTAATGACAGTGAAATAAGACAGTCTTAACACACACAAAAAAAAATCCAGAAAAAAACGTTCTTCCATTGGCATAGTCACATATTCGCAGGTCTCCCCCTTCTACACCTACCCTCTTGTGGATTTAGCCCTGTCCTTTGCCTGCTGAGTTTCCTTGCTCGTTATCCAAGAACCACAGTGGCTCACTTAGAACAGCAAGATGCTGGCTGTCACAGATAGTGCACAAAGTGTACATGGCATTTAGAAGTAGTTTTGACAGAGAAGTGACATTTCGAGACAGCCTAAAAACCAAACTGTTAAACTTTCAGTTTTTAAAAAAAGAACCAATGAATGCACTCAACACACACACTCACGGTGCACCTAAAGGAATAAATCCGCTCGGTGAACTTGAGAGATTGACACAGGTAACAATTTAGTGGACAAGCCAGGGTCCAAGCCCCAGCACAAAAGGGGGGCCATTTCAGCCCTGGGCTACCTCTGAGTGCTCTTCCTGTTCTGGACAGACCTGTCCCTAGTCTACCAATCTAGGGCTAGTTTTGCTTTAAATGTTTTTCTTTCAAAAAGAGTGTAGACTTTCCCTTGTATCTAGGCCGGTTGCTAAGAGCCGATGTGTGAAGTGTCAGGAGTTCATTATCGAGCCTGGTTGAGGTCATTAGTGGTTCAAGGACACTGGGAGTGAGGACTGAGAAAGACAGGCAAGCATTAGGGAGAGGAAAGCCAGTGCATGTTCTCTGAGGAAGCTTAGTTAAGTCCGAATTCATTAGGAGTAAGAAGAACTAGCAAGAGCGGCACAGCAGGTGCGCAGTGTCCAGAGGGAGATGCCAGGCATCTGACATACTTGTCTTGAGAGCTCAAGTCCATCACTAACTTGGTGGTGCAGCCTTTCTCGTCCAGCACAGGCGTTGGTTGTACCACTCGTGTCATTTTTTTTTTCTGTATGTTTGTATGTTTGTTTTCACAGTTCCACCCCATCCACAGGTGGGGATGCTAGAGTGGATAAAAAAATTAATTGAAGTTCATTGCACGCTTTCCCAGCAGGACTGAGGCAACAGATTACATAGGGTTTTACCCATGAAAAAGAAGGCAAAAGGACTATCATCTAATGAAGATAGGTGGGGACAGAAAAGGAAAAAATAAAACTCCGAATGCTGAGACTCGGAATCCAGGGGCCGGTATTACTGTGTTTCCAGCTATGATCGTATTAAGGTCTAGGGTTTTGGGTTACTCCTGAGCGTAAATGTCCATGATGCGCTGTCCAGCCAAGGAAGCCTCAGGCAGGACTCAAACGGAGTCAGACGCACGCAGGGCTGGCCCAATGTGCTTTTAACATATTTGGCTCAATTCCTTCCTTTCAGCCCAGAGGCTGTTTTAGATTTCTCTTGGGGTTAGACTGTACCCAAGATATTTTTTTTTCCCTTCTCTCCCTAACACCTTCAGTCCAGCTTAGACCATGGTATCTGAACTCAAGAAAAAACAATTATGATCGTTTGAAAACATGCCACTTCCACCCTTCCTATTTTTCCAAACAACCCAGTGTTGTTCTGAACACAATCCATTGCCCCCTGTCCACCCCTACCCCGGCCGCACACTTTGTGTGGAGGCCCTGAAGCTTATGTAGAAAACACTATCAACTCTTCCAGGTCTTAGCTCAGCCCTCCTTAAAGAGTAGCTTCCGTTCCCCAGGTAGAAACTTGTGGGAGAGACCCAATACAGTTCTTCCGTAGTTGTGTGTGCACAGGAGTGAGTCCTGTCACGTAGCGACAGGGGTCTGGTGCTGTGTTCCGGAGCCTGACCCTCAGCAGCAGCTCAGCTGTGGAGCTCACCATCCCTCAATTACAGGCAGGCTAGCTCCAATCATGCTCTGCCTCCAATAAACCACATTACTCAGGGCTCACCCTTGTGTGATAAAATTGTGACAGGGCTAATAATAGAAACCACAAATCCTGCCTGCCAATCCTGCATTGTAACCTCTAATCCACTTGTAGCAAGGACAACTGTTTTCAGGAAAATAAAATGCCACTGCACCAAACCCAGTGACACAACTGCTCTTATAGTTGGAACTTCCACTCAAAAAACTTGGAAACAAGAAGATGAAATTCCCCTTTCCAAATCCTGGTCACCACATATCTAGTTTCAATTCTTCTGTTCTTTTTAACATAGCAGAGCTGCAAAAGCCATGACAAAATGGAAAGGCAACAGAGTGGGGCTGAGGGCAAGACACACGTATTTCATCATTGCTACAACTTCCTTGATGATGGATGTTTGTCTTTTGTGTTTCGGTACCAAGGGAGCGAAGGAAGTTTGCTATTGGATGACTAAGGCCCTCATGCCCAGCAAATGGGCCCTTGGCTAGGTGGGTGAATTCTGTAATCAAGGAGTGAGACATCTGGGCAGGGTCAGACTGTCCACAGAAGGTAGCCTCAGGAAGCCCACTCCAGCTCGGCACTCACCCCTGTACCAGGAGAGGCCAAAGGCGTCCCCTCCTGCAGCCCTTAGAGTTCTCATCTTTCAAAGGGCATCATGGAGAGTTAACAGCCGTGTTGTCACAGAAAAAGCTGAGGCTCAGTGAGGTCAAGCGGCTGGGAAATGGTGTAGAAGCTATAAGTGCATCTATAACCGAGGAATTATTACTGGACACAAGTCCACTTGTTGTTCTTGATTGGATGGACACATATTTCAAATTCCTCGCAGAACAGCTCAGCTCTTTATTTCCAGCTGGGTGGTACGCAGCTTCTAATTTTTGTTGTTGTTGTTGTTGTTGTTGTTTTTTACTGAAACCGTGCCTCTTAACCTGCAGTCTTGAGGGGCCGTCTGCTCAGGCGCTCTGTTAACTGTTGCTTCTCCAGGCAGCTGTTGAGACAAGAATTCTGGATCTGAGTTGCCTTTTAACCCAGACCAGTCCTCCAGTGTCTGGGCTATGGGCATGTTTTCCCCAAGGCACAAAGCAGAATGGAATCTTATGGAAGCTATGGTGAGATATGTCCCGGCAGGAATCTGACTGAATAAATGAGATCTGTAAACAGGACTCAGGAAACTGTGGCCAATGCCTTCTCAAATGAGGGTTTGACTTTCTCAGTTCTGAAATGCCATGTGGGTTTTGCTCTGTGTTGCATGGGAGGGAACTACCAACGTGCATGGAGAGTTCTTAGCTGGTAATGTTGACCCATTTACAATATTATTCTTGTTTGGTTTCATTTTGGAATTTTCATGGCACTAATAAAACTAATGAGAAATAACCTCACACTGTTGGAAAGGGTGAGTGTGTTTCCAGCCCCAGTTTTTGGGTGGCTCCGGCTTCCGTAATTAAAATGCCTGACAATAGATTTATTATTGAAGAAATAAAGAAAGAGGTCAGGCAAAAGGAGTAATTTACCACTGGAAGACTTTCAGTCATCCACTCTTTTATGTAAGAACTGGTTATGGCCCTGGTTAAACAATAATAAAGCATAGTTACAAGAGAGCGGATGTGTTTGCCCTAGTCTCTTGCTAGTCAGTAACATGGGAATGTGAGAGCTCATGGTTACAGATTCCTGCTTGGCTGTACAAGGTGCTGCTCAGTTTTTCCTCGGTGCCTGTAGGCTACCAAATCACACACATTTGCCTTCACTTTGGTCTGCAGTGAAAATAAAATGAGAAGAGAAAGAAGAAGATATCAAATAAGGTGGAACAATGTGGTTGGGAAATTCCCACGCCTTTACCCTTAAAAAAAAAAAAAAAAGTAAGAAACTCCCATGTAAGTAAGGCCAAAGAGATTTTTCAACGTGCACAATATGAGTCAAAGGAAATGCAGTTCACATTTACTCATCAAAGGGGCTGCCTGGCCTCAGTGGCATGTGGGATGCCTGGGCTGGCTGCTTGGGCTGTCAGGGCCCTGGATCCAGGCACAGCTGTCTGAGCCTTTTCCTGACATGCCCAATTGCTAGGAGATTTTGCTTCTATCTCCAGAGTATCCAAAGTAGCAGTTTGTTAAAACAGATAAGTAAATAAATCAGACATTCCAAACGGAGTTAAGCAAACTCCTCTGGACTTCAAGGCAAGATTTAAATGTTCTTTAGACTTTTCTTTCTCAAGCAGATCTAATACGGAAGCGTGACCAAAGAAATGTTACAACATCGTGCCCTGGCCAGTTTGCCTCAGATATCTGCTTATGTGACCAAAGGAAGTCATGGGGGAGGGGAATTTCAGAGTGCAATGAGGCACTTCTCTGTCATCTCGGGATTACACAATACACGCAGGAAACATTTTTAGCTGGCCTTTTGTGAGCTTGGAAGATTAGCTAATCCCTTGTTTCACCATAAGATTTTTTTTTTTCTAGGTCCTGAACTGCAATGATTCGCTGTAGCAAGCTCACAGTCCTCCTGCGGTATAACTGGAAAATGCTCTGCCACTCACTCTGACTTCAGCCACCAGGGAAGTGGGGTGGTTCCTGTGGCTGGACTGGGCTGCCATGTGCCTTTCCACATCCCACTGGTGAAGCAGGCCAGTTCTGAGGTCCAACACGCCATGCCAATGCTGCAACAATGTTCTTAGGGTGTTACCACATTCCTGAAGCCAAGAGATAGATTAACTGCCCAGGTACCACAGCCAAATTCCAGTTCAACCTATATACCTTGTGTATAATGTAGAGTCCTCATGGAAAAAAAGTTTGCCCAAATCCAATCATTTTTGCATTCAGATTCATCTCTTGATTTCATTTTTTCAAAACGTTTTTGGAGCTCCATTGTATGCCGTTTTACCTCCATACCCATACACTCAAACAGACCTTACATTATTCCTAGTAGAAAGAGAAGCAGCCCCATTCTATTATGATAATATTTGAATATTTTTACCACTGGCTTGGCTCACCCATTTGTACCTTGCTTTGTTGGCCTCCATCTCTGGTTAGAGTAATTTATTTCTAAAAGACTCGGAGGGAGTGTTAAAATTATAATTATTTCAGTTCATGTAAAAAATTTGTCACCGATTTATTGTGTTGAAAGAGGCTGTGGAATTGTCTATCAGATGGTATAGTGTCTTGACTTTGCCCATAACGACACCAGGGGCCCAGAAATATTAAGTATCCTGATTAGGATCACTCAGCCAGTTAGCTGTGGTAGCTGGTTAGCTGTGGAAGGCATCATGGGGTCCTGAGCTGTTCCCCCGCCCGGGTCTATCCATGTGCTGCCAGCGATACCACAAGCAAAGGCCCTAACTTACAGAGCAGTTGGGTCACACATACCACCCCTGCTCTCTTCCCTACTCCAAGCTGTGCCCATACCAAGAATACCACTGGCCCAAGTCCAGTCTGGAGGATCAGCTGCTCGCAGGGCTTCCTGTGTGCTGAGAGACCAGGACAGCTGCGGAGTGTCTGTCACATGTGTCTTTCTGAATTGCCCCCATAACTAAGAGGGCATTTAGCACAGATCCCAGAATTCATGACTGAATTTATGCATGGTACTCAGCAGTACAGAAACTATTTATTTTCATTCGTCATATACCAAAGTGGTTTTTGAAATTTTCTAGCTGCAAAACACAAATACAAAATAAACAGAATAGTTAGGATCAAAGGAAAAAAATATAATGTTTTTGATAGGAAAATACTAAAGGAAGGTTAAAAATTGTACAGGGATGTAAATGAAGTCCTGTTCTGTGTTTGGAGAATGAGCTCAACTCTGCCTTGGAATTTCTTAGTGGCCCAATCAAGTGGGAAATATGGTCTATGATAAGATTCCAAAAGTTTATGAGATTGAAAGAATGCAATCCAAGAGAAACCCACCCCCTTCTCGTAGTAAGACCTGAAAGAAATTGCTTCCTGTGGACATCTCTTAGCAGACGTAGCAGTGTATTTCCTGCTGCTGCTGTGTTCCCATACTTCTCTGTGCAAGTTAGAAATAATAGAAACACATTAGAGAAGTATGAAGCCAATGAAACAACGCAATGAAGTAATCGATTCATGAAGCAAATGTGGCTAGGGGCCCTCTGTGTCCATGTTCTCTGTTGTTGTTCTTTTTCTGGGTTTCAGGCAGACTCCACTTTCCAGCCACTTCTGCTAAAAGGCGTGACCATGTGGCTGAAGTCAGGCCAGGGAACCATCAACAGGCCTGGCCACGCCTGATGATGGTCTTACTTTTCCTATCCACCTTTTGAATGCAGAGGGCTCTCTGAATCCAGGAGGAGGTCAGAGCTACAAGATGAAAGGAGTTTGGGTTCTTGAAAGACAGTGAGGAATAGAATCTACTGCTGATCTACCATGGGTATGACTGAAATGAGAAATACATTTTCTTGCCTTCATTGAGGTCTGGAAGTTTGTTTCGGCTAGCATCATGTTAAATAATTATAGAATAGGCAGAATTATGTAGTTAATCACAGTCTTCAAACTTTTCAAACTCTTAGTCACGTTAGAAGCAAATGCTTTCAATTGCTACACAGTCAATCACTCTACCCGAGAGAAACCAGATTCCTGTTTTCTTCCAGGGCATGCCCTTTCACGGGTGTCTAGGAGGACTTGTAGGGGTAGTACTAGATCCTGCTCGGGCTCTAACCTCAACTCTGCTGTTATCTGCTACCCCTAAGCTTTTTCGCCTGCGTCTCTCAAATGCGAGCTGTAACAGTAGGATCCCCAGGAGGTCCTGTACATAGAAGCTGTTCTACAGCGAGTGTGACCGGCTTAAGCTTCCGCATGTGGCAAGCATCTGATAAACGGGAGCTAGACACACTAGCGGTTCTTTGCAAATATGTCCTTGTATTTCTGAGCCAAGGCGGGACAGGCTGAACCTGTGCAGGGGAGCCTGCAGCTGAGCAGGAAGGCAGTTAGGAGTGATGAGGCTGTCTCCTTTCCTCCCTAAACCCCTCCCCACACCCTTTCTCTGCCGAGCCTCCTTTCTTAATTCAAGCAAGCACCCGTGCAACCCTCAGATTTTGACCTGGGCTAATCAGTGAGCTGTTCGCCTGACCTAAGTGTTTTAAATAAATTTCAACATAGATATGTGAAAAAGAGAGTGAAATTACAGTGACAACAATAACTCCTGGTAATCTTGACTTTTTGAAGTTTTTATTTTTCACTTAAAAAACCAGTGATGTCTCTCACAGCATTTTTCTTTAAACATTCCCTGATCAGACATACTTCTGGAAAGGCCGTTTCACAAAAATGGCTGTTTTTTCATTAAAATAGGAAATAATGCGATTTCTGAGTGAAAGACTGCATATTATGTAAATCCTTCTTGAAGAATTTAGTGACTTTTCCCCTTGCACCTGACTGGAGCTATAAACACAACCAGAATGCTGGCTAATAATAACATCACAGTGTGTACAGACCTGGAATTCCTTAAGAGCTTCCCCGAGTTATTTTTGTCAGAATGGATTTTATCGTAAGCACATTTCTTCTTTCGATAGCAGGTGATGCGCCACCGTATTTTCCATCATCCAAACTTTCTAATCTCATTTACGGTCACAGAGGTTGCAAATAGATAATTAATCAGCAATATAAGCCCCTTCAGTAAGCCGGACTGGCAAGGACACAGGCCTGGGACAATCCTATTTCTAGTCTACTATGAATGAATTCCTTGACTTAACACAGTTCCTGAGCTCAGTTCACGAATCTGTGAATCCAGTGATTTCCAAGCCCCCCCTCCCATCCTCATGTAGTAGTGTAAGCATCACAGTTGTCAGGATTCCATCATCATAATTTACAACAGCGTCCTTGCACATACAGGAGGCACATATAGGATGGCTATGCTTTTTTTTCTCCCCCCGTGAACCTAGGAAATCTGTCCTGGGAGACCTTCCAGTTTGGCCGTAATCTTCAGTTCTGTCCAGGACCCTCATTATGACCAGTTGTTCAAGAGTTGACCTAGCCGGGTTTTTTCTACTCCAGCACTTTACTTCCTGATGTATTGAAGTCTCTTTACAGGTAAGTCCCATAGCACTAAAAGAAAACTCTTTGGAGAATGTCTATTAGGCAACAGAGAACCAACCAAGTCACTTAATACACCTGCGCCTGCACCAGTCCTTTTCACCTATTCAGCAATTGGTACCTTGTCCTTGAGATGCACTGGGATTTAACTCAGTCAGTGTCACACGTGTGGGACTTATTCATGCGGCAGTCTCTGAGCCTAATAAGAGATGAAGAAATTGTGGGGAATGGTTTTAAGGAGCCATACCTTCAAATTTGCGAGCCCCTGACAAAAGAAAATGGATTTCAACAGAACACAGCCATTTACTAAGTTGCATTTCTTTGACTTCACCCAAATGAGGCTTTACCAGGGAAAGTGGAAGGGAAAGAGTTGCTTCTTGTTCCAGGGCCGACTCAGGAGAGTAAGGGAAGGCTCCTGCGAGGAGGTTCCTGGGCAGGAGACAGCCTGCTGTGCACCTGCCCACACTGTGGGTGATACCTCTGGACCTGAATCCAAACCCCAGTTGCAGCGGCCGCTCCTACCGCTTCACTTCCTGTACTAGTATTCAGTGTGCTATGCCACTTGCCAATATTACTATATTTATAAGATAGGAAGTGAATGGACAGCCAAATGCTAATTTTGCCACACTTCTCCATTCCGTTTGGTGTGTACTGGCAGTGCTTGGTGTGGCTGGGAAGCAACAAAAGCAGTGGGGGTTGGGCTCTTAAAATGTTCTTGTACTCCAAGCCTCTGTGCCGCCGTTGTGGCTGCCCTCATTTCCTTTCTGCCATCAATGGTGGCAGTTGTCTGATAGGCCTGACCAGCTCTTTCAGGCTGCTGCTTTGCCCGCCCGGTGACTGCATCTTTCCTGTTAGCATGCTGATCATACTTGGAAATTATGAGTCAGTAAAATGTAGCCACCAGCAGTGGGGGTGGGTAGATTACTAGGGAAAGTGCAGCCAAAACTTCCTGTACCAATTCAGGGTCATTATCTTTGGGGGAGGGTAGGAACTCTGTGTGGCAGTGGGAACGCCTACACTCACGTGGCATTTGCTGTGTACCAAATTGATTTAGGGAGGGCACATGGGCCTAAGTGAAAAAGGAAACAATTAAACCCTTTGTAGGCACCAGGGCAGAGCTTTGAGAGTCCTGTTATAATATCCCTGTTATTGACACCTTAAACTTGCTGTTAGTTGGTGGGGTTCATTAACTATTCACATTTGTCTCCGCTCATTCAACTCCTAGCAACTGCAGTTACAGTCCTGTTTAAAATAATAGAGTGAGATTGGTTACATTACTGATTTAACAGGAAATTAGAAGACTTACATTCACAGAGCTTAGGTAATTGACACCAACAGCACTTTTCTTGTAATTTATGCACTATGATTGATTTCATTCCCCAGCTAGTCCTAAAAGAATCTCTGAAGCATATTCAGCCATTGGATTACTGTGCAAAGAAATTAAATGAATATTACCCTGCTGTCTATTCCAGAGCTGGTAAAAAGTTTCTAAGTGGTTTGGAGCTCAGGAGTCGGCTCCAAATTACAATGCCATTAGAAATGAGTTCAGTCTTAGAGCATTTCTTTGTAAGTGACAACTGTGAAGTTCCATGAAAGGGGCTTGCTACTAGTGACAAGGACAGAATTAGAAGTGGGTCATTTCTTTCTGATTTTGAAGACTTTTAAAACTAAAGTGCATGTAGGTATGTAGCTATCCCCCGGAAAAGATTAAAAACATTCACTTACCTAGAATAGTGCTGTTATCAATGACCCATTTGCAGATGTATATGTATTATAGATGAGTGCATGATATTAAACATAATAATAAAACATTTATTATCATGTTTTATGCTTCCCCACCTTTCACCTTGCAGTTATGATTACAAGACATTTGAGAACAGATGAAAATCCATGTGTTCTAACCTGGGAACCTCAGAGGCACTAAGTCTGCAGTATTCAACTAAATCACAGTTACCCTTTTTTTCTCTTCTCTTATTATTTTTAATTGAAAAGTCAGATATACAGAGAGTTGAGAGATAGAGAGGAAGATCTTCCATTTGCTGGTTCATTCCGCAGGTGGCTGCAATGGCCAGTGCTGCACTTGATCTGAAGCCAGGAACCTCTTCCGAGTTTCCCATGCGGATGCAGGGTCCCAAGGCTTTGGGCCGTCCTCTACTGCTTTCCCAGGCCACAAGCAGGGGGAAGTGGGGCCGCCAGGATTAGAACCAGCACCCTAATGGGTTCCCAGCATATTCAAGGCGAGGACTTTAGCTGGTGGGCCACCATGCCCAGCCCCACAGGTATCCTCTTGGGTTATTTATTTAGCAGAATTGGATCTAGCATCGAGCCTAGATTCTCCCACACACATCTGTCAGCTTGTGTTCCTGGGCTGTGACCCTGGCTGTGTTGCCCTGAGAAGCCTTCTTTTCTGCTTCTTTACCTAATCATGACCTCTTGCTCTTCAAAATTCAGTTCTTGGGTCACTACTTCCAAAACCCAGGTTCCTACTGTCTTGTTCAGGTAGTGCCAGCCTGAGTGACACAGTCTAAAGGGTGACATTTACTCACTGATTATTTCATCAGACTTTTAAGTTCCTCAAGGGCAGAAATCATGAGTTAATTAATAACTCTTCTTACAGAACTGTGGTTGATAAATGTTTTTCAAATGATTTGAGAATGTGGAATGCGACTCATAGAAGGGCTAAGTCAATATGATACCATCATTTCAAAATTAAACCTAAAATTCCATCCTGTATTTTCTTGCTACACACTCACACAGGCATGAAAATGTGCATACAAATGCACATATTCTTTATTTTTTAAGATTTATTTACTTCTATTGGAAAGGCAGATATACAGAGAGGAGGGAAGACAGAGGAAAATCTTCCATCCGATGGTTTACTCCCCAAGTAGCCGCAACGGCTGGTGCTGAGCCAATCCGAAGCCAGGAGCCAGGAGCCAGGAACCTTCTCCAGGTCTCCCATGTGGGTGCAGGGTCCCCCCAAGGCATTGGGCCATCCTCAGCTGCCCTCCCAGGCCACAAGCAGGGAGCTGCCAGGATTAGAACCAGCGCCCATATGGGATCCCGGTGCATTCAAGGCGAGGACTTTAGCTGCTAGTCCACGGCACCGGGCCCACCACAGGTCTTCTAAAACTACAAGGAAAATTCATATTGGTAAAAACTATGTGTGATGTCAAGTATTTTTTGCAATGAAAACCATCTTTTAATTCCATGTTTCCCATGAGTGTTTCTGAAGTGCTCATGCATAGTAACAGTAGGAATACATGGATTTCTAGTTGGCAAGCACACCACCAGTAATACTTTGTCATTTAGGTTTCTCATCATCCAGACCAGAGACCAATCTGGCCTGGAGGTCTAGGATATCTGGAATATGAGATAGGTACCCTTAACCATTAAAAAAACCTGACTTGCTCAATACCACCCATCCTCTGGAACCCTAACTGCTTGCTGAAGCTGGAAAGCTAAAATTGGTATCTGTTGAAGTTCAGTTTAAATCATTGAGATAAGTTCTAACGAGACTTTAATTTGGAAGAGAGAGCTGAGGGCTCTGGGAGAGATGACCTGAGTCTCCAGCCAGCAGCTGAGCTGTGTGTTCATGAATCTGCGAGAAGGCAGTTTGGGCACCAATGGAGACACACTTGACCCTGGAGCAAGGCTTGTGTGGGGGTTCCTGGATCAGAACCATAACCCAGAGTAGTGTCTTTCAAACTGTAGTCAATGAAATATGGTTCATGCAACTTAACAAGCACTAAAAAAAATAAAACCAAACAGAAATGGAGCAGCAAAATTAGCTGAGAATGCTGCACCCGGCAAGGGTTAACATTGTTTATGAAACTTGCCTTCCAGTTGTGTGTGTATATAGTCATGTATACGTATTCTGAGTAAATATGTAAAATGTATTTTTAGCTACGGGTTTCACTCATGAAAGTTCAAGAACATCTGGTCTACAGCCTTACCTCCAACATTTTCAATAATCTTCTTAATCCCTTCCTGTTTAACGTATCCAGAGCAGTCTTTTTTTTTTTTTTTTTTTTTTTTTTTTAAATCTGGTGAACATCTGTTCTCTGGCCCATCCAGTAGCAAATAGGTATACAGAATTTCTTTTTTAAACTCTGGATTTTTTTTTCAGCCTACAATTTCCTCCTGTGGTTTATTCAGTTAGTCTCCAATGTTTCTTTCATGAGGACAGATACGAGCTAAGGTGGAAGTGTATCATGTGGAGCAGGGAGAGGTGGTTCCTGACTTTTTCTGGGACGCATCAGTCAGGAACAATCCTTGAATCACTAAGAGAAAAGTCCCTCTGAGCTCCTCCACCTAACCCAGCTCTCTGCATGGAGAGGTGGCCGAGGCTCAGCCTGAAAAAACCAGTGCACAGCCATGTGCCTCCAGGACTCTGGCATTCCTGGCAGGCAGCTCAGAAGGGGACAGTTTCAGAAATGGCCAAGTTCCAGGCAGTGACTCACCCAGGGCAACCACAGTGATAGACAGGAGGGCTAGAGGATGCTGTTCTGCAGCATATTTTTAGTATTACAAAGAAGCAGCTGACCCTGTCTTTACTATCATGAGAAAACAGAACCATCAAAAGACAATATAGAGCAAGTATTGTGTTTCAACAAGTTAAATGGCCACTTGACATTCCCAGTTCCCTTATGTGGGTGTCTGGTCCAGTCCCAGCTAATGTGCTCTTCTGATCCAGCTCCGTGCAAATGGAGCTGGGAGGCAAAGCAAGATGACCCAGGTACCGGAGTTTCTGCCAACTGTGTGGGAGACCCAGATGACGTTCCTGGTTCGTGACTGTGGCCTAGCCCAGGCTTAGTTGTTGTGGGCATTAGGGGTAAATTGCAGATGGAAGATCTCTCTCTCTCTCTCTCTCTGTCTCTCTCTCTTTCTCCCTGACTCCCTTTCTTTTCTGTTTCTCTTTGTTACTTGGCCTTTCAAACCAACCAACTAATCAATCAATCCATCAATCTCTTGTTTAAAGGCAATAGGGATGAACCTAGAGGCTATGACGTTCAGCTTAACATGCCACAGGGAGAAAAATCTTACATGATCTCAATGTGGAATCTTTTTTAGAAAGTCAGATACATAAAGAATAAAATAGGAATTAGCAGGGGTGGAGGCTGGGGTGCGAAATGAGGAGAGAGTTGTAGGTCAGTTGGTATAACGTGGCAAATGGACTTAGTGTAGCAAGCTGAGTACAGCATGAGGATTACATCTATAATATTGCATTGCATAAAGAAAATTTGCTGGAGAGTAAATTTTTGGCATTTTGGCTACAATAAAAGTGTAACTATACAAAAATAATGGATGTGTTTATTTGTTTGGCTAGATAACCATTTCGTTATGGCTGCATTTCTATGAGAGTACATCCAATATCCTCTTATGTATCGTAAACATAAACAATTTAAAAACAAAAACTGTTCTCAAATTCTTATGGCTTTCCAATGTCAAAAACTGTTAGATCTTTTTTTTTAAAGATTTATTTATTTTTATTGGAAAGTCAGATATACAGAGAGAGGGGAGACAGAGAGGAAGATATTCCATCTGATGATTCACTCCCCAAGCAGCCACAACAGCTGGTGCTGCGCAATCCGAAGCCAGGAGTCAAGAACTTCTTTCCAGGTCTCCCACTTGGGTGCAGGGTCCCAAAGCTTTGGGCCGTCCTCGACTGCTTTCCCAGGCCACAAGCAGGGAGCTGGATGAGAAGTGGAGCTGCCGGGATCAGAACCGGTGCCCATATGGGATCCTGGCGTGTTCAAGGCGAGGACTTTAGTGGTTAGGCCACGGCGCCAGGCCCAAAGCTGTTAGATCTTAATACTCAAATGTGTGTTAAGTTTCTGCAGCCTTCCCGCTTTCCATCCCCAGCTGTCTTGCATGTCTTCCTCACAATGTTTCCATGTGCTGATGTGACAGCACATTGTCCAGTTGCCATTGTTGCTGTCATGCTTTTCTGCTCGGAGATATGTTCCCCCAGTTCAAGTCCTTGGTACCCAGCAATGCTCAGGACAGCTCTTTGCTCCTTTTGTGCTCAGTCTTATCTGCTTCTTCCAACTCCTCCCTCCTCACTTGCACACAGATCTCATTTAGGACTCGGAGCGACCTCAGTGAAATGAGTATGTGCTGGAACTTTGGCTCACATCACTTTGTAGCTTCGTCGTCACTGACACAGTGCCCTGCACATAGCAGATGCCCCATAAATACCTTTTGACTGGTGGAGCACATCTTTATGAATTCATGTAAAACTCAGCGCCTGGGAATACTGATGAGAGTCGTGGGGCCTTCATTCTCCCTCTCCTAGCACCTCCACGGAAATCTGAATTTCTTAAATGAAATTTAAGAGAGCCTCAGGCTCATGCTGCTTGTTTCAGCCAAGTATTAATTACGTGTGGAATCCAAGGGGACTTCCATGTATGGATTACAAGGGGTACTAGGAGGGGACATTAAGAAAGACAGCTATCACGCCAGAATCTCTTATGGGCGCCAGTTCTAACCCCGGCGGCCCTGCTTCCCATCCAGCTCCCTGCTTGTGGCCTGGGAAAGCAGTCGAGGACGGCCCAAAGCCTTGGGACCCTGCATCCAGAAAGAACCTCCTGGCTCCTGGCTTCGGATCAGCATAGGACCGGCCATTGCGGTGACTTGGGGAGAGAATCATCAGACGGAAGATATTGCTCTCTGTCTCTCCTCCTCCCTTTAAAATAAAAATAAATAAATCTTAAAAAAAAAAACAAACAGTTGTGTAGCAGGGTGACATCCTTTGTTAAACTTTCAAAAACCTGCACTTCTCTAATTTGCTTTTGGGGAAGGGACTTTTTTCTCCCATACATTTTGGGTGTATTATAAAAGGAGAGAGTATTTAACTTCAAAGAAAAACCTTTATTTGGATTATCTCAACATTTAAAAAGAAAAGGGCTAGAAAACCCTCACTCATTTTCTGCACACTACAACCGCTAAAGTATTATAATTCCTGACATTGTTGTCTGGGTTTTCATCTGGCCAAAGCTATCCAGTGAGTATACACACACATCTCATTTCAAAACAAGACTAAAAAATAGTGGTTTAAAACACCCTAATGTGTGGAGTGAGCATGAAGTAGAAGGGTAGCCCATAGAGTCACTTGAGAGATCACACATTCTCCGATTTAAGTATTTGTTCCAACATTGCTGTCAATGAACTAACTAAGACAGACTGGGTTACTTTTGAAGCTACATAAAGACAATAACGCCATCTTATTTTTCTCACTGCGTTAGCTTGATTACTTACAATGGTACTTCAAAATTCTTCAGAAAACAATTGAAAAAAATAATATTATTTAGGTATGAAGAATTTGAAATCCATGCACATTTTTAATATAATATGCATTTCCATGAACTTGTAAAAATTGATTTATTTGAAAGACAGAGTTAGGGGAGGCAGAGACAGGAAGAGAGAGAGAGAGTTCACTTCTGCTTGCTCACAACAGTCAGGGTGAGCCAGGCTGCAGCCAGGAGCCAGGGACTGTCCAGGTCTCCCCCAGGAGCGGCAGGAACCCAGCTGTCTGGGTGATCACAGATTGGCTCTGCTGAAACACCACGGGAGTAGCTAAGGCATGAGACAACACTGATACAGGATGTGGGCACCCAAGTGGTGTCTTCATCAACTGTGCCACAACACCCACCCTCTTCGTGAATTTTTTGGAAGCCTCTTGTACCTTTCCAGCAAATTTAGCAGCAGATAAGTTTGGACTATTTTCCAAAAAAATCAAATGAATGAACGTTTGTTAACTGTAAAATCACACTGGAAAAGCAAGTGATAAAGGCCCTGAAGGCAAATTCTAAGGAGGAGTTATGAAAGTTTTGAGTAATAGAATGTGTATATTGCTGCAGTGGGTAGATTTTTTATTTGGGACAATACTCATTTTGATCTAGAAGATTTCATATCTTGCTTTAAATTCAGCTCCTCATTTTGTATTCACACTGATATTTAAAAGC
Source organism: Ochotona princeps (assembly GCF_030435755.1). Lineage (NCBI taxonomy): Eukaryota > Metazoa > Chordata > Mammalia > Lagomorpha > Ochotonidae > Ochotona > Ochotona princeps. The sequence continues at coordinate 109,136,642 of NC_080834.1, read as the reverse complement.
TCATTTTGAACTAAGGAAATGGTCTTTGTGAAAGAAGCCTGGGTAATTTTTTAAAATTTGGGGAGAAATTACATCCTGCTCAACTGAGTGACAGATGAGTAGCAGGAAAAACATCATCTAAAAATGTGAGATGGCAGGAAATAGTTGAATCAGATAGAACTAGATCAAATCCCTTTACTCATTTGGTACTTTGGGCTAACAACATGACCTTTCTAAGAAAAGTTCTATCTAATTGTTTATACAATAGTGATCCATCAGATGGGGCATTTATGTAAATGTATATCACAAGATCTAGAAAATGCTAGGATATGAGACTTGGAACATAACACATAATTTAAGAAAAAGAAGACCTTTAAAAGTCCTAAATCTCAACTTAAACTTTTGGGGGGTGGGGCAATTTCTTCTTTTTTTTTTTTTTAATTGGAAAGTCAGATATACAGAGAGGAGGAGAGACAGAGAGGAAGGTCTTCTGTCTGATGATTCACTCCCCAAGAGGCTGCAACGGCTGGAGCTGTGCCGAGCCGAAGCCAGGAGCCAGGAACCTCTTCCGGGTCTACCATGCCGGTGCAGGGTCTTAAGGCCTGGGCTGTCCTCGACTGCTTTTCCAGGCCACAAGCAGGGAGCTGGATGGGAAGTGGGGCCAACGGGATTAGAACCGGTGCATATTTGGGATCTCAGCTCATGCAAGGTGAGGACTTTAGCCACTGGGCTCCGGTGCCAGCCTCTGGGAGCTCAGTTTTATGATTACATTTGTAATGTTAAGACTTTATCTCCTGTGAAATTCATTTTATATTTCAACCTGGCCCAGTTATACTTAGACGTTCTGTATGTTTCTGTAACGATCTTTTTTAGATGAAATTCACACTCAGCCTGGTAGATTTTAAGTAAAGTGATTTTCTTCCACAATGTTGTAAGTCTCCTCTGAAGTCAACTGAAGGTGGATCTCTGCTGGCAAATGACCGTTGGACTTGTACTGTAACATTGCTTCTTTCATTCGGGTCTTCAAGGTGAGGGTCAACCTGCGGATTCTGGGTTTGCCAACCTGCAAAATGGTGTGAGAAAATTCCTTAAAATAAACCTTCGTGTCCATCTCTGCAGACATAACCCACTGGTTCTGTTTCTTTGGAGAACACCAACCAATCTGTCTACCTCAAAGTTTTTTTTTCTTTTGCCCCAGGAGGAATAAAGGAAGCCAAGCATGGAATTTGGCTGGCCATGGAACTCAGTCTGGCAACAGTGCTCCTTGTCTCCTTCCCTTTGTTCATTGAGCCTGTTTTCCCACGTGGAAAATGAAGAGTTTAGAGATGCAAGATGACTTCTAAAGCCAATCCCAGCTTTGAAAGTCTGTGTATCTCTACGGAACTAATTGCCTGGAGCGGAACAGTCAAATACAGGCATGGCCAGATCTGGTTCCTGCCAAGCGAATGAGGCACATAGAGTGTATAAAGACTATTTATGTAGAAACAAACCTTTTCAGGGGTATGTAATGGATTAGGGGGACCAAAGGGGAACTCCTTATAGTCCTATAAATACTCTTATAAGCCTGAGCGCTTTCTTGGTGGTTGAGGGAATCGCAGTATATAGCCTCTCACTCTATGCAAAAGTAGCTGGGGAAAATACCTACTTTACCTGCTGGTGCGTTTACGTGTTTCGGTGCACATACTTAAGTGACTAAACTGTGGAGAGGAGTCATTTGATGGATTCTAAAGAACCTATTGACTGTGTTGAGAAACAGCCCCGGCCTTCAGTCTCTGAAAATGTAAGGTCCAGTGTGGTGTTTGTGATAAGGAGAAGAGCAGGGCCCCAGGCTGCATTCTAATCATATATTGTCAGCAATCCACCAGAAAAGTTTTCTTGTGTGTTTCGGGATTTAAGTGTTATTTATTGTCTTTCTTAGCCAGTAAAGTGGCTAGGTACTTAAACATACTGCCTAGAGTACTTTGGATGTGTGTCTTTAGATGAAACAGTTGTGAAAATCCTTTGTAAGCTCCATGGTGCCATGTAAGGCTGAGCAATGATCACTCTCACAGTACACACTCAAGTGACACCCACAGTCCGAGGCTCTCATAGAGAGACATCTGGCTCTCAGGGCCTGCTTCCCAACATTCAGGTTTCAGATTTTCTTTCTGGCACACACTGGGCGTTCTTGTCTGGTAGGCCAATGAGCAAAGTTAGCAACTGCTCACACAGCTTGCATCGAAAGGCTGAAATCGAGTTTCCTATTCCTCCGTCCAGCTGCCCAGCCTGCCACCTGGGCTCTGGGCCACCAGGCCGTACCCTGCTCTATTCCACGATGTTCTCAGAGCCATTTTAGGCACATTCGGCATCATATGAGACTTTATGGCTTAAAGCAGTCAATGCTATTCCACTGCCTCTAGGATAAAATCCAAACAACTAAGCAGAGCAGGCAAGAGCTTCTAAGGTCCTCGACTTATTCTCCCATTGCATTTCTGCTGTGACTATTGCCCACTCTTCTATAGCAAATTTGAGACACTCGTTTGTGAATTTTCACTCTCGGATTCGCTATGTATTCAGCAAATATTTAAAGCATGCTGACGAAAGAGGTTTGGGCATTGTTCTCAGTGCTGGGGATAGAACAGCAAATAAAACAGGGCCTGCATTTGGTGGTGGTGGGGGGGGAAATCCGATAAACATTATACAGCATACTGGAGAGTGATGAGAACTAAAGGAAAAAAAAAATGAGCGGAAAGGCTTGTTCGCTGTGCAGGCGATGGGAAGAGGAGCTGCATTTTACCCAGAGCCAGCCCCCTCTGCAAAGGGAAGGGAATGCTTCACTTATGCAGCATTACTGAAATAGCAGTTAACCGATGCTCACAGCAAGTCATCCAGACATCTTAGAGAACAGTTTTCCACACAGAGCCAATGGCTGTCTCAAATGTCCGGAAAAAGGAAGTGGCCATAGTGTTTAAGGCACAGCAGAAAAGCTGGTGTGTTGGAAGGCCGTGAGAAAGCAGGAGACTTGAAGCAATTGGGGGTGGGGCAGGGAGGCAGTGGGATCAGATATAGTAGGGTCCTGAATGCCAGAATCAGGATTTTGGCTTTGACACTGAGTGAAACGGAAAGCAACTGCAAGGTTTTCTTCAGAGAAATGCCATGCCTTAACTGGTGTTTTCCAAGAACCCCTCGTGGCTGCTGCCTTGTGGATGAAGCACGCAAGTGGGAGATCAGCTAGGAGGCCACCGCAGTAATCAGGACACAGGATTACGGGTGAGGGTCACGGCAGTGGAGGGCTAAGAGGTGATCAGATTAGGAATCTATTTTGAAGCACAGGGGGAGGTGTTTATAGTCCGGGGGTTAGAGTGCCACAAGGGACTCCCACATCCCTTTTTCGTGTGGGTTGGAGTCCTGGCTACTTCTGCTTCCAATCCAGCTTCCTGCTAATGTTCTTTGGAGGAAGCAGGTGGTAGCTCAAGATCTTGGGTTCCTGTTACTTGCAAGGGGGAGCTGGATGTAGTTGTTGGTTTTAGGCTTTGCCATGGGTGTTGAGGATATATAGGGGAGTGAACCCATGAAAGAACCAACCAGCGGATAGAAGATATTTATTTTCTTCACTCTGCCTTTTACTCAGATAAACAATTGCATCTTTTTTTTTTAAAGATTTATTTTATTTTTATTACAAAGTCAGATATACTGAGAGGAGGAGAGATAGAGAGGAAGTGGAGCCGCCGGGATCAGAACCAGCGGCCATATGGGATCAAGGCGAGGACCTTAGCCACTAGGCCATGCCGCCAAGCCCAAACAATTGCATCTTAAGACATGCACTCCATAGGATCGAAACATGGGGTATTTTAACTGTTGGATGACAGAACATGGGCAGAGAACTTAACAAAGAGATTAGGAAGAAGAGTTAATAAGCAAGGAGAAAATCAGTCAAGGGCAATGTCTCAGCCGTCAGGTGGAGAAAGTGTTTCCGGAAGTGATCGGTAATCAATCATATGTGATGTTGCTGATAGTTCAACTGGGATGATCCTAGAACTCATTGGATTTAGCAAAAGCGGATGGCATCAGATTGCCTGGAGAAGAGAGCAGTTTTGTTGGCATGGTAGGGGCAAATGCTTGACTGGTGAAGAACTGTAAACTACAGAAGCACGAAAATCATGAGTCTCCCCAACTTCTGCGACCTGGCCAGCTGGATGGAAAGCAGAGTAGGAAGGCAGGAGCTACTGGAGCAAGTTGGGTACCAGACGCTGAGTGGTCTGAAACTCTCCCACCTTTGCCAAAAAAACCCTTCCCATCCAGGCCGCCTGGTGAACGTCTGGTTCTTCTTGAGACGCTCACATGATGATATCTGTACCGAGCTCCATGTACTGTCTGCATTGCTTCATCAAAAAGCACTTGTGCTGTTCCTATTGTGAAAAAACACTCATCAACGAACAGTGAGGGAAATCTGACAAGATCCCTGCCTTCCAGGAGGTGGTGATCCAACGGGGAGACTGAGATGATAACAGTATACAAGGAAAAAAGGGTAGCTGTTCACTGATAGGTGAGCCGTGCAGGGCACAGACTGGACAGGGCACGAGGATGTGGGATGTGGTAGCTACGGAAGACCTCCCTGTGGAGGTGATCACTGAATTGAAACCAGATGGACATTGTTATAAAGGGAATGTTTGTGTATCAAATTCATATAATGCAGCCTGAATCCTTAGTGATGGCAGGTGAGGGTGTAGCCTTTGAGACAAAACTAGGTCATAAGAGTGGAACCTTCAGGAATTAGAATTAGAAGAGATGGCAGGGGGACTAACATTGTGCTATGGTGGGTAAAGCCTCCCACAATGCCAGCATCCCATATCGGTGCCAGTTCAAGTACTGGCTGCCCCATTTCTAATTCGGCTCCCTGCTAGTGGCCTGGGAGGAGCATCAGAGGATGGTCCAAGTACTTGGGTCTCTGCCAACATGTGGGAGACCTGGATGAAGCTCCTGGCTGCTCTCTTCAACCTGGCTCCAGCCATTAGCTCTTACACCCATATGAGGAGTGAACCAGCAGATGGAAGATCGCTCCTTCTCTCTGTAACTCTGGTTTTTGGATACATGTATCTCTCTCTGTGTGTATATGTATATATATACATGTACATATATACATATATATATACACACATATACAAAAATTACTTCTCTCTTTTTGAGAGAGAACCTACAAATCACAAAAGGGCCCTTCCCCGGAACCAAATCAGCGAGTGCCTGGATCTTCGACTTTGCAACATTCAGCCCGTGAAAAATAAATTTCTGCTGGGTATGGCGTTTTGTTACAAGAGCTTGAGCTGACTAAGATAAATGTGAAAAGCTAGTCACAGAAAGGGCCGGCAAAGCCTTCCAGGCAGAAGGAACCAGCTCTGGTCGTTGCTGTGGCCTCAGCTGGGGGATGGTAGAATGAACGGGTACCTGGGGTAGAGGACAGGAGGCCTGGGCAAGGAGTCTGACTTTCACTCTTTGATGGGTCAGAAGGAGAGACTGGCTTTGGGGAACGCACGGACACAAGTGTTTTAGGGGCGGCCGGTAAAGGAGCGCCAGACAGGATGTCCAAAGAAAAAGGAATCAAAACTTGTGCCCTTGGTGGGAGCAGCCAGGAGCTCCTGGAACCCTTATCTAGGAAGTGAAGGCAATCGGAGGAGAGAGCGGTTAGGGAGCTGGCTGGGAAACCGGAGGGCAATGGAGATGATGTTCCAGGCCGTGGGCTTTACTCTCCCTTAGCCCTGCAGGTACAGCTAATGGCTTTGTCCTTCATTATCTGATTCATTGCTGGCGGGTCTGGCCTCCTTTTATACTCTCACCTCTATAGCTCTCAGCCAGCGGGGTGCCGAGGAACAACGTGGAACTGAGCAGTCTGGCCAGGAAGTCCTCCTCCTCCCGCCCCCCCCAGGTGTGCGACCCGTGCAGGGATCGGCAGCCAGATGGGAGGGCACAGCCCGGCTTCCTCGGTTACCCAGCAGCCTGGAGGGCTCCCGGCTGATGGAGTGCGGCCAACCGGGTGTTCAAGGGGAGGCAGGGTGGGACCCTTGACTCACCCACACACAATTGGCCGCCTTTTGTCTTTGAATCTGACTGGAAGTGACTCATGAAGTGGAAAAAAACCTGTTGGAAACAAATGATGGGGGGGGGGAACAGGAGGTTAAGCCACTATATGCTTAATCAGCTGCGGAGCTGCTGTCCCCCAAATGCCCAACGCTGTACATTATCTCAGTCTGCTCCCAACCAAACCCCGGGGGACTCGGGAAGCTCCACAATTCACTCCTTGTCTCCAGGATTTTTTAAAATTAAGTGCAGTGGGTGGGGGGGGGAGTTTCTTTCTCTTTCAAATCACTTGGGTAAATCCTAAATACCACTAGGGAGGAATAAGAGGGGCCACTAGGAGACCCTAGCCTTGGATATTATAGCCCCTTTAAATTAACCCCGCCGACTCCTGCTCAAGCAGCCACCAGTAGCACACTTCCTGACCACTCAGACTTGGCTCAGAGCATTTCAAAAAGCACTTATTAAGCACCCTAGTGCTGGGGGTGGGGGCACTGAAAACTATATAGACCTCGGTGACATAAGACGCAGCATTGCCCTCTGGGGCGGGGTGTACTGTGGGAGATGGGGAGTGAGTTTTGTGTAAGTTAGACTACACCTTTTTTGGCCTGGATGCAGGTAACAAGACACAAATTAGGTTAAGTCATAAGGAGAGTGTGTTGCAAAACCTGTGGTGTTGTCGCAAGTGCCCCGTGGCGGGCAGCCTGTACCAACGGCCATGCCTTTCTCCATCCTGCTCTGGGCCTGCCTTCCCACAGAGTTCCGGGGAAGCGGGCTCCCCAGTACACAAGACTGCCGCTTTAGCCCTGGGGGAAAAAAGCTGTGTTTTCCACTAGCAAAGTTCCCCCAAAGAGGACCAGCGAATGCATTAGGCCGGGCTCTGCTCGCGGACTCCCGACCCGGGACCCGGTGGGGGCAGGGCCGTGCCTGGTACGGCTGAGGTCGGAGGCCCGGCAGCCACTCCCTCCCGCCGCCACGCCCGGCGGTCGCCCTGCGGCTGGGGGGCCCCGAGCCTGGCGAGGGGGCTGGCCTCCACCCAGGGGACCGGCTGCTGCCCCCATTTCACAGATGCAGGCTGCAGAAAGAGCGAGCTGAAGCACCCGGCTCCAAAGCCTCCGCGGCTGCTGGCACCCCACAGGAGGCCCTGCACCCACCCCACCCCTCAGCTCGGGGAGAACAGGGCCGGCCCCGGGGGAGGAGCAGCCCGGCGTGCGGGCTGTGGGCCGGGGGTCCTGCTCCGCAGTCGGGGGTCCTGCTCCGCGGCCTGGGGCGCGCCAGGCCTGCACTGCAAGGCCCCAAGCCCGGGGTGCGGGTAGGGGTGGGAAAGCCACGCCCCGGGTTGGAGAGCTGCTCTCCACATCCCGGCCTTCAACTGCAATTCCATTTAAGGACAACCCGGCCCGGTTCACACCTAGCCTTGAAGATGACAGATGGCCCTGGAGTCCATTTGCAGGGCGCGAACAGGAGCTTAGAACCGCACCGCACTGCCGGTCCCATACACCAGGCAGATCACGGCCATGAAATGCCAAGGCCGCTGAGGCCGCAGCCTCTGAGGGGTGCCCTGGAGCCCCGCAGCCGTGGGGGTGGGGGTGCGGGTGGGGGAGGGGGCGGGCAGGTCTCCCCTCCCCCACCCGCGCCTCAGCTCCCGGCTTTGTAGCCCAGCTCTCTGCCACGTGGTCAACGCTTCCGGGGAGGGGGGAGGGGACGGCGTGGAGGAGGGGGCAGGAGGCGGCCTCAGTGGTTTCTGCCTGAGGAGTTTTGTTTTTTTTTTGACCAAACGTTCGTGATGGAGGAGCAGGAGCCCGAGCCCCCCCGGACCCCGGCGGCTGCGACCCCGACGCGGCTGCAGAGCTCAGCGCCGGGCGGCTGCCGGGCGCCCCTCCCCCGCCGGCCCGCGAGCCCATTTTCGCTTGGCCGGTCCCCGCGCTGCCGGATGGATCGCGCCCCACCCCCGCTCCACTGCTCAGTCATTCAGACTTGGAAAGTCAATAACACGCTGACATCATCAGGGGTTTGTGTATTATTACACGGCTACTTTCCAGAGTACCTGGCATTCTCTAAGAGAGGAGCACTCGGGCTGCCCAAGAAAGGGCCCGAGCCGGGCGCCTGGCGGCCTCGGGGAGGGGCGGCTGCAGGGCGCCCGGCTTGGGGCGCGGTGGGGAGCGTCCTCTGGGCACCAATTAGGAACAGATCAGGAGATTTTTGCGGCGCTGGATGCAGATGCACTTTAGATATCGATGCGGGATTCATTTTGGCTTGGGGGCGCACTTATAAATCATCCTTAAGTGACCTCTGGTTCTACCGGAGACATCTTGGTCTTTAAGAAACATTTTTAGTGATCTTCACAAAGGGAAGAGGAGAGGCATCTTCTAGGACAGAGAGGCACAGGCTCATTTCTTGGGAGCCTCTGGGGGTTTGCGTGCGCAGTCTTTATTATGTAATCGCCATCATGGCCGATTAGGTCTTCCCGGTCTCTTCTGCCCTCCAGGGCTGAGCTGGGCGGTTTGGTTACCACGTTTTCCTTTAAGCCTCGTGCAGGGAAAGCACAGGCATTAAAAAAGAAAAACAAAAAACAAACAACCAAAAAAAAAAAAAGCCCTCCAAATCACCAAGTCCTACATTTTTACAGGGCAAAACTGCCCGGCCAAGCAGATTGCCTTAGCAGAGTGACTCAGTTTGGGGGTGGGGAGGGAAGTGGATGAATTTGTTGTTAATTAAGACTCCTTTATCTGACTACTCTGGCATTCCCTTTTCCTAGAACGAGTTTTGAAAAGCATTTTTTGTGTGTGTTTCAGATGATCCCTTCCTCCCCCTTGCTGTGGTACCTGAAAGAGTTGAAATAATAAGTGAACTATCAATTACTGCTGTGTTAGTACGCACACCTAAGTTAGAAAACCATACAACTTCTACAATCCTGGACCTTCTCTCTTTGTGCCCACGCAGGCTATTTCTTTACACACACAAATACAGGGCTGACTGACCTCATTTAAATTTTCTTAGTGTCTTAAAGCGGCAAAACAAAACAAAACAAAAAAACGAAAAACCAAAAACAAGGCAGCCAGCCCCCAAATGGCCCCCAGACCTGCCCGCCCCCGCCCCCTCCCCCACCCGCACCCCGAGCCCCCACCCACAGCCAGAGCCCCCACCCATGGCTGCGGGGCTCCAGGGGCAGAGCTGCTCCTGCCTGGCCTCAGCTTAACCTCTGAAACCTCAGGCCAGGAGCCATGGGCAGAGATAGAACCTCCCCCAGGAGGAAGCTAGGTAGGCGACACACCGAACTTAACAAAGGACCAGGGACCCCCTGTGCACGCGATGGCTTCAGGATGATTTGTTGTCAATGGTGACTACTTCCTTCCAGAAGGTCCCAAGTAAAAAGTCTCCCACCAGGCTTGCCCTTCTAGAATCACTTCCCCCCTTGGAGGTGAGGCAGCTGGGGAGGCCCAGCAGCTAACAGCCCTTCCGGGTCACCCAGTGCGTGCTGCTCTGGTACCTGTGGAGACTGCCGTGGGAGCATGGGGACACCCAGGACCCGCGCGTCGGCCGACTCTGCGTGGAGGTTTCCTCAGCGTACTCGAGAGGAGTGTGCAGACCTGAGGACCTGCCTGTGTGATTCTGAACACCAAGAGTCTCAAACCCAGCCGACCCCTGGGCTTTGTCCACCGAGTCCTGCCCGGACACAGTTGCCCAGGGCAGCGGTCTTTGCTAAGCAAGGGTACCTACCAACTGCCTAACTCTGAGTGCTCACAACTTTGATACTTGGCACCCGGCTCTGTGTTCTGGAGTTTCTGCCCTAACAGGCGAGGACAAAGGCCAGAGAACTGGCTTCCACAGCATTTCTGGGATTAGTAAATTGGCCTATCGGCCTAACAAAGAGCTCTGTGCCGAACAGGAAGAGAATTCAGGAAGGGAACCCTGTTGGGGCGATGGAGGTGCCCTGGAGCTCCCTGTGCTGGAAGTGGCAGTGGAACAAGTCGCAGTGTGGGAGCACGCCCTGTGTGCTTTTGGGAGGCTCTGTGGGTGTCAGTCCGTCTAGGCTGGTAGAGGAGTGACAGGTGGCCCTATGTAGGAGCCTTGTGGCCCCAAGGGTGTAGGAGCAATCCTCTTGGCTTGACACTAGTATTTGCCACAATCCTCTGGGGGGCGGGGGGAGGGGAGAATGTACCTTGAGGGCCTTTCCTGCCACAGATTTGTCAGCTAATTATAACTGGGTGCATTTTAATCCACACTGGTCATCTGTCCCTTTTCTGGGGTCCATGCAGAGCATCCAGAGGCTGACTTTCCCTTACAAAGTCCTGACCTTGGTTTAGAACAGGCAGTGTTTTCAAATGGATCTTTTGGCTTGATGAAGATCATGGCATTGGTTTTTCAGTTATTCAGGACAGGATTTGTCAATTCATTGTATGCTGCTTTTATTTATTTATTTATTTATTTATTTATTTTGTCTTAAAAAAAAAAAACCAAAGCCAGTATTTTATTATTAGATCCAGAAACTCGCTCTGTCAAACTGTTACTGAGGTTTCTAAATGTTATTCTCAGTTGCTATGCACAACTCATTGTGAAATGTAGCAAACAGTTCTTGAACCCGAGAACTGAATTGGAGTAGTACAGGAGCAAGCTTTTGCAATCTGGAGGTTTAAGAGCTGAGTTTAGGTCCTGTTTGTGTGTAGATTGGCCTGCACAAGTGGTTTTTTAAAAATGGATTTAAAAAGTCCAGCGATTTCACATAAAAATCCAATTTTCCTGAAAAGTGCAAACTTTCAGGCAACACAGGACCCTTCCGCAGCCTGGCAGAGCTGAGTAGCAGCTGCCCCCTGAAGCCCAGCACGGTCTTCAAGGCCCACAGTTTCAACCTCTTCCGCTCTTCTTACCCGCAGCTAGGTTTACTCATGTCAGCTACTGGGCTTGGCTGCAAAATGCGTTTCAGTGTTTGTATTCTTTCACAGTGTGTCTGCTTGAAATGGGCTTCTGGGGGCTTTTCCTGACCTTCTCATAGGGACTCAAAGGGAAAGAACATTCTGCCAAGGTCAGAAGAACCCATCCAGAGCGGGAATGTTCTGAACCTGGAGGCCATGGTGGTGGTAGAGTTTTGTGAATCATTTGGTGCCCCCAGCGTTCTTTTGACAAGCGGGTTGTACACTTCAAATCTCTGTGCTGTAATGCAGCATGCTGTCTTGATGAACATAAACATTTGCCTAACAATTGACACATGTAATTTTAATTTAGAGGAAGGGAGGGAGAGAGAGAAAGAGAGAGAGAGTTAGTTTACTAGTTTACTAGTTCACTCTCCAGATGTCCACAATGGCTGGCACTGGGCCAAGCCCAAATGGAACTCAAAATCTTAATCCAGGTCTTCCATGTTGTTACAAAGGATATAATATCCCCCAAATGGACTTTTAGAATAAAAGTATCACATCACCTTTAAAATGTATCTAATGGCATCCAAATATCACAAGAATCAAATACTGTTCACCATCCACTTAAAAAATCATGAACAAGCTTTTCTTTAATTCTGACAGGTTTCATATCACTTTTACTGTTGATTTTTTTTTAGATTTATTTATTTTTTATTGGAAAGTAAGATTTACAGAGAGAAGAAGAGACAGAGAGAAAGATCTTCCATCCACTGGTTCACTCCCCAAGTAGCTGCAGTGACTGGAGCTGAGCAGATCCAAAGCCAGGAGCCAGGAGCCTCCTCCATGTCTCCCATGTTGGTGCAGGGACCCAAGGCTTTGGGCCATCCTTGACTGCTTTCCCAGGTCACAAGCAGAGAGCTGGATGGGAAGTGGAGCAGCTGGGACGCTCCCATGTGGGCCGATAGCCAAGCCTAGGCTATCTGGGCAGGTCCTTACCCTTGAATTTATGTAGCTATGCTTACAGCTCATTTGCAAAATAAATTTTAATTTTGAAATAGTGTGATTATATAGCTCTCAGTATCAATGTTTATTGACAATGTTTACTTATGGCTTTGCTTTTAATTAGCTTATATGTCCACAGATGGCTAATATGACCTATTGTTAGATAGAGATGGGCTTGCATTAATCCTGTTTTTCTTCTTTTTGTAAATTCATGCACATGTATGGGTATACATGTGCACATCCAAGAAGTGTTATAAAAGTCAGGGATGGAAGTAATTTTTTAAAACTCCTTCTGGATCATTTCCCAAAGATCTCCTGGCTTGCCAAACATCACTTGTGGTTATATACTTCTTAAGTCTTGTGAAGAAGCTGCTTGGTTAGCAAAAGTATTTCTGGTTGACCAATGGTCTGTTTGCTTCTCCTAGACCTGTCCTAAGACATAGTTCTTCCTTTGTTGATGCTGTAGAGGGGGTCATGACACAGTGTCTCTGGGCAATGTAGCATAGTAGGATTTGGGATGCGTTTGAGGGGAGGCGCTTGTGGAGTCACAAAGGGGATAGCTTATACATCATGGAATCAAGTTACTTCTCGGGTAGCTAGTCTCATGGATGTTGAAAAAACTGATTCTTAAAACCATCATTATTTGTGTGCCCTTGAAAAGTGCTCACGTATCCCCAGGGGGATATGTGTCTTTCAGTTTGAAGACAGCTATCCTGAAACAAAATCAGTCCCAGAAGGGAACACCTGTGGAGACGAAAGCAGTCAGTGGTTGTCCTGATGACGTGTTTCCTGATGGGAGCCCCTTGCATTGGGTGGTTCCTGCTTGGTGCTCTGTGTCAGCTCCTCTGTGGCAACAGGGAAGGGGATCTTGGCTTTGGACTTCTGGCTCCTTGTGACGTAGCTAGTTATTGCGTGCTAGATGAGTACCTACACATGGCCGCTGTACAGTTCTTATCTGGCTCTCGGGGTCGTTAGCTCAGTTCTTCCTGTTCGCTAGGATTCTAGTAGGAATAACCTAGATGAGGCTGTGCTCTTCTTCACCCAACCCTGATCCCTCAACCATAAACTGCTTCAAAGAATAATTCCTAGTTTTGCCGTGTAATATCTCGCTATCTGGCCCTTTTTCTCCTTAAATGCTCCCCCCCAGTGTGTTGGTGTGGTTAAGGAAGCTCAAAGTAAGTCAGGCATTCCTAGTAGGGGTAGCTGATAACGCTCCAATATTATTTGACTATATTTATCAATGGCTTTTGTTTCAATTAGCTTATATGTCCATGGATCGCTAATATGACCTATTGTTAGATACAGACAGGTTTGCATTAATCCTGTGGAGGATTGAACCTATGGAGGCCCTTTGGTCCTCTTAATTTCTCTCTTTATTGTTTTTAGACTTCACAAGCTCTTGGCATATATGCTGAAATGTCCTCTGAAAGATAATCTTGTCTTCACTGCTCCTGCCATTTGATCTGGTCTGACCAACAAGAGCATTGCGGGGACCAGGACTCTGATAACTCATATGGAGAGGGTGACTTCACCAGCTGGGAAGGGTGAGATCACCTGAGTATGCACAAGACAAGAGAGCCAGTAAACAAGACCTGGGATCACAGTAAACCAGAATAATGAGCTGGCTAAGGAGATTGTGGAAGGGAGTGGGTGTTTAGCTGGACAGGAAAGATGCTTGTGTTCTATGTTGAAATACTTGGGTTCGTTCCTTCGTTCCTTCCTTCCTTCCTTCCAATCTGCTTAATATTTGTTCATAATGTTTAGTTTTAAAAATACATTTTAAGTAACTACATGAAAGATAGATACTTCATATTCCAAGGTACAAGTAAAAACTTAACATTATATAATTAGAAATTGATACGTTAAAATATATTATTTACATAGTTTAGAGGGGTGCACATTCATGTGGCCTCTGATTAGGGTGGGGAGGAGGAGGTACGGAGAAAGATGGGTATCTACAGGGGAGAGGGTGAGGGGCCCAGTCTTTGCTGTCAAAATCCACAGCACCTGGGCCTGGTTGTTTGATGATGCCTTAGAGAGCCCAGTGTAGGCAAGAGGGTGTTATCTGAGTGGTTTTGATAACTCTGAGAAGTTGTTGGTTTTGTTGCCCCATGGTTGAGAAAAATTTTCTGAGGTCTGCTTGTTGACAAAGTCCACCTCAGTGCGTCCACAGAATCAGGAACATGCTGCAAAGCTGGACCAGAATTACCCAATCGGTTCTGCTTTCCATGCTCTGATGAGGTAGTTGATACCCGCTTGGGTTCAGTTCCTCGCTCTCTCTCTCATTTAATGGCTTTCTACTAATGTAGACTCTGGATGGCAGCAGGTGATAGCGTGAGTAATTGGGCCCTTGCTCCACATGTAAGAGACTTGGATTAATTTCCTGAATCTCAGCTTTGGCTTGGAACACTCTAGCCAGAACAGCATTTGAGAAATGAGCCAGCAAATGGGGACTCTTTGTCTCTGAGGTTGAATGAGAACAAGAGCGAGCAGACATAACCAAGAAGAAGGGGGACCATGGGGAAACTGTTTTCCTGTACTTTGGTTTTTCTGTTTTGGTAAGAACGTTAAAGGTAAGTGGAGCAGAGCTAAGAGGCATAAAGGCATTAAGGCCACTGAACTTGTCCTAAGGATGTCAGTAGTCATCTTGACAAGAACAATTCCTGGGGAGAAGTAGCAGGTAGAAAAGTGCGGTGCATGGGGCTGGCTCAATAGCCTAGTGGCTAAAGTCCTTGCGTTGCATAAGCCAGGATCTCATATGGGTGCCAGTTTGTATCCCGGTGGCTCTGCTTCCCATCTAGCTCCCTGCTGGAAAGCAGTAGGGGACGGCCCAATCTCCTGGCTTCAGATCGGCTCAGCTCCGGCCATCGTGGCCACTTGGGGAGAGAACCAGTGGATGGAAGATCTTTCTCTGTGTCTCTCCTCCTCTCTGTATATCTGACTTTCCAATAAAAATAAATAAATTAAAAAAAAAAAAAAAGAGAAAAAGACAGTGTGGTGCATGAGAAGGGAATGAATGAGTGGTGAGACCAAGGAAGCTGTGTTGGAACATAATATGTTTGTAAAGGAAGCAGACCATATCAGCATATTTGCAATGCTGATGTTGGCTGGCAGTCAGTGGAAGGGGGAGAGCTGCAGCTGGCAGATACTAAAGATAAATGATAGTCACTGGCCAGAGAAACACCAGGAAGGCTTTGCTAGATGATAATGACATGCGTGATGCATTGAAGGTCTCTCTCTCTTAGTCCCAGTGAAGTCATTGCATATGGAACCTGATATGTCTCTATCACTGTATCCGCAGGATCACAGTCCAGTACATCCCTCATTGTGCAGTGTTTGCAGATGGGCTTGACACCTATACAGTGTATTTTGTTAGTGAATTAGTAGGCACTAGGTCTAGCAAGTGAAATTTTAGGACTTGTGAAGGTAGTTTACAGTGAACCCATGAAAAGGTCAATTTTGGCTCAAAAGAATTAAAAGTCATACAGTTTTTCATGATGTATGGCTTCCATGAACTGTTTTGAAGATTCTTGGTATGGGTGCAATCATAAAGTTAATACTTCTTAGATTCGATGTGTAAGAGAAAAACGCAGGCACACAAGCCAAGGGAAGGGGGGTACAGGAGAGCAGTTCCCACCCAGTGTCAGTGCTGGCTGTCAGTTTGACCAGATGCATCACAGTCAAAACAACCAATCAGAAACAGCGTGGGTGCACCACTAAACCAGCTTGACTTCCCAGGTCAGCTGTGCTGGTTCAGATGCATGCAAGCATGACTTTAAATTTCATCTTTTCACACAAAAATTCAAAGGCCCACAGTTTATATGTATAGAATTCCCATGTTACAAACACAGAGCCCAGAATATCCTGTATAGATATTTAGAACTACAATCTCACAAGAGTATAGAGAAAGATCCAGATGTTTCGTCCCCAATTGCTCTTTTTTTAGATACTATTTTTGATGATGTTTACGTAGTTGATTAGGGTGGGTAGGGTCAAGGTTTAGGGGAAAGTGGGTGAAACCATTGTTTCCACATTTTCTTTTTTTCTTGTTCCTGTATCTGGGGGGAAAAGGGGGGACAAGGGGAAAAACCACACCCACCTTCCCAACTGCCTTAGTACCCGAGGACGGGGAAGGACCACCTGATGTCATCCCAGGTTTCCCAATGTGGAGCATGCTCCAAGGATTCTGCTCAGGTGGTTTCAATAGCTCTGAAATGCTATTGATCTCAATGCTCTAAGGATGAGGAAATCTTTCCAAGGTCCAGTGGGTGACACAGTCCACCTTAGGCTCCATTCGCCCAGATATTTGGTGTCAACGTTTAGCTGGGGTGGTTGACCAGTTTGTTCTGCCCGGTTTCATCTGCCATGGTACCAGATATCCTCTGCAGGCCCCAGTGGTCTGCCATATCCTCCATGTGCATCTGGGTGTGTTGTCTACTGCTGTGTCTTAGCCAATGAGGAGGCCCTGCTCTGACGCATGCATTCCTTGGTCAGTTCACAGATCCTGTGATTCTCCCCATTGTTGGAACAGTTCAGCTAGGGGGATCCTGAGAGAAACCTTGTCTGATCCCAGACCTGATTGTTGTGTGTGCTTGCTAATATGAGGTCTGGTTCTTTCCATCATCCACCTCAGTCTATGCACACACTGGTATTCACAATTGCTGGGTTGGTTCTATCTCCAGCCCTGCCTCTTACATAAACCAATGGAGGCTGTGGTCCAGCCCAACCCTGCCCACCACACACTCGACCTTCACGTACACCAGTGGGAACTACAGCCTAGTCAGAATGACCTGTAGTTATTTTCACTAAACCCGCACTCAGCCCTGGCTGCTGTGCTTGCCAGTATGTATTGCAGACTGGTCCAGTCTGTCCCACGTCCCATTCAGCTCTTGTACACGTCAGTGGCCATTGAAGCCTAGCTTTACCAAACCAACTTTACTATCCTGCACATACTTGTGCTGGTAGGTGCCATCTCCTGTTTGGTCAGGCTTGCCCCTAACCCTGGTTCTCATGCTCACCAGTGGGAGTTGCAGCCGCAGAGAGGTACTCACAGTTTCCCTATTGGGCCTACTCCCAGTCCCGAATCTTGTACTCTAGGTGGTTTTGTCATCTGACTTGACAGGATTTTCCCCTAGTCCCAGGATGCTGTGGCAAATCCTAACCAGTCTGCAGTTAACTCTGACTCATGCATGCATCAGTGGGTCAGTAGGTTAGCCCTGTCTGGCTCTCCCTCTAACTCCCATCCACAGATGGGTCAATGAGTGTTGTATCTCTGCCCAGCCTGGTGTGCCCCCGGTCCCAGTTCTCATGCTCAGCGGTGCGGGCAGTGGCCCAGCAGAGGAGCCCCCACAACTCTCTTCCTGGGCTCACACACCCTCCTCCTGGGTCTTGCATGTGCTGGTGGATGCTGCGGCCCAGTCTGGCATGGCCCATCTCACCTTAACCTGTGCCAGCAGGTGGTGTAGCCTGGCCCAGCCTGGTCTGCCCCCTGTCCCAGCTCATGCTGGTGTGTCCCCAATTCTTGAATGTGTTGTTACTTTCTGAGTGGCTTCACCATCTCAGCACTGCACTGTTGCGTCCCTCCCCAGTGGTTGGCCGTAGGAGGAACATGGGCAGCCAGTTAAGCTATGATTTGAGAGCTTTCTTGGTTTACAAAACTGTGGGTTGCCTTAGCTAAATCCATTTATTAGCCTTCCTATTAGCACCCGCCCTGAATACTATGTACAAGAATATTAATACATACTCAGGGCCTGTAAATTCATGACTTTTTTTTTGTTAAAAGAAAATTCACTGTTTTGAAACTTGCTGGTAGAATTCCACCCATAAATGTTTGGCCAGAGTTACAGAATGACTGGCAGGATGCCTTATTCAATTTGGTTTTACTGGTCAAATGTTCAGTTAAAACCTGTGAGAAATTTGTCAAATGAAGAGTCAAGATTCAGGCTCTGTCCCAGTTTGTAATCTGGAAGAATCCTAATGGACTGTTACTGGTGTGGGGGCAGTTCTGCAGCTGGTAACCGGCCTGGTCAATTCTATTTTAAGAAGTCTCTTGAGTCCATCTCCATCTTCTCCATCCCTCCTCTTCCAGCGCCTCTGGTCCTTCCTGGCTTATTGCCCAATTACCACAACAGCTCCAACTGGTCCCTCTGCTTCCAAGTTCTCCTAGCTTCAATTCCACTATATAAGTACCAAAGGAGTATTTAGTAAATAACTACCCTTGCCACATCCCTCATCATTTCCCTGTTTAAAAATCTGAACACCTTGGGCTGGGTGTTTGCCCTAGCGGCTGGAACACTGTGGCCCACAGCTGAGTATCAGGCTTTGACAGCTGGCTGCACCTCCCTGGTCATACAGATTCATGGCTGCAACAGCATTGGCTCAAGGAGTTGGGTTCCTGCCACCTTTGTGAAGGAGTTGGATTGAATCTCTCAGCTACTGGCTTTGGTCTCTGCCCCTCTCTGGCTCTTGTGGGCATATGGGGGAGTGAACCAGTGGATGGTACTCTCTCTTTGTCTCTCTGCCTCTCAAAAACAAAAGTGCCTTGGTGGCTAGCAAGGGTTAAACCTAGTTGATTAAGCTGTCTCCTGAGATACCTTCATTGCATGTGGGCACTGGTTCGTATCCTGGTTGCTCCACTTCCCGTCCAGTTCCCTGCTGGTGGCTTTGGAAAGCAATGTAGGATGGCCCAAGTGCTTGGGTTCTTGCCACCCAAGTGGGAAACCCAAATTAGGCTCCTGATTTCAACCTGCCTCAGACTCGGCCAAGGTTCAATCTGGATAGTGAACTGCTAGAAGGAATCTCTCTCTCTCTCTCTCTCTCTCTAACTGATTTTCAAAAAATTCAATTTAAAAAAATTGCCTTGATATTGCTTACTGAATCTAGTAGAGATTTTTTTTGAATTAAAAATGGTTTATTAGCTTAATTAAGATCGTGTACCTTGATTAGAAATGACATAAAGAGCGAGACTCTGAGTTCCTTCTAGGAAATGTGAAGAAGAAAGGCATAGGTCAGATCAGCTTCACTTGAGTTCTGGAGCTTGTACAATTTAGGGTGTGTGTGTGTGGGGGGGCGGCTCTTTATGGAAAGAGACTAGAAATTCACCACAAAATTAGATGTTGGCCTTGGAAGGGGTCAGTGCAAGTGAGTGGCCTTGAAGTATAGGTTTTATTGGATTCAGAGTAACAGTAAATTGCCTCTGAGTCAAACAAATTGGGCTTAATAACTGCATTTATTTGTCTTGGACTTTTGCATTTGGGCTAGAATGACACATTTATGTGTCACCCACCAAAATTGTGCAGAGGGCTTTAGGAGGAAATGCAACATTGTCTTGTTCCCTGCCATCTTCACCTTTAGTTTTATCCCCAGAGAGTAGCTGTTTTGTCAGTCTCTTTACTTTGGTAATTACCCCAAAAGGGATAAAAATAATGAATGCTTGTACTTTCCCCCCACAACTTGAATAGTATCTCTTTGATTTATTATATTCTGTGATACTT
Source organism: Ochotona princeps (assembly GCF_030435755.1). Lineage (NCBI taxonomy): Eukaryota > Metazoa > Chordata > Mammalia > Lagomorpha > Ochotonidae > Ochotona > Ochotona princeps. The sequence goes on along the minus strand of NC_080834.1, from coordinate 109,117,267 downwards.
TTTCCCAGTGTTTAGTAGTAATTGTTGCTGTTTTAGTCGTAACATTTTGCAGTTTAAACTTGTAATTAACTCTAGTTTCAGTCTTATGTGATTTAAAAATTTCTCTTTGATGTAATTCCGTGATCACTCAGCATATAGCATCGCGTATCTGCTGCTTTCTCCGTTGTTCTGTGTACATAGCTTCCCGGGGTGTTCTTCTTCCAGCCCTGCCTTTATACATTGAAGTCCTTTCCATCCTTCAAAGCTCTGATCAATTGTTACCTCATCCATAAATCTCAGCTGTTCCAATATACTCTGGTATCTCTCTTCGAATGCATTGCACTTGACTTCTGCAACACACAATTTAACACTTAATTATAAAGCTGATTGTTTATTTTTGAGTTTAGTCCCCTCCCTGTCCCTGACCAATCACTGTTTCTCTTGCAAGGTTGACTCTTCAATAAATGTGTATTGAACTGAATCATTGTGTTCTCTAATTGTTTCAGATTTCTGCATCTTACCTGCCTCACTAGATTACAAACTAAACATGTTTTTGTATTTTCTCATAGCTCGCACGCTCAATGATAAATAATTGCTAAATAATTCTGATCTTTTGCTTCATTCACATTGACTTGGTAGGATTTCTCCTGCATTTTTTGGAAAATAGCAGAAGGAGGGTGAAAGTATAATGTTTAATATTGACCTTGAGCTTTAAAAAAACTGGTTTTTTTTCTGTCTTTCTTTTGCAAGGATAATTCTTTCTCTCCATTCACTCCCTCTCAAGAATCCTGTCAATGGTGGCTTTACGGCATTTAGCCTGGGGGTTAAGATGCCTTCATCTGTGACACAGCTTCTGGGTTTAATTCTCAATTCCAGCTCCTGGCTGGCAGTAGTGGTGGCTCAAGTAATTGGGTTCTTGCCATCCATTTGGGAGGCCTGGGTTGAGTTCCTGGCTCTTTGCTTTGGTTCCAGTCGCATCCTGGCTATTGTGGGCATTTGGGAAGTGAATAATAAAATACCAGCTTTCTCTGTCCATGTGTCTGTCTCCCCCTCTGTCTCTGTGTGTGCATGTATGTTTGTGTGTCTTTTCTTCTCAAAGAAAACATAACTACTACTTAGGACAGTTTTTGTGTCAGGAAATATTACTCAGAAGATTTTTTTTTTTTGGTTTCAAAAATTATAATCTATCAATTAGTCATCAATCCATAAAGATAGTCCTTTTAAATTAAAAAAAAATATTTACTTATTTATTTTTATCGGAAAGGCAGATCAGACTTATGAAGAGGGGAGAGAGAGAGAAAGATCTTTCCACATCTGCTGGTTCACTCCCCAAATGGCTGCAGCTGCTAGAGCTGACCCCATCTGAAGCCAGGAGATAGAGCCTCCTCCAGGTCTCCCACACCGGTACAGGGTCCCAAGGCCTTGGGCTGTCCTCTACTGCCTTCCCAGGCCACAAGCAGGAAGCTGGATGGGAAGTGGAGCAGCCCCCCTTTCAAAGCACTCGCTGGGCCTGCTGCCCGTGACCCAGCGAGCCGTCCGGAAGGGGCAGAGCAAGCGACACCGCTCTTGGGTGAAGCGGCGGCGTGCTGTGCCGTCCGGCTTCAATCGGTGATGTGACAAGGGCGCTGGAGCCGCCTGGGCTGGTTCAAAGGATGACTGTCCGTTCCCACAGGAGCCAAAAACCTCTACATCATCTCCGTGAAGGGGATCAAGGGACGGCTGAACAGACTCCCTGCCGCCGGCGTCGGGGACATGGTGATGGCCACAGTCAAGAAGGGCAAGCCAGAGCTGCGGAAGAAGGTACATCCAGCAGTGGTAATTCGACAACGAAAGTCATATAGGAGAAAAGATGGTGTGTTTCTTTATTTTGAAGATAATGCAGGAGTCATAGTAAACAATAAAGGCGAGATGAAAGGTTCTGCCATCACTGGACCAGTTGCAAAGGAGTGTGCAGACTTGTGGCCCAGGATTGCATCCAACGCAGGCAGCATTGCCTAGTTATTCGATGTATTTGTATAAAAAAGATAACCAATTAAAAATTATTTGCACCCAAAAAAAAAAAAAAAAAAAAAGAAAGCGGAGCAGGCAGGATATGGTGCCCATATTTAATCCTAACACATGCAAGGTGAGGATTTAGCCATTTAGCCACCACGCCAGGCCCAGATGATTATTTTTTAAGCTCCTAATTTTTTACTTATAAATCCAGCAATCTTTTCTTTAAAAATATTTATTTATTTTTATTGCAAAGTCAGATATACAGAGAGGAGGAGAGACAGAGAGGAAGGTCTTTCATCCGATGATTCATTCCCAAAGTGGTCACAACAGCTGGAGCTGAGCCAATCTGAAGCCAGGAGCCTGGAACTTCCTCCAGGTTTCCCAGGTGGGTGCAGGTTCCCAAGGCTTTGGGCCATCCTCGACTGCTTTCCCAGGCCACAAGCAGGGAGCTGGATGGGAAGCAGGGCTGTCAGGATTAGAACCGGTGCCCATACAGGATCCTGGAGTGATCAAGACTTTAGCTGCTAGGCCATTGCGCTGGGCCAAATCCAGCAAGTTTTAACAATAATTTTAAGGTGATCTTTGGCTAATGTTTAGTCCCTATTACAAATGTAAACAACCAGGAACATTTAAAGTTTCATTATGGTTTAAATATGCTTTATTTTCCTCTTATAGGCCATGATCCTTTGACAAAACCCATGCTAAGTACTTAAACAACTGTTATAAATCTATCTAATCAAACTCACAGATAAGAGAAAGCGGAATCTTCCACTATTGTATATTTAAAGTCACAACTCTAAATCAGCAGCTCAATTATAGACTTTAAAGTTACAAGATGGAACCATTACACTAACAGGCCAAATTCTCATGCATCTGTTTAAATGAGAAACATGCACATATCGCTTCATACAAAATGATAAATATTACAGGTTTGATTTTATTAAACATTTGTGCAACTACAATTAAACATTTCTGGGAATTTAAAAGATGCACATGCATTGTGGGAAAAATGTGTCACCCTAATGACTTGTGGAAATTGCCTTTGTCTTTGGCTGCATCAGCAAGTTACTATAAATGACAGAAACATGTTTCTCACAATTCTGGAATCTGGAAATCCGAGCGCAGGGTACCCGTGTAGGTGGGTTCTTGGGGGAGGAGCCCTTCTGCCTTTCAGACTGCGGTGCTTTCATTGTGTCTTCACTTGAGGGAGAGTATTGTTTGCTTTTCTCTTACAAGGACTCTAAGCAGGTGAGGGCTTCCCAGGTAATCTGTTTAATTGCTCCCCAAAGACCTCATCTCCACCCCATATGGCTTCACCATATGAATGGGGTGGAGAGGGCCACAACTCCTGAAGAAGCTGGTTTTTTTTGTTTTGTTTTGTTTTGTTTTTTGTTTTTTGTTTTTTTGCTTTTTTCAGTTTAACACCTGGAGATGGCAGCTTGGCCATGAATGAGTCCTCCCGTAGGACTGCGGTAGCCTGGCAGAACATCTCATCAGTTCTGGGTAAAAGCCTTCCATTTGGACTGATGAACAAACCGTGGATGCAATCAAAACTGTTTCTAGCTTTGTGTATTTAGGAAAGTTGGTTGCCCCACTGATTTTTAGATATGCTGTGTTCCGTATCTAGTTGTACCAAGAGATTGGAAGGGATTTTTCATTACTTTGATTCTTAAAATACATAGATGTTGAGATCTTTGCTCATAAGTCTGAGTTTAATTCTAATGACTTCTTAAAAAATTGTGTTTGTTTTCATTGAAAATTTAATGAATTTTAGCATTTTTGCCACAGTCACTTCAAATGTAGACATTGCATACATACACATATATAGTTTTTCCCAACGGTCTTTGAACTGAATGAGGCATGCATTCTTCCAATAAACTTCTAATGAAGCGAACTACAATTTTTTATATTTAAAATATCATCTAGTTGAATTAGAGATGTGCCTCTTGGTTTGGATTGGCATTATGATCAGAATGTCTAAGGGAATTCTGTTGTGGGATGTGAGCTGCAGATAGGTTTATGAAATCAAACCTAGAGGTGGGCATTATGTACAAACCATGGATTATCATTCTGCCTGATCCTTCTATGCTGCAGGAGGGAACAGAAAGCCAGCGGTGGAGGAGAGCATGGTCAAGCTAAACCTTTTCCAAATATCAAAATGCTGTATAAAAGGCACAACTGTGCTTCCTCTGAAACTTCATCTGGAGGTCAGGGACAGGGTTTATACCCTACAGAGTACTTTCCATAGTACAGAGTTCATGTCTGCTTGCTCAAGGTAGTAACTAGAGTGCTCACTCACAATAATGCATTGTGAGCCATTAAGAGGAACACCTTGAATGAGTGGATGAACGGATGGCAGTATGGGCAAGGCCTTCTCTTGTGAGTATAGAAGACCAGTGCAGGAGATTTTTAATGCTAACTAAAATATCAGAGAGGGAATTTTTAGGAAGAAAGAAGACTTATTTTGGCTTAATGGAGTTCTCTGAGATCAGGCGGGCTCCTTCGATTCAGGCCTCTGGGGAGGTGAGAGGACGGTGGATGCGCAGCCACAGAACAAGCTCGGAAATAGAAGGAGGGCAGGGGAGAGAAGAAGAGAGAGCAGGAGAGACAGGGAGCACTCTGCTCTTGTAACCAGCTGTTTCTTGAGAACTACCTTCCCAGGGCAATCTTCAATGACCTAAAGACCTCCCACTGGGTCATCTCCAGGACGCCAGAATTAGAACAAGTCTCCAACATTAATCCATCAACCATTAACATGAATCCATTAGCTGTTAACGTGACACGTTGGAGTTTAAATGTCTACCTGAGCTCAGGGAGTCAAAACTTGTTCAATGCACAATGGAGACCATGTATGTAACTGCCATTTGATATGGAGTTAGATCCCACTGAACTCCCGAGTGGAGAAGAAGCTGACTCATTTAGGAAGGAACTGAAATGGTTGTGTAAACACTCAAGACAGTACAGCAAGAGTAGCACCAAAACAAAAGTCTTATGGGCAAGGAAGCCTTTACTGACGGCCTTGAATTCATGACTATGAGGTGTGAATCATAGCTTTAAAAAGATTTTCTCCATTCTGTTATTTTCTTGCAAACATAAATGATTGTAACCTATGCCCACAACACCAATGAGTACAAACAGGCAAGAAGACTGTGTTCTTGCTTTTGATCACTGAAATATCAGATTTTCAGTCTGCTGTTCTCTCCTGGGCTTTCCTAATATCCTACAAAGTAGCACTGCAGGCAGTGAGCTAAGCCAGCCAGGGAGACCATCTCTCCAACTAGCACATGGATCCCTGTTTCTCAAAGTACTCACTGCTTGCACTGAAGTTGGGAAAAATGATTGAACAACAAGTGAGAAACATACAAGTTGAAGTTTTTTTCTGTTGTTTGTTTTTGCAGAGGTGTGGTTAATGCATATCTTAATTTCCAATTGAGGTTCTTGCCACCCACAGAGATAAAAACAATAAGCCGGGATGAGCATTTGTGTGTGAATCAGAACAGAATGGATTTAACAGTGATTTAGTTGACATTCACACATGTGTATGGGTCACCCAACACAGAGAAAGGCCCATGAGGAGAGGGCTAAGACGTTGCCTGTGAATGTGAGAGAAAGGAAACTCCAAAATGGTACCTCTACACAAGTGAGGGAGAGAGCCTTCTAAGACTGGCCTTGTGGTGAAGTGAGAGCAAATGGGGATGCTACACCTAACTGTACTCAGCTATGGAAAACGCGCCTTCTGCCTTCTGCCTCTTTTTGTAAGGAAGGTAGAGGTACCCCAATCAATGTACAACTGAGGTGAGGCCCAAGCATGTGCCCTGGTGCTGGATGGGATAAATACTTCCTGGGAAGGTGGGTGTATCAAACTGGAAAGAAATGGCATGACTTGGTGAAGACAGCAGATTTCCAGCTCCCCTAAGCATTAACTGCCTAGTTGCACCATGTCACCATGAGAAGAGGACTCATAGAAGTCGCATGATAGTATGCACGTGTAGGCAAGACAGATGAAGACATTTCTTCCTAGGTCAGGATCTCAGGAGCTGCTCAATGGTGAGGTACAAGATCTTGATCAGAAAGAAGATGCTATTTAGGTGTAGGGCTGTGCTTGAGGCCGCTGGAGGACTGGATAAAGGAGGAGGGTTTGAAAGGCTAGGAGGACTGCTGCAAGAAAAGAGAACCTGCTTTTGCTAAGAAACTTTGGTCTTCCATGTTGAGCAGATGTGATGAAAACAAGATTGTTAGTCACCTAACATTCCCCCTGAGCACCAGGTGAATGGGAGGCTCTGAATCACCTCATGCTTTCCCCTGTTCTAGTTCATGTTTATGCTGGCTTCTCCTGAGTGTGTATAGATTGGACATTAGATGATATCTACACGTTCTTGACCATTTTTTTTTAATCAAGGGGCACAGAGAGCCAGAGATGAGTCAGTCTTGACGAAATAATGCATTTGTGTACTCTCCTCCGTGATGATTTTTATTCATAGCAGCTGAAACTTAAGTGCTATGTCACAGTAGCCGTAACATTTCCTTCAGCTTTTTACATATATGGCAATTCCTGAAATGGTTCCTTTCCCATTATGCAGCCAAAAAAGCAGTGAGATCATGAGGTAGGCAGCAAGAGAAAACAGTATTTAATTTGTTCTCAAAGGATGCCATGGGAATAAAAACATTCTCCTTTCCCCTGGGGTTTAAATACATGGACAAAACCAAAAAATGCAGGAGCGATGCTGCACACGAAACATGCCCACACTTCACAGCCTAATTAAATCATTTTAATTTAATGAATATAAGCAGCTGAATAAATTGGCATAGCAATGAGTCAGGAGTGGTTCCAATGGAAGCAACTGCAGAGCTGGCACTGCCGTGCTGGGACTCGCAGTACCGTGCCACTGATTTTCCAGCCACACCCTGTTTGCCCTTTTGCTCAGCTGAATGGACTGCAAAGCATGGAGGTTTTGTCTGGCAGGCTCCCAGGGCGGGTTGTGCCTCCTACGCACCTTCACCTTTTGCCTGGTGAAAGCTGGGGGTTAGCAAGCGTAGAGCGCTGGGGAACATAGCCTGGGGTGTGTGTGTTCCCCAGGGCTGTGGGGGCAGGGGTTTCCCCAGCTGGCCTGGAGTTTGGTGTGAACAGATTATACACAAAGACGAATTTCAGGTTCCTTGATCTGAGCAGTGGTGGATGGAAAAAGTGCATGCTATGCTGCATTGCTCTGACATGAGATCAAACAGGACCTGCCTTCGTTCTCAAGGTGGTAACGCGTGTTTTGCAAACATCTTCAGAAGAAATGTTCAGTCCTGTTTGAGTTTTCCCATTAAAAAGCACATAGATTTATTAGAAAGGTGGAGAAAGGAGAGGGAGAAGCCAAGAAGAACAAACTCTTCTATCAGTTGGTTCAGTCCTCAAATGCCTGTGGCATCAAGGCCTGGGACAGGAACCGAGAACTCCATGTGAGTCTCCCACTTTGGTAGCAGATTCCCATGCATTTGGTCATGCTCTGCTGCCTTCCAGGTGCAGAAGCATGGAGCTGGACTGGAAAAGAGATAGCCAGGACTTGAACTAGTACCCAGGTAAGGGATGTGAGCATTGTGGTAGCTTCACCTGCTGTGCCACAGTTCTGGTGCCCCTCGGTTTCCTATTAAAATACTTTCTTTGCCTCTTGCAAGATCTGTAGAAAAAAAGACAGAAAATAAATGGACAACAAAGACAGACCAGGCCATTTGACAATGGAATAGTGCAGAAGTGTTCTGAAATGCATTGTTCTGGCTGACACCTTGGCTCCACTGCTTGTTGGTTCTGTGATCATGGGCAAGTTCTGTTTTCTCATAACAGTAGGAATAGCAATGCATGCTCGGTGAAGAGATACAAAAAGTGTAGATGGAACTGATATTTGGGGAAGGTGGGTTTCTTGGCTGAGAGGCACGTGCTTGCACACTATGTGTGGACAGACATCCCTGGCTTTGTAGATGCCTGTGTGGCAGGGGATTCCCATCTTGTTACTTGAGCAGGAAAGTCCCTTCTTACTCTGTGGCTTGCAGAGGTGTGAGAAGATTTCTCTTCTCACTGCGGTGGCAATGAGAGCAAGGGGAGTCCTGGACCTTTTCCCCCACCTCCTACTGGTGAGAGAGGAGGGAAAGGCAGTAGAGGGAACGTCACTGATGAGCTACGTGGCTCAGAGGTTAACAGGACTCGAGACAGACTGTTTCTGCCATCTGTTTCTGGAGATGAATATTGCTGTTCTATTTCCAGTGCATATTTCACTAGAGACGGACCCTACTCCTAAGCTGTTCCTCCCACATGTCCTGAAGCAGCATCGATATCAACACTGGGCTGTTTCTTCCTCTTGTACCTCCTCCTCTTCTTATCAGCCATGCCTCTGATTTTCTACTTGCTGAACGTTCTTGTAAGTGTGGAAACAGGCATCTAGCTGAGGGAGATTTGAGGAACTTCAGTTTATTCTCATGAAAAGTAGCCAGCCAGGGTAGCTTTAGCCCTCACCCTCATGCAGTCTACTGCCCAGGGGGATGGATTGAGGGTTATGTGTCCAAGGAGGATGGAGGAGAAGCGTGGGCCATTGGCCAGGCAGGAGACTTCCAAGAGAACATGGAGCGTTGGCTGTACAGGGTTAGGAGAGCATTGTAAGCAAGATGTACAGATGTTGAAGCTGTGTTAATCTGCTTTACGTTTACTATAATACCTGAGAGAGGAACTCGTTTGGCAAAGGTTTCTCTCAGCTGTCAGCTTCAGGCCACAGGATTGGGTGGCTCCATCATCTGAGATGTCCTTGGAGTTTGGTCACGGTGTATGGAAGTATGATCTCATGATGGGGTGGGAAGAAGAGACAGAACTAGGGTGGAACTTGAGCTGAAGCCATTAAACCAACTCCTTGGGCTCGCCTCTAATGATTCAGGCACATGCTGTCACCCTCACCTTTTGGCCTCCAGGAATTGATGAATCTCAATCCTTTAATCATCAAGCAGCAAGACATCGGAGTCAAAACAGACACATGACTACATTTGGGTAGACAGATCTTGCTGTACCCATAAAAGAAGCCCTGATCAGTTATGACATATATGAAGGAAATAAACTACAGCACTACTCCATCTGGACTGCCTATAGAAAAGCTCTGGGGAGTTTTCGAGAATGTGCTCTATCTGCAGCCTATCTCTACTGCCTGTGATTGAAACATCAGTCAAGGACGCAAGCTGGGTGTTAGGATTTGTAAAAGCTCCTTATGTGGTTGTAGTGTGCAGCCAAGTTGGGAAATCACTGCCCTAGCCTTTCGTCCCCCTTCCTCCCTCCTTTCTTCCCATCTCCAATCCAGTGCTTTTTTACCTGAGCTGCACATGAGAACTGGCAGGGGTGACGTTTGGCGATCCCATGCCCATGCCACATCCAGACCAATCAAATGAGAGTTTCTCAGCTCTCTGTAGGTTTTCAGACTAGATGACATCATCATGTTCTGTAGACCTAGGAGCGGCCCCCGGGTTCCAGCTGCCCTGTATCAGGACAGATGGCAGAGCACCTTGAGAAACAGTAACAGGGCAGAGATCTGGGGCGGGGGAGGGGCGATGGAGACTGGGTTCCCAGGCATCTGGGGTCAGTGGAGCTTTTCAAACTACATTGGTGAGAAGTAACGATAGTGTTTCATTCCCAGCTTTTAAGAGGAGGCCACCAACATTTCCTAATAATAGGCACTATATTAAGCAAGCTCCCCACTTTTCTTCTATTGCATGAGCTTGTATTATGCTGGATTTTTATCAGATCCTTTTTATGCATCTATTAAAATGGTCATATGGCTTTCTTTTTTAAATCTGCTAATGTGTTGAATTACATTATAGATTTTTCTAGTATTAAACCATCTGCATTCCCAGGATAAAAGCAACTTGGTCATGGTATATTATCTTTTTTTTTAAATCTCTGCTGTTGCATTTGACTTTACTGGTATTTTATTTAAGACTTTTGCATCTTTAGTCATGAATTTAAAAGGCCTGAAAGTTACACTTTTTTGAATATCTATATGATTTTGATATCATTTATGTAAAATGACCTGGGGGTGTTTTATGTTTTTTAAATTTCCAGGAAGAAATGTGTAAGTCAGATGATTTCTGTCTTGAAAGGTAGATTGGGAAACCTTTCGCTTTAGGTCTTCTGAATCTTATGTTTTTATGGAGGGGCTATTTTACAACATTGTTTCAATTTCTATTATAGGCACAACACTGTTCAGGCTTTGTATTTTTTTTTGTGGAAAACAATCTAACATTAAATTTTCCAGCTCTCCCATTCCCCTACTTCGGTATCTTCTAGCATTTTCAACCAGATATCTGGCTGATTGTTTTCCCTCCTCACTTGGCGTTTACTCTCTGTTGCCTGAGAGCTGTCCTCTGTCCCCTCTGAGGCTGCCCTGACAAGCTCGCTAATGGATCTTTACAACACCAACCCTGAAAGAAGTCTTGTCATGGCTTTCTTTCTTTCTTTTTTGATGAAATTTACTGTTATTTAGAGCTGTTTACCAGTCATGTCTTCCTGAAATTTGGGGGGCTTAATTTTCACCTGATCCTTTTTCAAAACCTCATCCCCAGCCTTCTTTCTTGCTTGTGGTCTGAATGTTGATATCTGTAGTTTTTTTTTTTTTTTTTTTAAATTCTCAGTCTAATTTACACAGTCTTCCCTATTTGTATAATTTAAACTTCAACAGGGTTTTTGGGGCAGCTGATGCTCATCTAAATTTGGGGTTTCATTTTGAGAAAAGATACACAAAATTTGATGCAGGGCCTTACTTTGGAAGTAAGGGGTTTGGAACTTTAACTTCATCAAGACAACAGCAAATGTGCCTCTGTCTCTCAAGTTGGTCTTATTTTAAAAATCTCTTTTCTAAACTTAACAATTTGTCAGTTAGATTGTTTATGGGACTTAACTGACATGCAATCAGGCTTCCTTACTGGACAGCATGTGGAATGGAAATGGGACTTTTCCACTGAGCTCTGTCCAAATTGCCATCTGAAGAATGATTTGATCACCAATTGGTGGGGGCAGGGGACATTGCTAAAGAGCACTAGTTAGCTAGAACACACAGGCACCTCAAATCACTCTTCCCCCCCATAACATACTCATGATTAATGATGGTGCTAGTGACACTATACCCATATCTACGTGAGCCTTCATTCTGAATGTTTCCTATTCCCTCGGGTCCACTGAATCACTAAGTTCTGTCGTTGGGACTTGGCCTCTTAGCTCTTTGTTTTGTCAGCACCCTCTTCTCCAGCTCTTTGATAGTGGCATCCTCTGTGCCTTGGTGCCCCTCAGGGGATTCTGCCTGCCTTGTGCAGGGTCCATCCCTGCACGGCCACAACGATGCTCACAGTGCAAGTCATGCTACTTCTCTGCTACAGTGCCTTGGATGAAATAAACGTAAAAGGATTAAAGACAACTGAAGAAAGATCTGAGTTTGCAGATTTGAACACAGCAGCATTCACACCAGGGTGTGTTCTGCAACCATTTTCTACAAGCTCCCTAACCTCCATCTTGCTCATACCCCTGCCCAAGTAAAAAACGCTAACAATAACAACAGTTCACCTGTCATGGTTGAAACAGCTGCTGCCTTGAGTTTCCTACATACCAGTGTGTGTGTGTGTGTGTGTATGTATGTGTGTAAAATAGAACAGTATCTGTGGGACTCGAAGAGTAGAGGAGAAGTAGCTAAAATGCCTAATACCTATTCAAGCTGACATTGTGGGAGAAGTAGAAATGCAAGTGCACAGAATTTCACCCACATATGCTCTTTGAAATAAAGGTTATTCTGGGCATTATCTGTAGTCTATCTTGTCCTGTTTGCAGTGGAACTTTCTATGCCTACTTATGTTGTGAGATTGGGAAATAATATAGTGGATGATATGCCAAACTAACAAGATGATAAGCATAGTAGCATTATCTAATGATTTTCAAATATCCAATAGTTCAACAACATTATAGGATAAATTGGCTTCTGGAGGCTAGTTGGAGAGGGCTAAGCACTATTTTAAAATCTTGTTTCCACAAGAAAATATACTTTCAACTTCAATGTGCATGGTTTTACAAACAATTTTTGGAGTCTGATTGGGACATGTCTGAAGTCATTTGTTTTCTTGTCATACCAATGATAGTTTGAATTTGAATGTTTTATAGACAAAATGGATATGCCCGATATTTAAAAGCTACATGTTTATGAGAGTGCTACACAGCATATTTCTGAGAGACATGTGCATTAGTCCTTGCTGTTTCTCCAGACTAGAAAAATGTCTGAAGCCTAGATTCCAAGACCTTTTTAAAGTATGACATACAAATGTTGGCTTTAATTTGACATCAGTTGGCCATACTTGATGTTTTCCAGTTGCCTTCGCTCTGCCTAACAAAGACTCCCTACACCAACAAGAGGGAGATTTATAAAGGAATACTATTTATAGATCAAGATTCAATAAAGAATTTAATACTTGAGGGAGCAAATAACAAGTATGTGTGGTACTGATGATTTTTTCCAGAACCACATTTTCATTATAGGAAGACCTAGGTATTACACATTCAGTGTTTGGAGGTAACTGTAGTGTGGGAAGAGTTCTTATTTAGGGAAAGGTTTGGTTATGTTGTAATGTACCTGGTGATGGGTACCCCACTCTAACCCAGATTTCATATCTCAAAATGGATATTTTGATCCAGACATAATTTTATTGGTAAACCGATAGCAAGCTTAACAGGCAAGAACAAGTGAAAGTGGGAAACACACTGTTTGAATGTGTCATAGATTGGATTTTGCCTTCAATATTGTCTGTTTCAAAAAGAACTATTTCTTACTGCCCATCCTTTAAAAACATGTAAGGTTGTGAAGGTCTTGTGTGTTTTCCCAAGGACACAAGAGACTAGAGAAAGTGTTTCTTGTCCCTTGACCACATAGGAAGGATTGAAAGAATTATGCCCAGATAAAATGGGTAAGGTGTTGAAATAAAATGGTAGGAGGGAGTGGATTTTCATCAGGAATAGCTCCTGACCTAGGAATTGGTCCCATCTCCCATTCCCCTTTCCTTTGTCCCTTCGTAGTTTGAGTGGTAGCAGGAAAAAAAAAAAAAAAAAAAAAGAATCTAGGCAAGAAAGCGTGAGCTAGGCAGGTTATGCAAATAAAGGAAGGTCTCAGAAGATCTCATCCTACAGCTTCATTTGGCTTTAACCTACACTTTAGTGAAACCATGACTTATATAACCTCAGATTTCTCATACCTGTGACCTGTGGTTGCTAGCTCTATGAAATTTGGCGAGAAATCCTGAAGTTTTTGGTTACTGCTGTCAGTAGTCTCTTTACCATGATGCAACCAAGTAGAATGAATGTGGAAGGCTTGCCGAGTCTTTCAGCTGTAGCTCATTTCTCAATTTCCAAGCTTAACATTTATCATCATTATTGTTTCTTAATTTTATTGTTACTTAATTGGCTTTATTGAGTTTTTAATTTTTAAGCTGTATTTATTTTTATTTGAAAGGCAAGTTTACAGAGAGAATCTTTCATCTACTGGTTCACTCCCCAAATGGCTGGGGGTGAGCAGATAATATCTAGGAGCCAGGAGCCAGGAGCTTCTTCTGGGTCTCCCACATGGGTGCAGGGGCCCAAGGACTTGAACTATGCCCTGCTGCTTTCCCAGTCCATAAGAAGGGAGCCGGATTGGAAGTGGAGCAGCTGAGGCTGGCACCCAGGCCTATATGGGATGGCTATGCTGCAGGTGGAGGTCTAGCTTGTTGAGCTACTGTGGTGGTCCAAGGCTTTAGTAAGTCTTACATAAAAAGTTGGCATTTTGTAGTTGGGTTACTTGAAGAATATAGAACTTGCAATGTTTTTAAATGAATCATACTCCCTTACCCTCACCTTATGGTATAAGTAAATATTTTACTTTACTGCTTGTTAATATGCTCTGGGGTTATATATGATATTATTGTTCTGTCAAATATTTAAGGCTAATCTAATGTCATCTTGGGTTTTTTTTTTTCTGCCTAATATTGAATTTCCTGTATCCAAGGTGTTTAAATAACCAATTAGAAGATCTCAAATGCCTTCTTGATCACAAGCTGTTTCTATAAGACATTAATTGGGTGTCAGCCATTTAGCCCAGCGATGTTTGCTAAGATGGTTGTATCCTTAATGTTAGTGACTTGCCTTAGCTCCTGAGTCCAGCTTGCTGCTTATGCATGCCCTGGGACGTAGTGGTGATAGTTCGAGTAGTTGGATCTATGTCACCAACATGGGAGATCTGGACTGAGTTTGTGGCTCCTGGATTTGGCCCGACCCAGTCTTGGCTGTTGTGGGTGTTTGGAGAAAGAGCCAGAAGAGAGTAACTCTGTCTATCTTCCCTTGTCCTAAAATAAGTCAGTAAAAAAAAAAAAATGTGGAAGAAAAAGTATTAAATGAGTCAAGAAAAATGTGTTCACAATTATATTGATACGTATTTCCCAATTATGTGAAGAAGTGTTAAGAACTTGCTTTTCATTGCTCTATCCTTTTACAGAGGGTCTTTTACCTAAGTGGGCTGCCGCTTGAGCCTTTTCCCAAGTAGCATTGAAAAAAAGACTCTGACTGAAGAAACACACAATTGTTTAGAGGAATTGTGGGGTAGGAAGTCTGGTAATTGGAGGCAGGAGGAAAGCTGCATTTTTAAAATATGGAGTTCTGTAACTTACTTTGTGTAAAAAGTCAACAGTCTCCTCTGGACCAGTGGGTTCCCAGAACTGACTTAACGTAGGCCAGGGAGAGGGCAAACAGCAGCCTCTGTACGTTCTTGTGGATGGCAATCTCTGTGCCTGCTATTAGGAGACTTACTTCTATGATTTACACCAGTGTTGCTATGATGAGTCCTATTTTACAGATCAGGAAAGGAGCCTTGGAAAGGGGAGAATCCTAAATATGAAGTTATTTTTTGTGATAGCTGGAAGTAAGTATAGACCAAGTGCCCTTGCTCAAAAAGTTCATAGCTTAACAGAAAAAGATGTGTTTTAGAAAGAAAATAGTTTACTTTTTTGCATATCAGTGGTAAAATTAGTATCCTCTTCATACACATTTTTTTTTTGGTAAGATTTATTTATCTTGTTAGAGTAAGGGAGAAACAGAGATCTTCTGTATGCTGGTTCACTCCCTAAATGGCCCCAATGTCTGGAGTTGGATTGGTCCAAAGCCAGGAGCCAGGGCCCTTTTCTATCTCTCCCAATCAGGTGCCGCGGCCCAAAGTCTTGGGCCCTCTTTTGCTGCCCTCTCAGACCAATAGCAGGGAGCTGGATCGGAAATGGAGTAGGGACCTGAACTGGCACTTGTATGGGGTGATGGTGCTGTAGGTAGCTGCTTTACCACAATGCCGTAGTACTGGCGCTTGAATACATGTTTTGATGTGTCTTTACCTTGCTTATGTAGCAAGCTTGCTGTATTTTCATTGAGTAGCTACCATATGCACAGCATTTTGCTCAAGTGGAGTCTCCCATTGGTAATTTTTGATTAAATTGTTTTGAGTAACTTTGCCTTTCTCCCTCTGTCTTGGAACTCTTATTCTTTCAGAAGCAGCTGAGGGGCAGAACTTGATGGTATAGTTGGATAAGTGGCATCCGCAAGCCAGTATTTCACATAAATCTTGGATGTAGTCCTGGCTGCTCCACTTTTGATCCAGTTTCCTGCTCATGGGACTGTGAAGCCTGAAGATGGCCCCGAGTACTTGGACACTTCCCACTTCTGTAGGTGACTCAGATGAAGTTTCAGGTTCCTGGCTTTGCCCAACTCAGACTGGGGCCTTTGAGGTCACTTAGGAAACAAATCAGCAGATTGAAGATTCTCTCTCTCTCTCTCTTTCTCTCTCTCCCCTTCACCATAACTCTGCCTTTTAAATATATCCTTTGTTTTGTTTTGTTTTTTACAGAAGCATCTGACATTTAAACTCTTTGAAACCTTACCTGAACACATTGATCAACATTCATTAACCCACTTAACTTTCTGTCTGTGCTACATCTAACACAGACTTATTTCATTAACCATGTTTGTTAATATGCCTGTGCACCTCTGTTGGACTGTCATGAACACACTCCACAGGGTGTGGTCCTTCCCCCACCACCTCTTGCAAAATTTCCCGGTGGTTATGCCAGCCTGGCTCTTTGCAGCAGTTCAGCAAAGCCTACTCAGTACTTGAATTACTGTACACCAGTGATTTTAGGCAAAGCAGAAAGCTCTGCTTCAAAATCACTCAAAGTTTTAAGAAGTATGACTAACTGAACACCTGCTGGTGCACACATATGTTATGCAGGTTAGCATCACTCCAACCCATTATGTTGGTGTTAGCTTGTTGGTTCCTTCATTTGTAAAATCAGTTTGGGGAAAGTAAATAGAAGGTTCTGTATTTCTGAGTTACTAAGTAAGGGAACAGGAAATGAAACCAGATCTGTCTGGCGCTGAAGCTGTTTATTCCACTAAATTACACGGGATCCCAGAAATAAGGATGGCCTCCGTCCTAGAGTGTCATCACATATTTGCGTCTTTACATTCTTTTCAACAGCACATAACAGAGTACTGTAGTAACCTCCCAGTTACTGTGTTAGTTCCATAAAACACCCAATTTTCCAGATTTGGGCACAAGCCAGCTGTTAACATTTTATTAGACAATTTCTCAATATTTTTTCATGTGATAATGATAAATATACTAAGAGAAGAGCGTGCTAAGAGTCTGCAATGTCCCTAGAGCCTGAGAATTGAATCTTAGGAGGGTCCAGAAACATGCCCAAGTGCCCGGTGTGTGTGACAGTGAGGGAGGCTGAAGTGCGTGCCTCCTGACAAGCACTAACCCTGATCGGAGCTCCCAATGTCCCACCAGAGGAAGCTTGTGGCCTGGCAGGTAAGCACAGGTGGTGCAGCACCCATGGGTGTGAATCCTTTCTGGGGAAGATATTGGCTCAGGGAGATGATGAGCTCCTGTTTGGATTGAGTTTTCCCCCAGGAAGAACAGATAGGACTCTGCTAACACCTGGTTTGCAGTACAGTGTAGTACACAGGGATTAGGAGAACGGGTGGAACCTCTTTTGTCAATGAAACACTATCCATTGCCATATAGATTAGCTGGAGCCACATCCTGAAAGGGTACAGTCATAAGAAAATAGGGCACTGCAGATTTGAAAATTAAGATATAAATTATGGCAGCAAGGTTGAGGGAGAGGAGAAATGCTGAAAATCAACACATGTGTGTCAACTCTAGACATTTTTTTAAAAACCTTTTTTGAGGTTTATTTCTTTGAAAGACAGAGTTACAGGGGAAGCAGGAAGAAAGAGAGATCTTCCATCAGCTGAGTTGCTTCCCAAATGGTGGCCATGATCAGGGCTTCTTCTTGGCCTCCGTTCTGCTGGCGCTTTCTCGGGCACATTAGCAGAGCTCTGGATTGGAAGTGGAGCAGCTGGGACTTGAACTGGTGTGCATACGGGACACTTGTGTCCCAGGTCTTATACTCTGTGCCACAACACCAGTTCTTAAACATCATCTTGTACCAGCATGGAGCAAAGAATAGTGTGGTTTCTTAAGTGTTAGTGAGATGGCAGGGCACACATTCGATAGAGTAACCCCATTGAGTGAGAGAGGAAGACTCCATCTCTTATTGCCGCACCTTTGCATGCAGCTAATTGGATGACACTGTTGCAAAGCGCTGCCAACAGCACGCTGCAAAAAGTGATGACAAATCCCATAATACCCTGAACTGCTAGACTGCTATGCTCTGCAGGAAAATCCCACAGACCGTGGAATCCTACCTATGTCCTGTCTCAGGCATGTGAAGCCCAGCCCACAGCCGAGGCTCCACAGCTGCAATGAAAGGGAACTAGACATATGTCTGAAGGCAGCAAAAGGAGCTGGATGGAGCCACACAGCACAGATCTGGCAGAACAGGCCATTTTTAAAAATAAAGTCAATTAATCCATTTAACTCCACTGATGCTTTGAAGCAGCAAAAATGCTTAGGTATCTTGGCAGAGCAGGGGAAAGGTCAGCCTTCCTTTTAAAATCAAGGACACCAACCAAGTACATTACACGTGAAAATGTAATTTTTATTTCAAAAGATACGCACGGTAGTTACAGAAATTGTGTGAAGATGAAGAGAAGGTTTTAAGAACTGCAGATGTGCTCACCACTAAAGATATGTACTCTTAACTTTATGGAGAGTATGTTTGTAGATCCATAAACTGGGCTGATGCTATGGATTTTGTTGAATAGCATTTTTTTTCTCTTATAAATATATTGGGAACAATTCTGTGGGAAAATAGGTGTTTTTAATTATTTTAAGTAAAAATACGTACAGAACAATACAAGAGTTTTATCATATCAAGGCATAACTTAACATCTTTCTAAAAATAGATTTAGTTATTTAAAAGTCAGAGTTGTGAGAGAGAGAGAGAGAGAGAGAGAGAGAGAGAGAGAGAGAACGAGAGAGGACGCACTGGATTATAAGTGGAACAGTCTGAATTGGAACCAGTGCCCATATGGGATCTGGCTTAGCAGGCTGCACGTTTTTCCATTATTATTATTATTTTTTTATTTTAGGAGGTTTATTCCAGCGGGGAAGGAATGGGGTAGAGGTGGTGGAGAGAAAAAGGGAAAAGGGAGAGTGGAGCAGGCAGACAGGAGGAGGCTTGTATCCCAAACCTGAAGACTCCCAGATCCTCACCAAGGACTATCAGTATGAGCACCGAGGGCTACATCCCTACTGCCAAGGAGACCACGGGGAAATGGAGTGCATTCGGAGACCAAGAACTCTGAGGTCACCCACCCTCAATTGGTTCTACCACATGGGATGGAAGAAGCCCAAATCCTGCCTTGCAGGATCCAAGGTCATTGGAACAACAACCAGGAGCACTGAGCGGTCCGCAGAAACAGAAGAACAGTAAACTTCCTTCACAACTGGGGAGAGGAGCTTTCTCTGGTCCTTGTCTGCTTCCAATTTTGGGTCCCCACCCTCTCTCGTAATAACCATCAGGAGCGCTCCAGAAACCCCTCAAAACAAACAAACAAACAAACAAAACTACAATAGATAGACAGAGAACAACAAGGAAAGCTTAGAAACAGACAGGAAACGGTCAGCGGGGATGCACTTGTAACTCACTGGGTGGGACACAAAGAGTAGTTACTCCTCACTGGGGTATTGAAGATTTCTCTGCACACCCCTCCTAAACATGCTCACCTAAACTGTTGACATATATCCTGTTAGAATTATAGCGTTAGACCACCTGAAAAACAGCCAGGTTCAGCGAAAACATGCTTCAATGCTATAAACTGCTAAATACTAAAATTAAAATAGGCATGAGACAGCTGAATAGCAATCTAAGCCATTTTAAGATGTATAGAACACGGTTGAATATAAACCAAAATTGAAATGTCTATGAAGAAGTCACAGGTTGTGGTTGAGAACCTGCATTTTCCTATTAACATACTGGTTAATCAATACCACGTCAATTAATGCCACAATGTTGTAAATGGTTGGAAATATTAGGTTGGGGCTTTTAATTGATTGGGATGATACTCTGCCAGCTCTACCTTCAGAACAGAGATGGTCTCACCAAGAAACCATTGAACTTACCAGGACAATAAGATGCTGGACTTTCTGCTTGATAAATACCTCCAATGAAAGAATGCCAACTGAATTTGAACTATGGAAATGCAACAAGGTGGAGCAATCCACCGTAGGGGGAGGGTGTGGGGAGGGATGGGGGGGAATCCCAGTGCATACAAAATGTATCACATAATGCATTGTAATTAATTTTAAAAAATGAAATGCAATAAAAATATGTTTAAAAAAAAGAAGGGAAAAGGGGAAGGGGAAGAGAGGCTGGAAGGAGAAGAGAGAGAGAGAGAGAGAGAGAGAGAGAGAGAGAGAGAGAGAGAGAGAGAGAGAGCGCGAGAGCGCACTGCACCGGTGGGGCCTTTCAGTCTGCAAGGTGTTGGGGGTGGGGATTGGGAGGGATTGAGGGCAGACCCCAGGGGACTGGTGCCTGCAGGTGAATGTCTAGGGATGATTGGTGAATGGGCGGGGTTTGCGAAGGGGCTGGAAGATTGGGGGTGGGATTCTCAGGTGGAATGCCAGGTTACATCTGATTGGTGGATGGCTAGAATTTCGTGAGCTGTGAGGAAGATGAAATGGCGCTGGGTCCAGGGTGGGATATTCAAATAACTCCTTACATTCCTCCCTTTTGTTATACATAAAGGAGGAGGGGCATTGTTCTCTAAGGCTTCTTGGAGCTGTTTTCTCTTGGCAGTGTTTGCAGCCTGGTGGGAGGAATGGGAGATGGAGGGATGCTTCTATCCTGCAAAAGAAACTGGTTAATGGTTTGATTAAAAAATTTTACATTTGAGCGGATGACACTTTTTCAAAAGTTTTTCCATTATGACACAGCATCAGCCACAGTAAGGTTATCTTTTTTTTTTTAAGGTTTATTTTATTTTATTATTATTTTTAATTTGAAAAGCAGATACATAAAAGGAAGAAGAGACAAAGATCTTCCATCCTCTGGTTCGCTCCCCAAGTGGCTACAATGGCCAGAGCTTAGCCGATTAGAAGCCAGGAGCCAGGAACTTCTTTTGGATCTCCTATGCAGGTACAGTATCCCAAGGCTTTGGGCCATCCTCTTCTGTTTTCCCAGGCCATAGGTAGGGAGCTGGATGGGAAATGGAGCAGCTGGGTTATGAACTAGCACACATATGGGATCCTAATACATGCAAGTTGAGGATTTAGCCACCATGCTATTGCACCAGGCCCGATAACCTTATCTTTTAATTCCATTTTTCCATGAGCTTTTTCTGAAGTCTCCTTGTATATCTCTCACACAGATTCCCAATTTTACATTTAACTGTCAAAACTAGGAAACTGGCACGGATTGCTCTTCGCTGAGCTCCAGCTTCCACGGCTTCTGCGTTACTGTCTTCACATGATGGTGCAACAGCTCACGAAGTGGTACGTCTTCCCTGCTCTGTGACACTTTCTCAGACTTTCCTTATCCTTCCTGACTTTCTCTTTCTTGAGTAGTGCACAGGTGGCCTGTAGAATGTCCTTTAATGTGTGTTTGTTCCATGAGCACACTGGGGTTTGTGTTTTCAACAAAAGAAAAAAGAAAAAATCTGGAAAGTGCCTGTCTCCTCACTTTCACCAAGGGGTGTGTGACATTCCCATGGCGTCACCTTCTTTTTCGTGTTAGGTCATGTTTATTAAGCTTCTCCATGGCAAACTGACAATTTTCTCACCTTCCTTTATTCCCAGGGAGAAACACACTAAGCCCAGCCCACAGTTAAGACAGCTGAAGGTCAAGACTGCCCTGGGCGTTGTCACTATGACGACATATAAAGCCCACGCCTGCCATAGCAGTGTCCTGTATGGATACTGATTTCAGGGCAGGCCGCTCCACTTCTGATCCAGCTTCCTGCTCCTGTGCCTGGGAAGGTAGCAGAGGATGGCCCATCTTGGGCCCCTCCTCCCATGTGAGAGTCTCCAAAAAGGCTCCTGGCTCCAGATGAACGCTGCCTGTTGCAGCCTTTTGAGGCATGAACTAGCCAATGAAAGTTCTATCTCGGTTCGGGGCCTTGGGGCTGGGGCAAAAGCAGCTCCCTGCAGTGTGGCAGTTGTCGGGGGGTGCCCTAGCAAGGCTGGGCCCAATGCTGGGGACTCAGGCCAAAGCCACTGCCAGAAGACAGTGACTGAGTCCTAGGCTTTAGGCGGCCAGTGCACCAAATGGTGTCAGGCTCTGCCTGCTGCCCACTTGGTAGCAAACTCTGGAGTTTTTAGGATATGTAATTGCTGCCTACGGACACACATGAATAACGCTAGTGTGAGTGTAGGTGAGAGATGAATTTTGGGTGATTCCCAGTAACGGGATCATGAAACTTTTGGGCAAGCATGGGACTGAGATCTGATGGTTTGGAGGAGAGTGTCCATAAGATCTATTTGGGCCAGACTGATTCACCAGCCCAATTAGGAATCCTGAGATGGGCTGTTAGCATAGAGCATCACTGACTGCCACACACCAGTCCACACCAAAGCTATGGATGGGGGCCTGTCCGGCAGGGCTAGGTACCAGTACCCGACTGGGTGGTGGAATAGTGGACTGGTCACACTTGACAGGGTCAAGACACTAACCAGCACGTGAGAGAACTAGGTCTGGGGGTAGATTCTGTGGGGGAAGTGTGGGCCCAATCCTGTGGAAATACAAGTTCCGTAGGTTAGCTCTCAAGCTGGGGTGGCAATGGGCTGAGCTAGATGTGACCATGGCACCTGCCATTACTACGGGTAAAGGAACTGATAGCAGTCTGGGCAGGTCAAGGCAGTAGCATCCAAAGGTGCATCCTAAAATAGGGTGTGGGGTGGGCTGAGCTGCAACTGGAAGGAGGTGGGCCGGGCAGGGCCAAGCAAATCTCAACTCACAAGAAAGAACAGAAATCAGGTTGGAGCACATGTCATGCTGAACTAGGCTCTTACACCTATTGGTCTGTAAAAGCCAGGGATACTAGGCCACAGCATCAAAAGCAAAGGCTAAGACAGGTGAGGGGCTAAGTCAACTAGGTCAGAGCAACCACTGGAACATGCATAATCTAGGGCTGGGAATAGACTCAGGGAGTTGTGACCCTTGATGGTTTGGGGTTTTCACGGGAGAGCAGGAGAGTGTGGGGGCCCGAGGGGAGCTGCGTTCTTGCTGGGACATGGCTACAATCTCGCTTGGCACAAGTGTGAACTGGGGCTTGGCACACCGAACTGGGCTAGACACCAGCACCAACCGGTGCTCTGGAGAACCTGGGTAGATGCAGGATGAACTAGGCTGGGTCTCTGCCCCTACTGAGCCATGTGTGGGCAGTGTCTGGGTATGGACAAGCCGTGGCTGGACTGAAACAGCCAACAGCAAGAACCAGAATGGATTGAAGGCCAGCAAGGAGGGCTGGCCGATGGAGCCACTAGTACATGCAAGATCTGGTATAGGGAGAGGTTCTGATGGAGGAGCTTGGGAAACTCCTCTGTTGGGACACAATTCCTACAGGTGAGTGCAAGAACCATGATAGGCAGCAACCCAGACCAGGCCAGAGAAAGATAGCCACTGGCATACATATGGCATAGGTGGGGAGCAGACCAGGCTGAACCAGTTCACATCACCAGCTGGCAAATCCAAGCACCAGAATAGAGTGGGTCAGGCAGGTTCGTTCGCGACACAAAGCAGTGCACATTACGGAATGCCAAGGTGGAGTGAGCCATACCAGATGTGGTTGCAACGCCCAAACAGCACACATGAGAAGCAGGGAGGGAGGGGGCAGAGCCAGCAGGGGAATGTGGGCTCCCCTGCTGGATAACCACTCCCACTAGAGAGCATGAGTTGTGATGGGGACCAGACCAGGCAGGGCTACAACACCTGTGGACCTCATGTGAGCTAGATCAGGGAAGGGCCAGGTTGGGCTGTTTCAATTGGTGCAAGCAAAAATTAGAGTGGGGTGAGGGTTGGTTGGGCTTTGCTACAGCATCAGTTGGCAGAGGCTGGCACTGGGGGCTTAATCTGTCAAGTTCAACTCCAGAACCACCTGGAGAGTGCATAATCTGGGAGTGGGAGTGGCCTAGTAGGGAGATAGTGGGCACCTCCCTCTTGGGTTACCACTTCCCCTGGAAAGCACAAAAACCAGGACAGGGGCAGGGGTGGATAGACAGAAAGGCACCCACCAGTACGTGTGAGGGCTGGATAGTAGGGTTGGTTGGGTTGAACTAGGCTTCAATGCCCATTGACATATATGAGAGCTAAATGGGATGTGGGACAGACTGAAAAGGTCTGTGGTACATACTGGCAAGCATGGGAACCAGGGTAGGGGGCAGGCCTGATGGGGGTTATGGGGAGTCGCCCCAACTAGGCTGCAGCTTCCACTAGTTCACGTGAGGGTCGAGTATGAAGTGGGCAGGATCGGGCTGGACTACAACACCCATGTGTTCTCGTGGATGACAGGGCTGGAAACAGAACTCACCCAGCAATTGCAATGACCAGCATGTGCATAAGATGATTGGAGCGACAGATGTTGCAGACCCTGTACTGGCAAACTCACACAAGAATCAGGTCTGGGATCATCTCAGATGAAGTTTCTTTGGAGATCCCTCCAACTGAACTGCTGATCTCAGAACCCCAACCATGAAGAGACTGTCAGCCAGTGGATTCTGAATAGATTTCATTGCGATTGGAATGGCGAGACTGGCAGCAATTCAAAACTTTTGAACTACCAAAACTGCTTGAGCAGGACCCTTGGAGCATGCCTCACATCGGGGACCTGGGATGGGTGGGAGGCTAAGTGGGGCTTCTCCCTTTGATTCTCCTCTGACCCCAGATATAGGGGGCAAAATGATGATATTAGTGTGGAAACAATGGTTTTACCCACTTGACCTTTTGTACCCTAATCAACCAAGTAAGATATTAAAAAAAAAATCTATCTCTTCCTCTGTTTTTTTTCCCCATAACTCTGCCTGTCAAATAAGTAAGCATTCTTAAAAAAAAAAAAGATAAGTTTATTCTGATGCAAAACAATTTGTAATCCACATAGTGTTTTCACAATACACATTTGCATAAATTTTCTAGAAGACCACTTACTGGGCAATCCACGACTTTTTCAAGTATTTTGTTAAACTGATCATGATTCCCAAATAAATAGTCTGTTACAGAAATAAGAGCACCAGAGGTTTTGCACTTCATTTCCTTTTAAAATTCATAATCAAATGAGAGAAAAACTTCAGAGGCAGGCAGGGAAAAATGTGTCTTTGTGATTGTTTGGCACTGGGGAACTCCTGCTGACTCACAAAGCAAGTCCTATTATACCGAGAAACTACGCAAGAGAAAGACAGGAGGGGGGAAAGGAAAAAAAAATATTTTGCAAGTTCTGTAATCTATATTGATATTTTACAAGATAAAGGTAAACTTCTTTTGCGTAATAAAGCTCAGCAACAACGACAGACCTTTTGCATTCTTCTTTTTTTGGGAAGCAGCAGTTAGTTCCCTGGATTTAGCAATGAAGTCTGCGGCAAACTGTGAGGACCATGGACTGACTAACCAGGTTTTTCAGCCAACAGTCACATTCCAAGAATTCAGCAGGGGAAACAAAGTGGCTGGTGGAACATCTTCCAGCCGTCTATCGAGGCCTGAGGAAAGAGGTGAATTTCCTTGTGCACAGACTAAAAATGCTCTCAGCCCGCGTCACCATTCTGCAGCTGTGATTAGGCCGAGAATGAGATTTGACAATGTTTACCTCTTTGATTTTTTTTCATTTGCAGTCCGGCATCGGTTCAGAGTACAGATCAGTTTCCATCCTTAAATGTGCATGAAACCAAACGGGGGCTTTTGCAGCGCTCTAATTGCTCTGTGATTCGATGTGACTGTGCAGTGAAGCTGCACTAGTTAATTGTTTTCCTCACTGAATTTCCATCTCCTTTCCCCGCCCCAGCCCCCATTCTGCCCGAAGGAGCTTATAAAGAAAGAAAGAAACAAAACAAAACAAAACCAAAAAAACCCAAACTCCCCCTAAAGTCTCTCAGAAGAGTATCTTTCATTTTCAGAAACATCATTCGCAGCGGGTAGCAGCTTTGTCATAATACTGGCAATAATGATGACGGATCACTGCACTCCTTAAGTGGTTTCAGCTTCTGGTTGTTAGCAAAGGGAGCAGAGAGAGGATGGGCGTGTGGAAGAGAAATACCGTTCACTCTGCTTAAGTCATCTTTTCTGGTATTCCAAACAATGGATGATAAAGTCATCTGCTGGAATCTCTTGCTGGCTAATATACTGTTTCTGATCTTCTGAATATGACTTTCATCCACTGGTGCAATGTGTGATATCTTGGGAGGAAATTCATAGATACAAAACAGATATTCGATTAACCTCCTTAGATAATGATCGATTTATACGGCTACCCGTGCACTGCCGTTTTTAATATTCATCAATAGTTGAGGTGGTAAATAAACGACCATCTACAGCAATAAGTGTATTATATGGTGCTAGTTAAATTTAGAAATCACTGCTTTGTTGCATTTTTCATTCATAAAACGTAGTGCTTAAACAGCAGTTGAGATTGAGGTGGAGTTTCACAAAGCTTTGCCTCAGGAGTCCAGTCCAGATCCAATCAAATCTCTGTGTAGACCTACGCAGATAGAGTCCCTGAGCAGCGACGGATCATGGAGCAAGGCCAGGCAGGGGAGGTGGGGAGGTGGGGAGGTGGAGGGGAGCGAGATCATTGAGCCTTGGAGGGCCCTGACAGCACACAGCTGGTTGCGGCAGGTTGCCCCTTTTGGATCCCCCAAACCACTGTAACGGACACATGTGGCAGGCAAGGAAGAGCTCAGCAGGCCCTGGAGGAGTATTTTACACTCAGGAGGGTAAAAATGTCTGAGACAGTAAGACATGTGAAGAAACATGGGAAGAAACAAAATGTGCTGTGTTGGTTTTCCTGGTGTTTCTAAGGCTCTTTGCTTGAGAGGGGGAAAGAAGGCACCAGCTGCCTGGGACCAGTCGGCCATTAGCCTGGCGTTCATTATCTCTCTGCCTTATCCGGAAGGATGCGCTGCTCTCCCCCACCTTCCCTCTACAACTCCGTCATCACCTCCATGAAAAATGGAGCTCTTGCAGGTGGCTGGGAGCAAACAGGAACAATAGAGTTTTGTTGCATCCCACCTGCAGTGAGAAACTGGCCCCTCAGCCCTGGGCAAGGGTGACTGTGCTCTTGGCAGCCATCTGGAGGAGTCAGGATCCCCTCTGGGAAGTGTGTTAGGAACACTCTTTATCAAGGATGCTAAATGAGGATTTAAAATATAGAGCTCAAAAAACAACAGAAGAAACTAAGACCCACATGGAAAGAGGAAAGAATCGAATGAAGTTCCATTGTCAATAGGGAAGGGAAGCTGGGACAGCTCCTGTAGAGCTGCCTGATTCCGGTGGTCTGGTGAGAACTTCCTGTCCTGGAGCAGTCGCTTGAGCTGCTCTAAAGCCAAGGTCACGTGATGTGTCCATACTGCCTGGAGACTCCACGGGCTGCCTGTGCCCACAGCTGGCTTCCTCTTCTCTTAAATCTTGAATACTTTCTCCCTATTTCTGCTTAATTGAACTTCACCTCCTCTTGATAACAGCTCAAGCCCTCTGCTTTCACCAACCCTGCTTGCCACTTTCTTCTTCCAGCTTTGATGGCTCGGACCAAATGCTTGGAACGATAAGGATGCTTTGACTTCTCATTCATGACCTGTCTTTTCAACTGAAGAGACAGTTTTTTGAGAGCAAGTGATTGTAGCTCGGTTCCTTCTGTGGTTTTACCTGCAAGCTTAACATGGTGAGGAGCACATGGGACATGATCAGGCAATGCTGGTTGCCTAATGGATTCAGAAACATGGCATCTCCTCCAGATGTTTTTCATGTAGCACAGGACATTTTCTTAAGGCAGGTTTGCTCACTTAGGTAAGATCTTGGAGTCATCACGCATTATTAGGCTGCAGATTACTGCCTGTGTGTGGGGTAAAGGGCTTATCAGTCTGCCAATCAGGACCCAACGAGGGGACGCTTGAACACAGGATTTAGAGCGGATTTACTTCCAGTTTTTGTAAGACTCTAACTAGAGCTTCTAGAACTTCTCTCACGTTATTCCCAACTTATCCTTCTTCCTGGGGAGGAGGGGTGGTTCATTTTCTCAGCAGACTACTTGCTGCAGCGCAATCCACCTGGCTCTGCTGGTTGGGCACTGAATGAGCAGTACTGATGTCAATGAACTGACCAGGGACGTAGCTCCCCTCATGTTGAGGGAGGCCCCAAAGGAAAACCTTTAGACATTTTTTGACAAGGGATAAAAGTGGTAACTAACAGCTTAACCATTGTTTGGAGCTACCTGTTGCAAACCAATGAGGTGAAATGATCAAACATTATAGCCCGATCTAGAATGTGAACTATCATGTCTTAAATTTGTACTGCCAAAGAATGGATACAAGGCTGTGACAGTCATGCTGTTAGCAGTCTCAAGCCTTTACTGTCATCATCAGTAGTAACAGTCCTTCCATGTTATGCTGTGACTGGCGAGGTCCTCCAAGTAACTCAAAGGCTCCCTGGGCTGGTCATTAAGCCCCTTCTTGTTAACATGAAGCTGTCTTTCACACTTCCTAATCATAGCACAAGTTTGCTAGTGGCTCTTTTTCTATTGCCTTTACTGTTTCTCTGGTTTCCCTGCACTGCCTTATTGATTGAGTTTGGGTTTTCCTCTGACTGTAGTTCAGGAGTTTGAATGAGCTTTATGTATCTCTTCTAATTCATAGAAGGCAACTTTATTATTTGAGCATCGTTTACTCATTCGTCACCTTACTCTATAGGACATTAGAGACAGTACAACAAATGAAGAGAGGATAAAATAAAGGCGGAAGTAAGAACCAAAGTAGAATATGAGTAGAAATCTAATAAAATGGCAAGTGAACATAGTATCCTAGAAGCTACAGAAATATGGCCTTGCAGTTTTCAGGTATGGAATATAAATTTGATTTAAAAATTTCTCACGTCCATAACAAAGATGGAAAGCATTAGGTACAGAATTCACTATGTTCGTATGTACAGAAAGAGTAACCATGGGATACAACTTTCCATAATACTGAGAGCACCAAGAAATGCTAGCCCACAAGTCTGTCTCATTGTGGTAGATGAGGCCTTCAAGAGCATCTCTGTGTTAGAATCCCTTCATCCTTCAGTGTTAGGGTGGAATGTTCCTCAGCATCAAACTGATGGCTGTGCAGCTCACTGGGGCTCTGGCTTGATCCAAGGCTTACGTTCGAAAAATCTGGGCATGTTGAAATACTGCGTAGTCTCCACAGACCTTTCCATCAATATTATTTTGGGCAACTTCTTCCTATTTGTCTCAGTTCCTAAGAGGCCCCGTAGCAAGTGGCGAAACATAAAGACTCTGGAGCTGTTCCACCACTCAGTCTCTATCATGAAAAGGGGATAACGTGGACCTCAAAGGGATGGCACGTAAGATGCTCTGTGGATGCTCTGTGGATGCTCACGGATCAAGAGCCATCACGATCAGACCTCACATGGAGGGGCCCCCCGAGAGGTGGGTACAGCAATCAGGAGACCATCACCATCCAGAATTGCCTCTGCTGGCTCACAACCAAACAGGCACCCTGCATGAAGCTCACCAGCTTGACCTTGAACCCCTCAGATAAGAAACCTTCTTCCTTTGGCACCCACTGGGACAGCCCCATGTGGCTCCTTGTTGGAGAATTCTTCCACCTGGGTTTCTCAGTTCCTTCAATCTGCATGAAGGCTATCAACTCTTGTGAAGAAAACTGACTGGTCGGCCCTGTGCAGCCCGTATCACTGAGAGGAGCGTTTCTTTTGAGACACTTGACACTCAAGCCCAGGATGTCTGTTGCAAGACCTGAGCGGGCACGTTGAACGCCTGTGTTTAGGCACCACAGCATCTCCTGAGGAGGCAGAGGATTTCAGGGCACGTGTGGTCTAATCTCCAAGGCTCCTACCCAGGGCTGCCCTCCTGTAGTCAGGTCCGACCAAGCTCTGTTAGGATTCCTGCAGAAGGGAAAGTCAGTGTAGGATGGATCCTGTCTTTTTGTGAAATGCTGTGTTTTGTTAAACATGGGTGGATTTTTGCATTGATTTTGTTTTATTAGGATGTTATTTTCTTGATTCCTGATTCACCTCATTTTGCACCCAAGGCCCATGTCTTGCTGCCTTCATTCCTGTGCCAGCCCTGTGGCAGGTTTTGTGATCTGCAGTGACCTGACTCTTGAATATTTGACCTGTAGGCCCTAAGGGGTCTTATTTTCAAATGTAGGCCTGTGAAAAACATTCACCAACTGAGGAGAAATAAATAAAGGAAAAACAAACCATACGTTATTTTGCTAAGTGAATTTTAAATAACACGCAAATGTCTTTTTTATGCTTTCTGAATTAAAACACAATTTATTAAGAGAAAACATAAAGAACTGTTTATTAAATAGTCATGCTAATACATGGTGCTGCTTTTTAAACACGTGTTTATTGAGCAGAATAGAAAATGATTCAAATAAAAATTAACTTTAATTCTTACATATAAGGAAGGGCATAAAGTAAGAAATGCCCATGTGTTTCAATTTTCGTGCAAATACAGTGTTCTCTCAATGTGTGCTTTACGTATTTGGCAAAAAAAATTGATAGGAATTATAAACTACCATAGTTGTAATGAATCTGTGGCTATATTAGAATGTATTTTACGTGAGTGAAACTGAACATATTTTCACTTGATTCCTGTTCATCGCCCTTTTCTAGATTCCAGCTGAACTACAGTCTTCATATTTCATATCATACTATATTTATATATTATTTATATAAATAATTCATATAAAACATCATATTTGGTGACTATTTAGCAGGAGTTATTTAGCCTCTGCTTATAGTATAAATTAAAAGTGTTTCTAAACATTTAAAAATAATTAACGACTCCCGATAATACTACCCATACAAGAACCTCCGTTTAGGAGCCTGGCCATCACTCACCTTCTCTCACCATGAGAAAGTAGCAGACAAACTCAAAGTGAGACAGTTCTGAAATACCCCACCAGGGCTCTTCAGGAAGGTTGATGTCACAGAAGCTTAAGAAACTGGCGCAGGAAGGAAACACAAGACCAGGAGCGTAACCTGCAGGCCTGGCTTGGCAGCTCCGACCCTGCCAAGGGACCCTGGGGGAGAGACAGCAAACTCCAAGAAGTCATCTGCTGAATTATAATAGCATTGTCTCAATGGTATTATTTTTATTATTTTTAGTTTTTGTCATTATTACAACACTATTAAGATATTAATATTAGAGAAAGTAGGCTGAAAGCAACATGGGAACTGCCTATACTAGGTTTTGCAGCTTTTCTCTAAGCCTGAAATTATTTCAAAATAAAATAGCTGAAAAGCAAGATTGAGGGTATGCACTTGGGTCCCCATATTCCCTACTGGACCGCTTAGGTTCAGGTCTAGATTCCACTTCCCATTCCAGTTTGCTGTGAATACACACCCCAAGAGGCAAGAGGTAATGGCTCACGGGGCTGGGAGACCTTCCCTGACCCAGCCCCAGCTGCTGCGGGCCTTTGGAGAGTAAATCTGCAGATGGAAGATCTCTGTGTGTTTCTATCTACCTTCGAAATAAAATGAAAAATAACATGCAAATTTAAAAAAAAACCTAAAAAGCTGGACTCGCGCAGGTACTCGGAACCAAGTGCTTCACTTAGACTTTGGTATTATTGTAGAAAGTTCCCCAAAGAGTCGACACAGGGGTCAGTACTGTGTCATGCTGGTACTGTGATGCGAGCATCCTTTAGGGGGCTAGTTTGTGTCCCAGCTGCTCCACTTCCAACCTAGCTACCTGCTAATAGTCTGGAGAACGCAGCAGAAGATGGTTCAAGTGTTTGAGCCCCAGCCAGTCGCATGGCAAGCGAGAGTGAAGCTCCTGACTCCTGGATTCATGCTGGCCCAGGCTGGGCTGCTGCAGCCATGTGGGGAGTGATCCAGCAGTTGGAAGATAGCTCTGTGTGTGTATCTCCCTGTTACTCTGTCACTTTGATTGTCAAATAAATAAATAAGTCTTTTAAAAATTGCAAAGTGTCCATGTAAGGAACATCATAGTTCTACATTTTTTTTCATATTTGGAAAGAAAATATTGCTTTTACAGCTTGTTATCTTGCAGTAAGATTAAAGCAAGCGGAAGAAAAGGTGGCATTTCAGTGTTCAGCACATACCAGTGAGAACATCCACAGACATGACCAAGACTCAATACTTCTCTTTTGAATTGTCAGTCTCCTTAATTTCCCCGTTCTTGTACAGTGGGTTCAGTTTTCTTTTTTCTTTTCCTTTCTTTTCTTTTCTTTTCTTTTCTTTTCTTTTCTTTTCTTTTCTTTTCTTTTCTTTTCTTTTCTTTTCTTTTCTCTTTTTTTAAAATTTCCAGAATCTATTTTTCACATGTCATGTCTGGGAGTCAAAAATAAATTAAAAATCAAGGTCTTTTGAGGTTCAAATATTTGAAAAATATCCTTTTAAGTACAGTTTTACCGATTTTTATTGGTAAGGCAGATTTTACAGCTAGAGAAGGAGAGAGAGAGAGAGAGAGAGAGAGAGAGAGCGAGCACGCTAGGGAAAGAGAGAGGGAGGGGAATAGAGAGTCTTTCATTCACTGGGTGACTCTCCAAATGGCTGCAATGGCCAGAGCTGAGCTGATCCAAAGGTGGCAGCCAGGGGCTTCTTCCAGGTCTCCCACACAGGTGCAGGGGCCCAAGGCTTTGGGCCATCCTCCACTACTTTCCTAGGCCACAGGCAGGGCGTAGGATGGGAATTGGAACAGCTTGACATGAACTGGGATGCTGGCCCAGTCAAAAGTGTCTATTACTTCGTAATGTTTTGCTCATCCTCTCAAAAGAAGATACAGAACATTCACTTCCTAGGTTCCTCCTAGGTGGAACCCAGGTAGGTGGACACACAGAAAAAAAATCACCACCTAGACTGGTTAGCCGACGTCATGCCTTTTAAGAGCACAGAGGCATAATCTCTCATGGGAAGCCACTCAGTAGTAAAAATAAGTAGCAGCTACAATCCCAGGTAAAATCTCCAGGCTTTGCTTCACTTTCCTGACTACCCTCTGAGTAAATCATCATCTCCATTTAGAGTCAACACAGCCTAGGACAGCCACCAGGTTTTTCAAGGTAAAACAATGAGTGGATGAAGCAGTTCCATGATGTCAGATTTGTTTATGATTTATTGTCTAAGATTTTTTGAATATTTATTGATGAATGCCACTGGAATTAGAGGTGTGCCTAAAAACAGGGAAATCTAAACAGGTTGTTTAGACAGGATGCCTAGTGCATGCAAAGGCCTGGAGGAATAGGTAGTGTCACTTCGAGCATATATATAGCTTCCTACCTTTTATAGGGTATTAAAGACTATATAGGTCTGATTACAATAGAGCAAACAGAGCTACCCATTCCAATCATTGCAAGCTTGCTAATATAGTATGGGGATGGGCAACTCTTTTATTTTAGAGAGCACATTCTCAGTGGGATCAGGATGAAGAGTGGATTTGTTCACCACTGAAAGTCATGTTTGGAGGTCACCTGAAGGAGAGGACCCCCCTTGTAGGCACTGCTTTTCCTCCTGAATATTACCCTCCATCCACCTGCCGGGTTAATTGCCTCAAGTTTTAATCACTTCATCTCTCAGCTGAAAAACCTAAAATGGCTCCACATGCCTTTGCCAGACTGTTTACATTCCTCAACAGTCTGGCTCGAGTCTCTCCTTCCAAGAGAATTGTATTATCATTTAGACTAATTTCTGTAACAAAGGAACAGAAGTTCTAACTCAATATGACCAAAACAGGAGAAACTTATTTTCTTTACTATATATTTATATTATATATTTAATATATATATTAACTCGCATGAGAGGCAGAGAGATAGAGATGGGCAGACTAAGAGACAGAGATCTCCCATCGATCAGCTCACACCCTGAATGCCCACAATATCTCCTTTGTGTGGAAGCTAGCAGCCAGGAATCCAATGGCAGCCTCCCATACAGGGGTGACAGGAGCCATCACTGCTGCCCTCCAGGGTCTGAATTTGCAGACAGCTGGAGTCAGGAGTCAAGCTGGGTATGGAACCCTGGTACTCTGAAGAGGAACTTAAATAACCGGGACAAAAGAAATGAGATAGATGATATGGGCTTTGAGGTAACTTCAGCTGGTTGTCTGGTCAAGGATTTCTCCCCGTCCCTGCCTACTTGTCAATATCCTAACTTGAATAAAATGAAAACAAAAGTCCTTGCTTTCTTGCTCTGTCGAGGGGCCATCCTTTCTCACCATTTCTCCTCATTCCTCAAGGCATGCGTCTTCCACAGTCCAAGCCTTGTTTTCCCTGGGGAAAGTGTTGCTAGCTTTTTCGGTGACGTGTGGTACTTTACAGCTGTGGCTCTGGCCTTTCAGGGAC
This sequence comes from Ochotona princeps, assembly GCF_030435755.1. Classification (NCBI taxonomy): domain Eukaryota; kingdom Metazoa; phylum Chordata; class Mammalia; order Lagomorpha; family Ochotonidae; genus Ochotona; species Ochotona princeps. The sequence continues at coordinate 109,083,305 of NC_080834.1, read as the reverse complement.
CTCCCTTGTAAAAGCCGCAGCGCCCTGACTGCCTCTCCTGCTGTCCTAAACAAAGGGCTCCTTGAATGCTGAGTCAAGGTGAGCTCCTTTCTGTGTCCTCTGTTCTTGAGGAGTGCCTTGTATGGGAACAGCCAGGCAGGTCAAACAAGCCAGGTCACAGAGAAGACTACCTTGTGAGAAAATCCACATGATGATTCATTCTGAGATGCCATTTGCTCCCGCTCCCTTGGTGGTCTTCAGGGCCCAACACAAATGAGACAAGCATTTATTTTTGAGTTAAGTGTGCTATTTCATTAAGCACAAAGATGACTTTCTTTAAAACCAAAAATCAAGTTTCATAAAAACTCCTGAAACTTGTATCAGAAACAATTATGGGACACTCAAGTTCAGAGGAGTTTTCAACACAAATAGTGGAAGCTAAGAATGTCAAGGGACCCACGACAGGGTTGCTTTGTGTTGGTGACATCTGCTGTTTTTCTTTCTTACCTGACAGCAGACAAAAGGAACTGCCGTCTCCTTCATTTCTCTCCTCTAAACCCAGGCAGAGGCTTGAAGCTAACCCTGCTCTAGGATGCACCTGCCAAGAAGCAGGAGGCAAGGGAAGCTCTCAAGGGACTAGAGCCTGGAAGAAATGTCATGGTAAAGTCAGGCTGCCCCTGACCATCTCTCAAAATCATTGGCAACATGAAGCCACACGTGAGTCTGCTTTAAAAGAACTAGTATTGGAAAAACTGCACAGCCACATGATAATCTGTGTGTGTGTGTGCACGCGCATACATTTGTGTGAACCTAGAAACAAACCTTACATCTTTCACAAAGAGGAACTAAATGGGTCAAGGACCAAAAGGTAAATGCAAAGCCAAAATGCAATTTCTAGAAGACAACACAGGATAAAATCTAGATTATCTTGAATTTAACAAATACTTTCCAAAAAAAAAAATGTTTATTTGAGAGGCAGAGTTACACAGAAAGAGGGACAGATTGATAAAACAGAGAGAGAAAGAGAGGTCTTCCCTCTGCTGTTCACTCCCCAAATGACTGCAATAGCAGGAACTGAGCTGGGCAGAAGCCAGGAGCCAGGAGCCTCTTCCAGGTCTGACATGCAAGTGGGAAGAACCCAACCTCCTGGGCCATCTACTGCTGCGTTTCCCAGGTTGCTAGAAGGCACCTAGATCAGAAGTAGGGCTGCTAGGAAGCAAATTAGTGACATATGGGATTCCAACATTGCAGATAGTGGCTTAACCCATTGCACTACAGTGCCAGCCCAAGCATGTATTTTTTAAAAATATGACAAGAAATGCAGGATTTATTGTCGTTGTTGAACAACAATAAATTAGTCAACTGGTTCTGGTCAAATTAAACTTTTTCTATTCTGTGAAAGACACTGTCAAGAGAAAGAAAATGCAAGCTGCGAATGGAGAAAATATTTGTGAAATACATATCTGATAAAGATATTTCATCCAAAACATACAAAGAATCCCTAAAATTGAGTAACAGTAAAATAATGAACTCAGTTAAAACATATACAGAAGACCTGAAGAGCCTTCAACTCATCGAAGACATAGAGATGGCAAACAAGTATATGAAAAGACACTGTGTGTTCGATGTCATCCAGGAATGATAGCTTAAAATAAGATACCACTAGATGCCTATCAGTACAGTTAAAATCTAGAATCCAAGGTTACTGCGAAAGTTTTGTGGAGGGCCTGTTGTGGTGTAGAGGGTAAAACCTTAGCTGATGACACAGGCATCCTATGAGAGCACGCGACCATGGTTCAGCTACTCCACTTCTGATTCAGCTCCCTGTGATGAACTGAGAACAACAGTGGAAGATGACCCAAGGGCTTGGGCCCCTGCCAACCATGTGGGAGACCGGGGTGAAGCACCTGGTTCCTGGCTTTGGCATGACTGAGCCCTGGTCATTGTGGCCATCAGTGGAATGAACTAATGTATAGAAGATTTCTCTCTCTGTGTCTACCTCTCTATGTCTTTCTCTCTCTGACTCTCACATAAATAAATAAATAAATAAATATATAGGTTTGTTAAAAATGGAATTAAAAGGTAAGTTTGGAGTATTTGGCCTAGTGGTTTAAAACCTTGATTAAGACATTTATGTTCTGAATTGAAATGCCTGGGTTTGTGTCTCAGCTCCAGCTCCTCATTTCTGACTCCAGCTTCCTGTTGACACAAAGCCTGGGAAGCAGCAGGTGGTGGTTTAAGTGGGTGAGCTTTTGCCACCTATGTGAGAGACCCAGATCGAATCCTCTGCTCCTCTTCCACCCCTGCTCAGCACTGGCCATTGTGGGCATTTGGGGAATAAACTAATATGAGTGCTCTCTCGCGCACACCCTTCACTTTCTCACACTCTCCCGCCTCTTTGCATTACAAGTAACTTGTAAAAAATGAAGAAAAAATTATTTTGTGGCAGCAAATGTTGAGGTTCAAGCATATGCAATAATAGCACCAAATGCCAGAGAAGTGCAACAAGAGACACTTTCTTTTTGTTTGTTTGTAGATACATCTACAATTTTATTACAAAAATCACTGTTTTGGTATTAGTTGTTTACACTGAGCAGGAGCTACCATGAGTGTGCCAGAGCAGCTCTAAGGAAACAACCCTATCGTCTGCTTATGGAATCGAACCGCAATTTACGGCCTCACTTGCATCGCATGTGACTAACCTGCTGTCACTACCCCAGGAATGCCTTTGCAGAGACCACCCAGGGAAGAGCCAATGCTAAGCAATTAGGTTAAATGCTGATAAGACTACAAAACCTCCCTGATGGAACTCCTTTCTTCCCACTCTGCACCAATTACATTGCCTTGTATAATAACTGTATTACTCAGAGCTAACCAGCTAGCAGCACCACCCAGGCAACATCAACAAGAGACACTTTCGCTCATTACTGATGAGGATGCAAAATAGTACAGCCACCTCGAGAGACAGTTTGGCAGTTTCTTCCAAAATGAAACACAGCCTTATCAGATGATCCAATCATGTTACTTGGTATGCACCCACAGAAGTTGAAAATTTATGATCACATGAAAATGTGATACATATATTTATAGCAGATTACTCATAGTTGCCAAAACTTGGAAGCAACAAAGATGTCCTTCAATAGATGAGTGGATAAATAAACTGTAATATGTGCAGATAATGCAATATTTCAGCCTTTAAAGAAGTTGAGTTATCAAATCATGAACAACACGAGAGATGTGATTGTACATTAGTGAGTGAGAGAGACCTGAAAATGCTACATTCTATATGACATTTGGGAAAGGCAAAACTGTGGTGATAGTAGAACAGCATGGAGTTGCCAGGGGTTAAGCAAGGGGGTGGAGAGTTAGGCACATAGAATTCTTTTTTTTTCTTTAATTGATTGCATTGCATTTTGTGACACAGTTTTATAGGCACTGGGATTCCCCTTCACCCCTCCCCAAGCCCTCCCCCCACGGTGGATTCCTCCACCTTGTTGCATTACCACAGTTCAAATTCAGTTGAGATTCTTTCATTGCAAGCATCTACCAAGCACAGAGTCCAGCATCTTATTGTCCAGACAAGTTCAACGGCTTCTTGGGGAGACCATCTCTGGTCTGAAGGTAGAGCCGGCAGAGTATCATCCCGATCAATTAAAAGCCCTGACATAACATCAGCAACAATTTATAACGTTATGGAATTAGTTGACATGGTATTGAATAACCAATATGTTAAAAGAGGAGAAAAAAAAAAGAATGTAAGTTCTGAACCATCCTGTGACTTCTTCATTGACATTTCAATTATTGGTTTATATACAACCAGGTTCTATACACCTTAAAATGGCTATAGATTACTATTCAGCTGTCTCATGCCTATTTTAATTTTAGTATTTAGCAGTTTATAGCGTTGAAGCATGATTTTGCTGAACCTGGCTGTTTTTCTGGTAGTCTAACTCTATAACTCTAACAAGACATATGTCAACAGTTTAGGTGAACAGTTTTAGGAGGGGTGTGCAGAGAAATCTTCAATACCCCAGTGAGGAGTAACTAATCTTTGTGTCCCACCCAGTGAGTTATAAGTGCATCCCCGCTGACCATTTCCTGTCTGTTTCTAAGCTTTCCTTGTTGTTCTCTGTCTATCTATTCTAGTTTTGTTTGTTTGTTTGTTTGTTTTGAGGGGTTTCTGGAGCGCTCCTGATGGTTATTACGAGAGAGGGTGGGGACCCAAAGTAAGAACCAGATAAGCACCAGAGAAAGCTCCTCTCCCTAGTTGTGAAGGAAGTTTATTGTTCTTCTGTTTCTGCGGACCGCTCAGTGCTCCTGGTTGTCATTCCAATCCTGCAAGGCAGGATTTGGGCTTCTTCCAACCCATGTGGTAGATCCAAATGGGGGTGGGTGACCTCAGAGTTCTCGGCCTCCGAAGGCACTCCAGTTCCCCGTGGTCTCCTTGGCAGTAGGGATGTAGTCTTCACTGCTCGTACTGATTGTCCTTGGTGAGGATCTGGGAGTCTTCAGGGTTGGGATACAAGCCTCATCCTGTCTGCCTGCTCCACTCTGGGGTCCCCCCCTGCTTGGCACATAGAATTCTTAAGACAGTGAAACTGCTCTGAGTAGTACTGTGGTGCTCAATGGATGTCATCTTACAGCTGTACAAACTCATTAAATGCACCAAGAATGAACCCTAACGCTAGCTATTTTCTTTGCAAGATAATAACATTATACCCAAGTATGTTCACCAATAATTCATAAAGGTACTACTTTAAGCTGGACAATACGTACGGGGGGAGGCCATACAAGGGCAGGGGATGTTTGGGAAATTCCATACCTTGCTGCTCTGAAAAAAGATAAAATTTTTCTTAAAAAATACTTTGGAAGATTTACTTAGTTGAAAGGCAGAGTCACATAGAGAAGCAGGGAGAGAAAGAAAGTGAGCAGAGGCTGAAGTGACCAGGGCTGGGTCCTATTGGAGATGGAACATGGAGCCCCATCTGGATCTCCCAACTGGGTGGCAAGATCCAAGACCCTTAGGCTATCTTCCACTGCCTTCCCAGGAGCATTAGCAAGGATTGAAATTGGAGCAGCCAGAGATCACATGGCATGCCAGCACTGCATGTAGTGGCTAAATCCACTGTGCTTCAACACTGATCCCCAAAATACTATTTGTTTTTTATTTATTTATGTTTGAAAGGCAGATACATAGAGATCTTCCATCTGCTGATTTTTATTCCCTGCATGCCTGCAGAGGAAGCAGGAATGCAGCATGGACTCCCAGGTGGGTGGCACCTGAGCCATCCCCACCGCCACTCAGGATCTGCATTAGCAGGCTGCTGAAAGCAGCAGTTGCAACCAGGAACCAAACCCAGACCCTCTGATGTAGGATGCAGATACCAGAACTTCTGGGCCAACCAACTGCCCCCAAACATACCGCTATGACTTACAAGTGAAGCCTCCGTGTAGAATGTGGGTGGAAACAGCCTTTTGACTTTGCTCAACCAGAGTGACAGTCATAGCACAAGTTTGGGGGTGGTGGGGCATGTTCATGAACAAGTGGCTCATACAGGCACTGTTATTGGTGACGGGATTGCAGTTGTCCTATCACTCATTTATTCATTCCCGCATTGACTTAGTCATTCGATAAGCATTTTTTGGATGACCCTCCTTTTGTCATTTCTCTATTCTTGAAGTGCTGACAGTCAGGGAGACAGAAATAAACAAATAATGCCCACATGCTAAGATGACTGCTCTAACAGAAGGCAGCAGCAAGTGACAGAAGTATGGGAAAGAAGTGACAAACTGCCTGGAGTGTGAAACGGAGAAGGCTCAGAGAGGCTAGTCTTGGGTCAACAAAGGATGTGAACATCACAGATGTTCCAAACCACAAGCGATTCCTGAGCATGCAAAACAAATGCACGTATCAGCAGAGATGTGAATCCCAGTGTAGATGCAGGAAGAGCTGGAGAAGAATATATCAGGACTCCCCAGCCCAGTATGGAGAGAAAAACAACTGTGTGAAGATAACCCATGTTGATAATCATTTTTTATTGACAGTAACAACTTCTGTCCTGGGGCCTTCTCTGTCTCTTCAGTTCCCTGTTGTTTGTGGGTAAATATGCACCTGCTATTTCACAGTATTCCTGCTTAACTGGCAACCAGCTGCCTCTAGGAAATAAGATACTGCATTCAAGTGTGATTATTTTTTCCCACCCCCATTTTATCACAGAGAAAAAGACAATACAGGAAATACATTCTCAAAATAGATAGCTGCTTCAGAAAAGAAAAGCAACAATGTGACATAAAGTTGATGTTGAGAATCCTCTCCCTTTTAAGGCGTCGGCTCAAGGCTAACACTACGCAATCATCATTTGGAGAGTTTGAGTGTATTTCACAAAGCCACAGGGCATTTCTAGGCAAAGCTGGGTGATCACTTTTCAATGAAATTAAAGAAATAGCTGCTCCCTAAATTGCCTTTCTTAAGAGTGTTTTTATTTGAAATTTTTACATCCGTTGGAACTTTTGAGAATCTTCAATAGAAAACTTCCAGAGTTTTGGTTGCCACCCTGCTCAGGGCTGTGCTGGGCAGCTAAGCCATAGAATAAGAGCATTGTGCATGCAAGGGCCACAGGCCATGCAGGTAAGACCAGCATGATTCTAGAGAGAAGAAAACAAAAATACCAAAGCATCAGTGCTTCAGTGACAACCAAAGAGACAGGGAAATCCCTGCAGCTGAGGAATGACTAGCAGGATTCTAGCCACCTCAGTCCATTCTCAGGGGGTGGTAGGAATACAGCACTCTTATATGCCACCTGCTGTTATATGCCAACCCCCGTTATTGACATTCCTGCTCACAACGAGTTTATTCTTCCATCCAGAAGACATCAAGATTGATACAGATATTTTAAAAATGGGGTCTTATGGATGTAATAGATTAAAGCTCAGAGAAATCCAATGGCCTTCTCATAGTTCCAAAAAAGTTGATAAAATAAGGAATCACATAGTAAACATTTCTAAATTGAAGGTGAAAATTTCTGTATAGGCAGCTCTGATTCAGGGCATTTTTCTCAATGTGAAACACAAGACGTGTTTGGTAGGAGAACATATTAGTTCCCCCCCAGGTCATCATAAAACTCATTGCACTTTGGAATTCACAGAAATCTAATAAAATTCAACCCCCTCTTTTCACAGATGAGCAAGGCAAGGCCTGAGAGATTGCAGGAGCCTCCCAGCAGCACGGAGCTATCAAAGGATATGAAAAAAGCACGATTTGGGCTCAGCTCCTTTGAATCTAATTATATCTAAAAATGTTTAAGAAAGTTCATGAGTAACCATAAAAAAAGTAAAATTTCTACTTTCTTTTCCTCAAAGTTCAAGGACGTTTGGACAGATGTCTGCAATTTTGTGGAAGTCTCCTTCAGTTTACATACATTCCTGTTCATAGCTGGGTGTGCACACGGCTGCTACCTGCTATATGACATCACACTTCTCTCATTATCAAATGGGTGCCTGTTGCTCCAGCTTTCCAAGAATCATTCCATATTCAGTGCGCTCTCATCGTGCTTGCTTTTAAAACTTTCACTAGATATATTACACAATGTCTTTCTTCTTCTTCGAAAATGTCTCTGAGGTTGCAGCATGGTATATTAAAAGTACAATGAGAAGGAAGCAGGAATAGAAATCTTGTGGTAAATAGGCAGCTTCCAGCGCAGCCCTTCAGGCCTGTGCAGCAAGCCTCCTTGCTCCTGAAGTACAGTAGTTGCTGTCATTTTTTGTCTGTTTTCACTTTCTGGCACCTGCTTCCAGATCCCTGCATGCGTAAGAGCCTGTCCCCGGTTGAATATAGGGCGGGTTGTCTTCCGCCAGGCAATCATTTTCCTGGTGTGTGCCTTGTCACCTATCAGCAGCTCCCAAGACACATACAGGGTGGCAACACAGGTGTGGTGACTGCGAATCCATGGGTTATGGAAGCGACACTTCTTGTATTGCCGTCCCATCAGAAGGTTTGTGATATTGCTGTCTACATTGAAAATAGACTCTTTTCCCCCTTGGTAATTAATACCATCCTGGCAGGGGGACTAAGTGCAAATAATTTATAAGGGACTGGGCCCGACATGATAGCCTAGTGGCTAAATCCTCACCTTGTAACCACTGGGATCCCAAATGTGCTGGTTTGTATCCCAGCTGCTCTATTTCCCATCCAGCTACCCTGCCTGTGGCCCGAGAAAGCAGTAGAGGACAGCCCAAAGCCTTTGGACCCTACACTCTCACAGACAACCTGGAAGAAGCTCTTGGCTCCTGGCTTTGGACCGGCTCAGCTCCAGTCATTGTGGCCACCTGGGATGTGAACCAGCAAATAGATCTTTCTCTTTGTATCTCTTTCTGTGTAACTGGCTTTTCAATAAAAATAAATAAAATATTTAAAAAATTGTATAAGAGACTTTCAGTATTTCATGGAAATGTGTATCATGCAAACTTTTGTCATTAAAATGAGCACATCTTTGAATTCCATAATTCCATCATTTTCATACACTTTTTGAAGTGCTTTTGTGTTTCTCGTTGCACTTAGCTTCTACCTGTGGAGTCTGCCTGTGAGTGCTGCAGCATTCCGGGAGTGATTTCCTATTCCTTGCACACACTCTATATTATTAAATTAGACTTCTTCTATGACAGACAGTCTCTATGTTTGATAATAATTACCTGATAAAGCTTACCTATGATTTCCCAAGGAGGATCTACACTTTAAAATGACATTTTCATGAAAAATTATTTTTGCTTATTATAAATGGGATGTGTAACAAAAAAGCCAAAGATAACAGAGGTTAAAAATCTATCTCACTTAGAGGCAGACATCTGCTTATCTCAGAGCCGATCATTCTACGGATGCACAGAAAAGCAAACAATGGATCAAGTTGTCTATGCCAGTGCGTAAGCTTGCTGCTTCCAGCTAATAAAAAATATGGACAGTTTTCTATAGCAATTGGTACATCTTCATCACATCGTGTTTAAAGGCAACTTACAAGTCATTATATAACGCGCCATAATTGGTTTAACAAATCCTTTATAAGATACTTTGGTTGCATCTGACTTTTCCCATTTTGCAAACAATGGTTGTTATGACTGTCTTTGCACCATCGTCTTTTAGATGTGTGGGAAATAACGTGATTCCAGAGCAGCAGCAGTCGCCATCACACGCTCACACTTTGCTGGGCGTAGGGCTGAGGGCTTGCGTGCCTGAGGACGTTTTACCCCATGATAACTTTGTGAGATGGTAGTCACATCACATGGTGGAGGCACGTGATGAGAGGAAGCAAGAGAGTAAGGGGTCAGGCCCACGTACTCTTTGGTAATAACTGTTGTCAAGGAACCGAACCCACTCCTGTAAGACCAGTGTGAATCCTTTCACGAAGTGGGTCAGCACTTAATCACCTCCACGAGACTCACCTCTGAAAGATCCTGTTACAGTTTACATACGGTCTGCTTATGTCATCAACAGTTCATGTTTTGGAAGGTGGGATCTCAGTGTGATGATGTTTACAGGAAGTGGGACCTGATCTTAGCCACCTTTTTGTTACTTCAGCCAACTGCCTAAGACAAGTTACTTATGAAGGAAAGAGGCTATTTAAATTCAGGGTTTTGGATGTTCACAGTCCAAGATTGGAGAGCACATGGGTCTACTTCCTGATGAGGGTGATGAATGGTGAGACATATTTAGGGGAAGGGTTACTGTGACTCAGAAAGGAGAGAATCTGAGCATGCTCATTTTATGGATGTGTGATCTCTTCTTGTAAGGCTACCACGATTCAATCACGGAGCTCTACTCCAGCGACTTAATCCAGTGTAATCCCTTCCCAAAGGCCTCACCTTTGGAAACTGTAATTAGGCTGGAGTTCCACCCTTAACACACTAACCTAAACCATTAACTTTAGGCTTTGGGGACTAAGTCTTAAGTTCCTGGACCTCGGGAGACAGTTAAACCCATCAAAATCATAGCAAACCTTTAAAAGGTGGAGCCTAGGAGGCGGTCATGAGGTCACTGAGGAGCTGCCCTTAGGATCTGATGCTGGTCTCATGGGATTAGTTTCTGTGAAAGTACCAGCTCCTCAACAGTCTGGCTTCCTGTCTTGCTAAATGATTTCTCCCTCTCATACATGCTTGTGGCATGATACTATTTGGCATGTACTGTAGGCATGGGCCTTCACCAGAGCCACACGACGCTGTTGGAATCTCGAGTTTACAAAGATGTGAGCTAAACATGCTTCTTTTCTTTGTAAAGTACTCAGATTTTGTTATTTCATTTCAGTAAGAATTACTACAGGTCTCCGCGCCTTCCAATACTATGACTTTGGGGACCAGACTTCTGCCTGGAAGCCTTTGGGGGATGAACTCTTCAAACCACAGCAGAAGGCACGCACATGGAAAACCTTTTGCCGACAGAATCCAACCACTTTCCGGAAAGGCTGATCAAGTTTCTACTTTACTCCCAGTGCAGAGTATGTGCTCATTCTCCTGAACCAAAGCCAATCCTGGGTATTCTAATTATAAAGTGTCCCTGTTAAGGAAAAGTATTTATAAGGAGCTATTTGCGTGGAGGAGAATCTGGTGTGGCTGTTCTTGGCCTCCCAGACTTCTACTTGGCTCCTAATTCTGAATTTTAAGGCCCTAAGGAGTGGAACACAAAGAAAATAGTAACTGAAGAATACAGTGGCGGAAGGATCAGACACACCTGCCTTTGCTGACGGCCTGCAGCTGACCGGTAGAGCCGCAGTGGTTCTGAGGAGGACCTCAGGGTGCATCCAGTGTTCTAACCTCGGCCTCCCAGAGAGGAGGGAGTCTGCCCCCCTGCAGAAGGAGAGAATAGGAAAGGAGATCCGGAGCAAAGACTTTGGCTTTTGTGTGGTACACTCAGCTGTGCAAAAACTGCCTTCTTTTCTTCTTTAATTTTCTCATAGAAAGTATAACTTCTCACCCAGCAGAAAGTTTTGAATTTAGTCATTTCCAAGTAATCTCGATCCGATTCAGAACTTTCTCAGCCAGTTCATGTCTATACTTCAGCAAATTCACATTGAAATCCCCCTTCAGACCTTTTCCTTCTCCTCCACCCCGCGTGGGGCAGGGGGAGGTGCATCTGCGTCTCTTTGATGTTTGTGTAACTGTCGGCTGTCTCAGGAGGCCCCAGGAGGACTTGTCAAGACTTCTGCTACCTGTGCCTACAGACCCTCGGCTGGACGGCTGCCTGGACACTATGTAGGGCCGGGGCCTCCAGAGGTGGGAATCCTGGGCTGATGCAACCTACTGGGGTCTCAGTGCTGCGCGAGCTGAGCCTTGCTCCTGTGCAGGGCCTTGGGGCTGGCCTTGCTTCTCCTGTCACCTTGCCTGTCTGTCCTCTGAGGCCAAGTTGGTATTTCTTTATAAACACTTTTGCCACTCAGACAAAAACACACAAACAAAAAACCCCCAAACCAAGCCAAATAAACCAAAACAAAGAAACCTACAATGTTTCCTTCAAACACATGTCCTGCTTGTGATGCAAAAACTTCTGTTTATTATACCCAGAACTGACATTAAAAAACATGGAGGGGGACTGTGAAGACATTGGTGCGGAAATTCAGTGGATAGAATGTGATCTGTGCTGTTGACACGTAAATGCGAGTGCACATTTCTCGTTTGGCCTTGTGTTTTCTGTACAAATGTTCCTTTTGATATATGAATGCACCCTTGGCATTCATGGATTTAGCATTTCTGGTTTCAGCTATTTGCAGATGCCCCCAAAGATTTATGGCATGTAGCAGTTTGTTCTGCTCCAGCAGTGCTTTGAATCACAAGTCGGCTGTCTCCAGGGGCTGGGGCTCACATGGCGGGGGAGCGCCTTTAACCACCTGCCCAGTGTCTAGCCAGGCAGGCTCACTGTTGGCATTCCTTGCTTCATTGCATGTAGGGGGGAGAATTCATTTATGTGCTGTGGTAGAATTTATGAAACTAGGGTTTTAGCAAGTATCTCCATATATTCGTGGGGGATGTGACAGGGAGGATCTGTATGTCTCTGACTCCCCCTCCCCCTCTGCCAGCAAACACTCATCCTCTCCCCTCCCAGCGAGAGGGCACACGTGTGCCTGTGCTTGTGGAAATGTTGTCAGGCATGTGGGAATACTGGAGAGGCAGCTGGAGTGCCTGGGAGTGGCCAGGGATCACTCAGCCCTTTCTCCGCCAGGTGAGTGGCCAGCCTGGGGACTCTGATGTCTTTCCTCAAAAGGCAATGAAGTGACTGCGTGCCTGAGCAGGAAGGAAAGGGAACAGGGTGGGGCAGCCCTACTAGGAGATTTCACGTCCTTGGTGGCCAAGGCCTGCCTCCTGGAAGCACACAGGATGTTTGTAAGATAGGGAGGCAGGAGTCTCCTGAAGTCAGATTTTTCTGGAGATGTTATGGCACAAAATTGCCCAAGTGGGACCAATATTGTGACACATGCTGCTTTCAGAACTAGCATCTTGTATCGAAGCCCAGGCTCAAGTACCAGCTGCTGCACCTGCTATCCAGCTCTCAGTAATGCGCAGCAGGAAGATGACTCAAGTATGGAACTCCTTCGACCTGTGTAAGAGATGGAGATGGAGTTTTAGGGCCCAATCCTGTCCACTGTGGCCGTTTGAGGGGTGAACCCACAGATGGAAGATCTTTCTTCCTTTCTTTCTCCGCCCCGCCTCTCTCTCTGTTGTTCTACTTTTCAAATAAATACATGAACAAGAAAAATTCATAAATATTTTGAAAATCTCAAATGATTCTAACCTGGGCTGGGATTGAGAATCGTTAGACCGGGATAATGGCTTCTCCCAGGGACTGCAGGCAAGGCCTGCCACAGTGTTAGGGCAGGGGCACTTTGAGGTGTGTCCTCATCCAGCTACTGCTCCTGGCAGCTCAGACGTGACTACACGCTTGCAGTTGGTACCACTCAGCCAGCTCTTCCTTCTCGGAGCTGAACTCTGTCCTTCTGTAGTCAGAGTAAGCAGCTACTCTGAGAAGCTTCTGCAGTGACCATCCGTCCCAGCCTTGCAATGTCACCTGTAGTTCCTGGCTGTGTCTCTAGAATCTTCTAGGCACGCTGACTACTAGCACTTTTCATATTGATGTTTGACTATGGGCCTTGTGGGACTGTTTTTCATCTCTGCTTTTCCAGCTGTTCACATGGTGCCTGGCACATACACACATGTGCTCCCCTCCCCTGCCCCCACCATACTTACAGTGACTGTTGTATGAATGGATCTGGTATCTATTACTTTGTCTGTGTTCTTGGAGAGATGTATTGAACACAGGAAAAAGGCAGACCATATAAACTTAAATGAAAATGTTTGCTTAAATGAACAAGAAGGGAAGATATCTTCTAATTCTTTTGAAATAGAGCCCATTATTCTCTGTGTAAAGTTACAAGGCAATGAGGAGACAATACTGGTTCTCAAACATGGTAACCTGTGTAGCCAGAGAGTGTTATGAACCACCAATGCTTGAATCCTAACATCAGATACTCTGATTTTAGGGTGTTGGGAGACCAGATGATTCCAAAACAGCAAAGTTTAGGAGCCTCTCATCCAGCTTGTGTCTCACACCTGGGACTGTCCCAGGGGCCTCTGGGGAGCTGGCACAGCCCTGGGGCTTGTCTCGGAGATTCTGATGGAGTAGGCCCAGGGGTGATCTGGAGAGCCTTGGAGCAGATCCCCCAGGTGGTTGTGCAGAAACGCCTATTTTCCTGGACTCTAATTTAGGCAATAAGTTCCTAAATCTCATCCCGCCAGGGCATGGTGATGGGTGAGGGCAAGGTTCATTTTGCAATCATTCTTCACAATCCTTTTCATTTTCATAGCCCAAGTAGCTCAGCAGCCTTACATTTCAACCCGTTTGGTTGCTAATTCAGTATTCAGTATATAATTTTAAAAAATTTTATTTATTTTTAGTGGAAAGTCAAATATACAGACAGGAGGAGAGACAGAGAGGAAGATCTCTGTCTGCTGATTCACTCCCCAAGTGGGCAACAGTGAGAACTGAGCCGATCCGAATTCAGGAGCCAGGAGCTTCTTCTGGGTCTCTCATGTGGACGCAGGGTCCCAAGGCTTTGGGCTGTACTTGACTACTTTCCCAGGCCACAATAAGGGAACTGGATGAGAAGTGGGGCCTCCAGGACTAGAACCGGTGCCCGTATGGGATCCCAGTGCATGCAAGGGGAGGACCCTAGCCGTTAGGCTACCATGCTGGGCCCTATTTTATATAATTTTAAAAACATACTTTTTTTTTGAAAGGCAGAGTCACACACACACACACACACACACACACACACAAATACACACACACAAATACACACAGAGGAATCTTCCATCCTCTGGTTCAATGGCAGGGACTGGGTCAGGTCGAAGTCAAGGGCCTGGAACTCTATTCAAGTCTCTCACGTGGATCCTGGGACCTAAAGAGTTGTGCTATTTTCAGCTGTCTTCTTGGGAGCATTAGCAGGAAGCTGGATTGGAAGTCCAGTTGACTCAAATAAGCACTCACATCTAATGCTGGCACTGAAGGCAACAGCTAAACCCACTGCCCCAGAGTGCTGGTCTGTTAGATATTTTTATATGAACTGCCAATTTCTTCTTTTATTTTTTCCTCCTTATTTTTGGTAGAGTACCTTGTGGACAGAGCCAAGTGTTTAATAAATGTGTGTAGAAAGAAACGAATATACAAAACAATGAACCATTGTTTTGAATCAGCATGATTCCATTTGAAACAGATGATGGCCAAGAGGGAAGTAGCAAATTGTGACATTACTGTAGATTCATAATGGTTTCTTATATTCTGGTTGAAAGCAGACACTGAAAAATGTTTGAAAATAACTCTTTCAAGCATATAGTTTAATTGTCACATCATTTGCCTTTTCCCCCAGACCCCCTCCATCTTCCAGCCAGCTGATCTCTCAGCAGCAATTACTGAGGAGCACTGGTGGACTCCGGACAGAGCTTGCTCAACCCTGGAGGCACCATCTGTGAGAACCCTCCTGGCCTGCCCCGTGACCAGGACAGCATGCTTTGTAGTGGGATCAGAGGCTACCCATCCTGTTGTCACGCTCCCCAGGTTTCCAGTCAAGATGTCATTTCAGCTGTCCCTAACTGTGCCTCTTCTTCAGTCCTGTAACTACCCAATGAGGAGGAACAGTGTCTTCTGGGGCTGGCCTGGGAACTGTCTTGTCCCTCTCTGGCTTATTTTTCTGCTTTTTAAAACAAAACACCAATTTCTTTTATTTGTTTATGGATACTTGAAAGCAGGGAAAGAGGGAGGAAAGAAGAGAGAGAGAGAGAGAGAGAACGAGAGAGAAATATGCTTGTAACAGCCAAGGTTGGGCCAGGCTGAAGTCAGGAGCCAGGAACTCTTTTAATACCTCCTGCATGGGGCAAAAGCCCAAGCACTTGGGTCATTCTCATTCTGTTCCTGCATTATCAGGAGCATTCACAGGGAGCTGGATTGGAAGCAGAACCATTGGGACTCTAACTGGTGCTCACATGAGGTGCCAACATAAACATCCCTTGTCCCAGTGGTTTCTTCGCACCTCTCTCCCTCTGCTGTTTATTGCCTGCTTATTTCCAAGTCCTTATACGTGGATAGAAGCTCTCCAACCAGGAAAATTGGAGGAGCTATTGCCTTCTTGTCACTTAGCACAGGATAGAGAAGTCTTGAGACTAGAGCTAGAGTCTGCTTCTGGCCCTGCAGGTAGGCTCCTGGTTCCCAATTGAAGGATGTACCATTCTTTCCTGAGTACTGTCAATCACTTCTTTCTCCACATGTATAAACTAGCAGTGAGCAAACTTTCTGTTAAGGGCTGGATAACCAAGGCTTTATACTTGACCGACTGTATAGTTTGTGTGGCAACTGCTCAACTTGGCCCCTGTCACAAAGCAACCACAGATAACACATAAACAAATGGTTCTGAGTGTTCCAATACAGCTTTATTTATGGACACTGGGGATATGGATTTCATGTCTCAGAAAATGTCCTGCTTCTTCAACTGTTTAAAATGTAAAAACCACTCTTGGCTCAAGTGCTGTACAAAACCAGGCAACAGGCTGGACTGAGCCTGTGGTCTATTGTCTGCTAACCCCTATAGAGTGCCTTTGAAAGAGAGAGAAATAAGGAAGAAGAAAGGAGGAAATGGTATTTTTCATAAAGGGTAGTGTTCTCCATAGACCCATCCCCATCAGGTCAGCAAGCATAAGGTGTGCAAGACAATGGAAGCAGTGGTTTGTTCCCATCTGATACAGCCCCTGAAGTGTCTAGTGTCTGTGTACCATAGAGTATGCTAGAGGGTGCACTCCTTCACATCTCTAAATCAAGCACGAGTTCCTCCGGGTCCCTACCCATCTGACTGCTGGAGGGATCTGCCTCTGATGGCTCCTTCTTTGGGATTACAGAAGAAATGAGGTTCATTCGGAGCTTACAGGTCCTGATGGGGCATGTGGCTCTTTCCAGTCAGTGGCCTTAAGTGCTGCTGCTCCTTGGTGCTGTTGTGGGGGGTGACTTTCCAGCCACATTGGGAGCTCAAGAAGCCACCTCGCCCCTGCTGACTGCCGTGGCTTGCACCCCTTGCTGTGCTCCCAGGGCCCACTGTGCTTTCTGGAGAGATGCACAGAAAAGACACCTCTTGCTACACTACCCACCAGACGTTTTCAACCACACCGCAACCTTGCACTCCTGAGGACTTTCAACTTTTGTCTCCACTGTACTAGGCTTGCTGCCTCACCATTATGAATCCCAAGCATTTTTCCTCTCTCTCTCTCCAAATCTTGCCATCCCATTTATCTTCCAGGGGATTATTTTACAGGATTTTCCTTTCTGGGTGAAGTACATCAAGGCTTGAGGCATTTACGGGCACAGAATTATGCTCTACTGGGGATGGGGGTGGAGTGGAGTGGTTATGGAAAGGAGACACTAACAGTTAATTTCATTCATACAAACACTTTTTTTTTTCTTCCCTGTATCATTTCTTGTAAGAAAATACTGCAGTGACTTCCTGGTTGCTTTGACTCTATCCTTCATTCTAATTGGAGGCCAAACGAGAAAGAGGAATCATGCAGGAATAGTGGATGCCCATGCATCATTTGAGAACTGTGTTGGCTTAATGTTTGCCTTGCATGTGCCAGGATTCCATATGGGCGCCGGTTCTAATCCCGGCAGCTCCACTTCCCATCCAGCTCCCTGCTTGTGGCCTGGCAAAGCAGTTGAGAACGGCCCAAAGCTTTGGGACCGGGAGACACAAAGCGACATAGGAGACCAGGTAGAAGCTTCTGGCTCCTGGCTTCAGATTGGCTCTGCTCTGCATTGTGCCCACTTGGAGAGTGAACCAGTGGATGGGAGATCTTTCTTTACCTCTTTCTCTCTGTAAATCTGCCTTTCCAAGAAAAACAAAATAAATAGATAAACAAACAAATAAGTAAATATTTAAGATTCAAGTGGAATGCACTTTTTGCTTTGCCTTTTCTCCTTAGCCTGCTATTTGAATAGGTAAAGGTAGCTTCAGACCAAATGTTGAAGATCCTGGTGCTAAAGAACTGGGACTCTATTTTATTAAACAGCAGTGAAAGCAGCACAGTTGGATTTTATTTTGGGTAGCACTCAGGCAGCATGTGGAGCCTGGATTCAGAGAATAGTGCGGAGGTGGGAGCCTGTGACTTGGCTGCTGTGACAACTTGCACAGCCTTGGTTCAGACTTTTGGCCCAGATCCGCCTCCCTGTCTCCAGGCTGTGGTCTCCTTATTAGGAAGGCTTCTAAGCCTGAGTTTTAACTCTCTCCACCCCTAGCCCCCAGAGCCTCTCCTATATTAATTTCAGATTTTTTGACACTTCATAAATATTGACTGAATGAGATTGGCCCCAAATGAGCTCTTAGAATAAAAACACTCAGCAACAGAGAAGCTCCACTTCCACAAGGTTTTCATAGTGGTATGCTATTGGAGTGAATCACCTTAGTCAAAACATGGCTTTTTGCTTTGGCATTAAAACTGATGACAGCCTTGAATAAACCCTTCTCCCCCTCCCCCTCGTATTAACACCCGAAACTAATTCTCTGCTCTGTTTTATAATATATGTCCATGACAATGGAATATTAAAACCACATTCTCTAGTTGTAAATATTACAAACCACATTTTTACACAGGATTGCATAGCCACTGTCTTTTGCAACAATTTGGCATGGAATTACAAGGAGCATGCATTAAATTTCATATGCCCTTTAATATTTTTATCTCTTCATTTGCATGCATATATTTTATGATCATTCATTTTGGTAATAAAACCCGCAGGATTTTAAATTGAACTGAAGTCCCAGATGCTTTAAAAGAATTTATGTTGCATAATTGTACTGGTTTGCCTGAAAGCAAACAATAATGTATGACTTAAATAATCTGCCCAGGAGAGGATTCAAACTCTTCCTGAAAACTCCCTGGCTTCTATTGACTGACTTACTGTGAGAAAGATTGAGAAAATAAAAAGGGAATATATAAATTATGCAACAAAGGAAGCAGATACTAGAGGCTTTCTGAGAATTTCGCCATCTAGAACCACATGCATATTTCAAGTGCAGACTCTTGTGAAATGCCTATAGAGGCAGCTAGAAGGTGACAGTGTGTTGATGTCAGTGATCTGCTTATGGAAGCAGAAGAGAAAATAATTTTTTTTTTGTTTTGCTTAAGAGGAACAGTCTGAGTGGGCCAAGGTTTAGTACTTGGAGGAAAATCCCAGGATGTGAAATTGTTATGCATTACTGTGTAACAAAGTCTACCTAGACATAGCGCTGAAGATAATTGTTGTTTTTCTTTGGCCCAGGAATCTGGCAACAGCTCAGATAGGTGGTTCAGGTGGAAGGTCTTTCATGAGACCGCAGTCCATCTGGTTACAAGGGCGCGATTCTCCTTGGAATGCTCAGGTGGAGAACAACGCTTTCCTAGGCTCACCAGGCAGTGGTCGACAGGTTTTAGTTTCTTGCTGGGTGTTGGCTGTGCATATCAGATCCTTACCATGTGCACATGTCTGGGTGGCCTCAGTGTCTCAGACACAGAGAGAAGCAAAGAACGAGAATCCAAGATAGAGTTGTGTTCTTTTAATAATAATCTACTCTAAAATTATCAGCGCTTCCGGCATAAGCTGTTACCAAACTAACCCAGGTAGAATGAGTGACATCACAGCATCAGGGCACAACGCTCAGCAGTTATGAATCAGGTGGCCATTTTTTTCTTAAGAATTTACTTTTTTTTTCTTGTTTTTTTATTCATTAATTACATTGTATTATGTGACAATTTACTTGTTTTTATTTGAAAGGCAGATTTATAGCGAGGAGAAACAGAAAGAGAACTTTCCATCTGCTGGTTTACTCTCCAGATGGTCACAACTATCAGAGTTGAGGTGTACCAAAGCCAGGAGCTTCTTCTGGGTCTCCTACATGGGTACAGAGTCCTATAGACTTGGGCCATCCTCCACTGCATTCCTAGACCATAAGCAGGAAACTGGATTGAAAGTGGAGCAGCCAGAAGGGTTAGCCTGCTGTGATACAACATTGGCCCCTGATGGTCATCTTTTTAAATTAAATTAAATTAAAATTTTATTTTTAATATTGTTGGCATATTAAGAGGGATGCATGCCCATGTGGGCCTCTGATCAAGGTGGGGAGGATCAGGCATGGAGGAGGGTGGGTAGGATATATGTTTCAGTCCTTCTTTCTCTTTCTCCTGTGTCCACAATGGGTGATGTGGCCTACTTCAAGTGACCCCCAAATGACTCCCACCAGGCCTACCCCCAAGTCCTGGTGGTTGCATGTTCTATACTCTGCTATAGGCTCACCCTACCCATCCTACATCCCATCAGATTCTTTTGCACAACCATGAGTGTTGCAGGCTAGCTTAGTCCAACCCACTCTCAGACCTCACATATTCTAAAAGGTGTTGCCACTTTGTCCAGCCTGGTCCACCCCCAACCCTGGCTCTTAAGCCCAGTGGGAGAGTGCCCACATTTCCTCTGCCAGGTGTATTTTCAGTCCTGGATCCTGTTTGTCAGAGGATGGCTTGGTTCAGTCCAACACAACACCCAGTCTTGGTACTTGCCAACTGGTGCTGTGGTTTGGTTCAGCTGGCCTATACTCACACTGACTCTCATGCCAGTGAATGTAGCAGCTTAGTCCAGTTTGGCAGGCCCCTCAGTCCAGTCCACCCTCAGGTCTAGCTTTCATGTTCACCGAGAAAGCAGTAGCTCAGTTAGAGACTCCCTGAAATTGCCCTACCAGGTCTACTTCCAGCCTTGGGTCATGCAAGTGCCAGCAGGTACAACAGCCCAGTCTGACAGGCCACACAGTCTTGGCCTTTGCTAGTAGTTGCTGCAGCCTGGCTTGGCCCAGCCTGCCTTCAGTCCCAGCTCTTGCCATTTGGTGCAGCAGCCTAGCTTAGCCTGGTCCATTACAGCCCTTATGTGAACTGGCAGGTGTTGTGGCACAACCTGGCCTGTCCTGCACCCTGTCCTGGCTCTCACTTGTGTCCATGTATGCTGTTCCCAGTTCTCACACACACCAGTGGGAGTTGTGCCTAGCACAGGAGTTCCCTGAGTTCTCTTATCACACCCACTCCCAGTCCCAGATCCTGTGTGTGCTGTTTTGTGCTGCTGTCCAGACTGACAGGATCAGCCCCCATGGCCTTCTTAAAGGTTGCCTATCTCAGGCCCGGGTAGGGCAGGACAGTGACTCAGACCCACAACTTGGAATTGGTCGATGAATAAGTCATTGCCTGATGAAGGTGAACACAGGGACGATAGATAGTGGGGTGAGAAGGGGTATAGTGGTATTTACTCAGGTCTGGAATGCATTTGGCACAAGGCTTTGAGAGAACACGAGAAAGAAATATGATTGATTGCTTATATACTTTCAGTGTTACAAAAACAAGGGAGAGAAGATGCCTAGTTAAAAAAAAGAATTGTAAATCTCTTTTCTGAGAAAGCATGAAGTTTAGACTGTGTTTCAGTTCCAAACAATGTTCTTTCACTATCAGGAGCAGACAGCCACTAGCTCAAGTAGAAAAAGGAGAAGAGTGGTGGTAGGGGCTGGTGTCAAAAAAGGAATTCCAGGAATCCAGTGGGATTTGGAGATTGAAAACCAAAAATGAAACCACTTCACTGTCTGAGGGCTTTGTTTCTTCTGTCCTCTCTGATGATTTTTTTGGGCAAACTTTTCCTGCTTACTCATCTTCCATGTGGCTTGGTCTGACTCCCTTGGTCCCAAGTTTGCATTCTGGAAGCTGAAGCTCAGCGCTCTCCAGATTAAC
This sequence comes from Ochotona princeps, assembly GCF_030435755.1. Classification (NCBI taxonomy): domain Eukaryota; kingdom Metazoa; phylum Chordata; class Mammalia; order Lagomorpha; family Ochotonidae; genus Ochotona; species Ochotona princeps. The sequence continues at coordinate 109,062,020 of NC_080834.1, read as the reverse complement.
TTCATATTCTGTAAGCTCAAATTTGACGAGAGAGTCTCTCACTAATAATTGGTGAGAAAGTGAATTGGCTGCCCCGAGACTACATGTCCTTCCTAGAGTTAGTGGCATGATTATTTTCTAGAAGGGACTGTGAGAGTGTAAGTCAATGAAACTGCACTGAGTACATCATATTCATCTTGTAATGGATGGTGAGTATAAAAATGCTATCTGCCACTGTCTTTTCATTCAGATAGATAAGTGAATGGCATGAAAGAGTTTGAGAGGTCTAACGTCTTTATTTTTATTTATTTATTTGCATACACAGGGCAGAGAGAGAGAGAGAGAGAGACATGCAAGCACTCTTGCAAATGGCCTCACCTGCTGATGCCGGGATCCCAGAGCTCAGTCCTGGTCACCCATGCACACAGCAGGGACCCAACTGTCTGAGCTGAGGCCATTGCCATGGAGAATCTGCACCAGCAGGAAGCTGGATCAGGAGCGGAACTGAGACTCAGAGGCAGGCATTTTGATGTGGGCTGTGGCATCTGAAATGCTGGGTTAAACACCTGTCCATGAGTTTGAGAGGCTTAACACAGAAAAACTAAAAGAATCTCTGTTCTCCTAAGAGGGGTAATTTTGGGGATGGGGAAGACAGAGAACTCCTCAAAAAAGAATTCCAGAAGCCATGCACCTTTTTTTTATGATGTACTTATTTTTACAGATCTACAGAGAGAAAAAGAAATAGAAAAGTCTTCTGTCTGCTGGTTCATTCCCTAAATGGCCGCAATAGTTGGAGCTGAGCTGATCTGAAGTCAGGAGTTTCTTCTGGGACTCCTGCACAGGTGCAGTGTCCCAGGCTTTGGGCCGTCCTCGACTGCTTTCTCAGGCCACAGGCAGGGAGCTGAATGGAAAGTGGAATAGCCAGGACGTGAACCAGCACCCATATGGGATTCCGTTGGTATGCAAGGCAAGAATTTAGCTACTGGACCACTGAGTGGGGCACGAAGTCATGCACATTGCAAGGCCTGTAGATTTTCAGATTTTGATGGTTCTCAGAGAGGCAAATTTAGAAAAAAAATGGAATGACACAGGTTGTGAGCTTTATATTCTTTTAAGCAACACCAGCAAATGTACAAAGATTATTATCTTTTGTATCATCTCAATATAGGTATTCTCCAAAGAAATATGAAGGCTAGGCCCTCAGACTGTATTATAGTCTTAAATAGAAAACATTTAGCCCTATGCAAAGCCAATTATGCTATCCTCATTGATTTCCTTTGATTGCGTGTCAACTCTTGAAGCCTTCTTCACAGACTGACGCTGGGCCACAGGCTGCAGCTCAGAGTCTGACTTGTGTTTGGGACTGTTGCAATTTCAAAGGACAGTCACAAAGGTCATAGAGGCTAGAGTAAGTCATCTAGTGACAGGATTAGAAAAACGGAGCCTCATTTGATCGCTGCTACATTCACTCTTGAACAAATGCATGGTGACTATCACTGTGCAGTGCACAGATGTTAACCAACTCATCCAAGATGACATATTAATTTTTGCTAGTTGCAGTAATCTTGCTACTTACGTCTTTCAAATTGGACAGATTTGAAGAAGATTAAGCCCAATTGCTAAATTTATAGAAGGAACACTTCCAAATAGAGTCAGATTTAGTTTTCAGAGAAAAGAGGTATAGTCTTCATTGCTATGCAAATAGAAACAAAAAACTCCTGCAGTTGAATACGTCCTGAAATATTAAAAAAAAGCCCTGAATCATTTTGATTAAATTAAATTCTTTAATGGCAAATTAGTTTTGTTTTCTGCTTGATTGATAGTACTGATGTAAATGCACCTAAGGGGAGCCCCTTTAGAGTTTGTGGAAGACCACTTACATAGCTGCTTCTGTTCCACACAGCTGTTCATTCTGGAAGACATTGTTTTGTTTGGAAATTTTTCACTTCTTTCGATTTCTGATAATAACCACCTTTCATTCAGGTGCTGCTTTTCTTCAAAGAAAAAAGTTTAAAGGAAACCTTTTTTTTTGTTTGACAGAGTGAAAAAGTCAAGGCAGTGATGCCCCAATTCTCTCAGTTTCCATTAACTGTTAAGCAAAAGCTTTGCCTCTGGAAAACAAGGTGTTCTGATGGGAGGAGTGAGCAAAGAGATTAAGAGGTTTTCTCAGCACCACGGAGGACGCCATCCGCTGAACATCTGGAACATCAGACTAGCAGACCCGCACAGTGCTGTGGCTCTGCTCTGCAATGAAGAGGCTCAGGTTTACCGGGGGATCCCCCTTGCCCTGTAACGTGGTGGGGAGTCAGAGACCTTCGCTCCCCTTACTTGTTAGGGTAGACATGTGAATGAGTGGTCGGGTCACTTCCCGCCCTCAGGTGCATTTGTAGGGAAGAAGAAGAATTGACATGCTATCATATCTGGCTTTAAATTTGAAAAAATATTTGTAAATGTAGAAAAGAACAGAATCACGAATAAAAATCACGAGCCATCCTGTCGTTAGCATTTTGGTATCTAGCCTTTCTGTCCCTGCAGCATAGCAAGAAACAAAAATGCTGCTTGTAATAGCAGCAATGATAGCAGCACCTGTGTTCTGCAAGGGTGACATCACTCATTGCTGGGAGTCCTGGCCAGCAATGGGTCAGGAGCGAGTCTGCATCTGGACAGTAGAATCCGAATCAACCCCACAGAGAAAAGAATCAAATTAAAAATTTTATTACAGGCATCAAAAGTGGGCATGAATCCGCAAGCAATGTGCAATAACAATTAGTACTTCCATGTAAGGCACAAAACAGAAGCAGCAATTTGTTCAAACTGCACTACTGTATATGTGCAGACACAATAGTCTGTGGCTACTTCTGTGTTTTGTCCTGCCCGGTCGGATTTTCACGGGTTATTGCCTTTTGCCTTTGCATACTGAAATAGTGTTTTTCATTGTGACCAAGCCTTCAGAGGAAGAAGCAAGGAGACCTGGTGAGCAATGAAGAGTGCACATTGTAACAGCTCTTCGGTTTTTTATGCTTTGTCAGAGACATGTCTGGTCTTTATTATGTTTTTATCATTATTTCCAGCTGTCCTAATTATTTCTTTCATTTAATATTAATTCAGCTTTCAAAGAAAAGCTCACTTGCCAAGTAGTTATTATTTTTTTCTAAGCTCTCTCATCTCTAATTAAGAACAAAGTCATCATTTCATCTTTCACCTGTTTTGTCCTCGGGACCCACCGAATATGGGCTGGTGTGTTCCGAATGCTAGTTTGTGTTGTGTGCACTGTACTGGTATTCACACTGCAGACACAGCATAAACCTTCAGAATGTGAGTGAATGTCTGCTTAAAAGCAAAAAAAGGGGGTTACCTTCTTCACTGGAAACAAAATCTTACATCTAAATGTTGCGTATGATATGTTTTAAAATGTAATCAGAGCTAACAGAGTTGAATTCATGGGCTAGGTTTTACCTGAGCTGGATTTTAAGAATGGACATATTAAAGTTGGTGAGAAAGAAAGGGCTGTAGGACTGGACCTAGAGGTCAAGGGGACTGGGAGGCCATGGACAGTTCCATGGGGCGTGCTGGGTCAGCTGGCTGTTTCTGTTTGCATCCTTAGGAGATGAAACAAAGAACTGTGTTATCATTCAGGAACAGGACAGTTCAAGTCCACTCTGCAGTTTTCTGCAGGAGACAGAAATTATGCATTCACGAGCACTTTTGCATCTTGACTCCACCAGTTTCCCCAACCCTTGCAGAAGGAACCTGGTGACCACGGTCCCATCTGGAGCCATCCTCTCTTTGCCATGCACCCTCTGAATCCCTTGGCTCACCTGCTCAGTTTACCTCTCGCATCCAGCCTCCTTTTAGCTTTTATCCTGCCTAGAGACTTTCGAAGCTGCTTGCTCAGTGGTGGGTGGGTGGGTTCCCATAGGAGTCTCAGTTGTTGCTCCTTTGAATGTTAGATGAAGCTCCTCCAGAAGCATTTGTACACTGAAACGTTTCACAGTGAGCAAACAGCCTGTGTGCTGCCTCACAGAGGCCGGGCTCTGTGGCCACATCTGCACTGCTTTTGTTAACCTCCTTACAAGCAGTTTCCAATTTATGCTGTGCACATAAAGGAGCTTACGAAATTGCATAATGCTCTCTGCCTGCCATTCTTAATGCTCACATGTTAAAATTACTTAGCAAGGGGGAATCACATCAAGAAAAAGGCCCGCTGCGCCTTGGTGTCCTTCTCTGCAAGATGGAGAGGAGTAGGAGGGTTCTACAGTGGGCGCGTGAATGCTAGCTACGACTCAGGCTGCCATCAATCCATGTTCCCTTTCCCTCCTTTCTCAGGTAGATAGCCAATCCCAAATTATTCCCCTAGGGTAGGCCAGTGGCAAGTCTGAGGAGAGTCCTCACTTGTGACAATGTTGACCCAGGAGGCTATATTGGTCCCTGCTGAGCTCATCATTGGATATGGAAGTCACAATTTAAAAATAACTTGTAAAAGTTTTCTAGGAACACTGGGGCTAGCGTGGCCTCATGATCTTAACTGAAAGTTGCAGTCACAGGCATGAGCTTCCTCCCCCCCCCACCCGCCACTGGAGGATGAGGGTCATTTCCGGAAGAGCCTGGAAGATGCATTAAAGCTATCCCTCACTCAGGGTTGTAGAACGTGCTTTAAAGCTGGTGTCTAGCGCAAACTTTAAGCATAGGTTCCTGACACAAGGGATGCCCTTTTTGTCCCCTCCATTCACACACACATCCAACCCAGACCCACAGGGCTCAGGCTCACGCACCCACATGTCTCCAGGTGCGCCTGTGCTTCCCTCTGATGCCAGTCCATTGTGGGCAGTACAGCACACCGCCTAGGCAGTGGCCTGCACCAACCACCTTGTGTGCCAAGTGGCTTCATCCTGCTTCCTAGAGTTGGTGCTCAACCCTGCTCTGAGAATCCTGCTTGCCCTCTGTGCCTAGCTAGTGAGTAGGGGGAAGTCAGAGCTGGGTGGTCTCCTGCCACTCCTTCTAGAAGGGAGGACTTGGGCCCTTTCTACAGCAAACCAGCTTAGCATTCAACACTGTTTCCTCCGCTCCCCTCTCCTTGCTGTTTGGACGTGAAGATTTCACGTGCCAGAATGTTCTGGGTTTTTGGAAGTACAATGCTGAAATGATTCTCAGATGATCTTTCTCAACTACAGTCTGGATAGAAAAGGCTGTCTACTTTCAAATTTACATAAAAAGATCATTCCACACTCTTTTGGGATTACTAAAATAGTATTTAGTTAACGTCGCTAAAATACTGTTAAGGGTGTTTTAGGCAAATGGGCCTGACAATGACTGTGGGGGCTTTTAGTGCATGTTATGGTAGATATTTGTATGTGGTAATGGCGATAGCCTTTGTGAATAAAAGCTAAAGGTGTGCAACATAATAGTTTGATAATACCTTGGTGCAGGTGCTCCCCTCGGGCTTCTCACACCGTTGTGCCAGGCTAACACTTGGTTTTTCTCTAGCTCCTCTGCTGGGAGGACTTCTGTAACCCTTGACTGGCTGACGTCTTTTTGCAGCACTTGTCTTGATTATGATTAAAGTTTCATGTTTGTCAAAAAAAAAAAAAAAAAAAAAGAGGTTCCGGAATCACATGTATCTGCTCTGAGTCGTGGCTCTGTCTCTGAATTGCTTTTGTGCCATCAGGACATTTGTTTTCCAATCTGTGTGTTAACCTCACTACATGTAGAAGAAGGACCTGAGGGTATACACCTGAAGAGCTACTGCAAGGATTAAATGAAATATTACACTTCAGAATTCACATAGAGCTTGGCAATATAAGAAAAAAAAATAATAAAAAAACACAACAACCCCCAAAACCAACCAACCAAAAAACACAAGTTATAAAATGTCCTTCTTCACGTGGGCATTTAGCTTAGTAGTTGAGACACACAGGGACATCAGAGTCCCTGGGGTGCAGTGGCAGCTCCCGTCAGAGTCCAGCTTGCTGCTAATGCAGATCCTGGGAGGCGGTGGTGATGGTGCTGGGATGTAGGTTCCTCCCACCCCTACGGATAACCTGGAAATGAGTTCCTGTCTCCAGCTTGGGCCCTGACCCTGCTCTGGCTTTCGTGGGCATTTGGGGATTGGACTAGCAGACAGGAGTTTTTTTCTCTGTCTCTGTTTCTCTTCCTTTCAATTTGATGGATGAGAAAAAGGAAGAAATGAAAACGCCCTCTTCCCTACCAACCAGAGCTGTAAGGTGCAAGCGAACAGGCCTTGTGATTGTCTTGTCCGAGGCTCTAGAAGACTGATGGCTCAAGGTGCATTGATTGGCCCAACAGCAGAAATACTTTTTTGTGCACATCCCTGCCACCCTGGATAGCCAAAGGTTATAGAAATTTGCTGAAGTTCTCTAAGACTAGAAACTTACTTCTATAGTCTGAGTTTTACTAATCATTTTTACAGGAATGCATCTTTATCATACCTTTTCTGCCTTCCTCTAGAAATTTTCATTTCTTTTTTAAACTGTTAATTGATATACAATATTTATACATATTTATGAGGCACAGTATGATAATTTAGTACACATATACAATGTTTAATGATCAAATCAGGATAATTAGCATTTCCATCTCAAACATTATGTATCATTTTTATGTATTGAGTAATTTGGACTCTTCCAGTAATTTTGAAATATATAATAAACTGTTTCAGGCCATAGTTATACCACTGTGCTGGGGGAAGCTAGAACTAATGTCTCTTGTCTAACTGTATTTTGGTATCTGTTATCCAAATCCTCTCTTGCTGCCTGCCCCCACCTCTCATAGTCTCTTGTAACTGTTATTCCATACTTTTTTTTAAAATCAGGTCACTTTTCAAGTTTCCGCCAGTGAGTGAGAAAATCCAATAGTTCCCTTTCTTTGCCTTACTTGTTTTACTTAACATGATATCATATCATTTCATCTTGTTTAATGAAAGGATTTCAAGTCCTTTTTTCGTAGCTGAGCACTGTCCCATTGTCTGTACATACCATATTTTCTTTGTTCATTCCTCTGTTGATGGATACCTCATTTGATTCTGTCTTGGTTTTTGGAGCAGACTTTGATGTAACTAGTTCTTTTCCTTTGGACACAAGATTGTTGGCTCAGCTGGTGTTTAATTTTGTTTCTTTGAGGAGGCCCTATACAGCTTCCCTCCATGGCTTTGTGATTTGCACTCCCAACAAGGTATGAGAAAATCTTATCTACATGCTCACCAACATTCGTTATTTTTAAATTGATACTAGTCATTCTAACTGGGATGAAGATGATATCTCATTGTGGCTTTGATTTGTATTTCCCTGATAACTAGTGATACTGAGCAATTTTTTATGTATTCACTGGCCATTTGTACGTCTTCTTTTCAGTAGTATTTATTCAAGGTATTTGGCCATTTTATTGGGCATCTGGAAACTCGTTGGTATACTATAGAAAAGAAATGGTAACAAAATACACAGCTTATGCCATACCATATGTTTAAAAGCTTTTTTAAAATAGACTTTATAATCAGACCAACACTGAAACATCACTGTCAACCAAAGTGTGAAGTTTATGTGCACTCTTGGAGTTCATGCTGTGAGTTTTGACAAATGTATACTGCCATTGCCCTGCCATTGTAACACAGAGAGAAGTTTTTAAGTCCTGAAGAGTCAACCCAAGCTCCACCACACGTTTTTAAAATGCTTTACACTATTGGTAAATTGATTCCAATGGCATCATTACTGAAGAAACTAAATATTGTTTCCCACTAACAACTGAGCCATTCAGAGTTAAGGTTGGCTTGGACTAGGCAGGAGACATTCAACCTAAAAAGAAAATCTATATAAAAATGAGAGTTGCTCTTTTGCCCACATTACTCACTGAACTTTTAGTGGTGCATAAATTCTAGATCTTTAGGTTCAAACTTTGGCATTTTCTGTTCTATGTATATCGTTGAGTTGAACAGCCTCTCTTTTCTAGACTTGCATTTGGCTTTTTCTGTCTGCTTCCAGAGGCATCTTTACATTTCAGCCTGTACCACCTCTTGTTAAAATAATGGAGAACCCAGTTGTTCTCCTGTGCAAGCCTACCCTGCATCCTCTACTTCCTACACTCCAACTCAGATCATCTTTATGGGCTGTGCTTTAGCGTCTACTCCACTCACAGTAGTGATTCCCTTTTACATATTGAACAAGACTAAGTTCTCAAGCTCGGCTCAAATCACAAATATACAAAGGATGATATAAATTCACAATTCTAAAAATGTACATTTACTGCAAGGTACAGATTTTCTGTTTTAAGGAGTTGGCAGTATGAATGTGTGATGGCCTGGATTCCTGGTGGAATTCTATTTCCTTTTTCTATTCATAGAAAAAAAGTGACATTTTTAATTTTTGACACTTTCTTTTCCTTTTATTTCTTTATCTCCCTTGTCAGTTTTACGATCCATGTTTTTGGAAATGAATTTTGTACATTCCTGATACACTCTTTGGTTGATTTTTCAGGTAATTTTTAACAGAGAGTTATTTGTCTAAACAAAGTTGCTTTTCTTTTTCCACTTCTTGACTCACATTCCTCTCAGGAAGTAGTCAGATCTCTTCCTGGCCAGAGCTCTTGAGTTCAACACACCATCTGCATCTTTCTTCTATTTTAGCCATTGCAAATCTTTTATAGAGGCACAGCCTTGCCATGTTAGCGTTGAATGGGACCTTAGGGAACCAAGGTCAACTCCATGATTTCACAGAGAAAACTAAGCTTCCAAACCGAAATGATTTGCCCATTAGTAGGTGGGCTGGGACTAGGTCTCTGGGCTCTTAACCCAGCCCTCCTGCCAATGGACCACACCCTCATCTCTGCGCAACAGTATCACTTCACTTAGCTTTCTTTAACACATTACAATCCTCCTTTACTGGGGAAAATGAGCATTTCCTCTAAGACATGTTAAACTAGTCAGGCTCATTTGCTTGCTTTCTTTCCCCGTCCCTCTCACTTAAGAATTTTATTTGCATGTTGTTTGGGCCAAAATTGGGTTAGGACACCCAAATGTGGTGGCATTAGGCTAATATTTGGCTAGAAAATAATCAGAGGAAAATATGCAGTACTCTGCTTGGATAGTTTGCAAGGATGCCCCAGATGTGCACACCAGAGAGGAAGCATGTAGCCTTTATGAGATGAATTTCAGATAGCTACTGATTTTAAATAGAAGATGGATTACGAACCAGGAATTTTATCATATCATTTGACAGAGCAGCTTCAAAAACAGAGTAAACTTGCAAATGGAATGAACTGATTAAAACAGGTGAAGACATGTGTGCCTTTTGTGTCAGAGAATATTTTGGCATATAAAAGGTAGCCCAACTCTTCAGAAAGTTACACGTGCCAACCTCGTGCAGAGCTGTCCTTCTCTTCCAAGGCCTCATGGTTACTGATTTGGAAGGGTTATTGCCAGCTCACTTGCTCAGCACATCAAGAAGACACTATACTTATCTATCAATCAATCGTAGGCACTAAGAACATGCATTTTAAAAATACTAATGCAACCCCAAAGATATGAGGAAAAAGATATTTCAGAGTTCAAAACGTAAGACACAGTAAAAGTCATAGATTGCTAAATTCATGTAGTTAGCCTTTTTAAAAAATCATCTAAATGTCAGGGTAGAAACTAATGTTTCCCCATGCAAAATGTGACATCATCTCCAAAGGCCCTGCACTATTAGACACATTTGCTCATGTGGTGGGCGTGTTCTTAAAACCAAATGGAAAGTGCTTGGCCCTCGTGATGAGTACTACAGTGCAGCCATGGCAAAAAGAGCTGGGGAAACTTCAACGCCATATGCCAAGTGGAGGCAAGGGACACAACTCCAAGCTCTCTGCTTGTCTGTGAACACACTGAGTATTTATTGTAGAGCAAGGGGTGGTTTGTTATTTCATCAACAGACCAAAAGATTAGATTTTTTTTCCTGTGGATAACTTGTTTACAATAATTGAATTCTGTAGCAGGTGGGGAGCAGCGTAGTGCTCTTAGCTTCTCCCTCCAGCCAGTGAAGTGAGCAGATTGCCAGAATCACATGATGAGTGGAGTGGAAAGATGACGCCCTGCTAACAGCTTTCAATAGTGTATTAACTGGTTATTTGAAATGATAGAACAAACTTTAAGGCTACCTTTGTCAGATTTCTTGTACTTAGATGGTCAGTATTTATAGCACTAGTAAAACCAAATTAGGGAAGCTAGAAGAAGGTAGCTATGCTGCTTCCTTCAGAGTCATGTGAACATTTGTCAGTATTATTTGCCCTTGAACAAGCTGTAGATGTTGTCTTGTGCAAGTATAATTGAAGTAGATGTAGTATGTTATTCAATGATGCTCTGATACCTTTAGATTTGCCCCAAAAGCACATATGATATTCGATCTCTGACTGTCTTTTGGTGTGGTACTTTATGTGCAAACCCTATAGGGAGGTTTTGTGTTGAGATATCTTGGGACTGACGGCTTGTTTATGATGAACGGTTTGGGGTCTTCATCTGTGAGTCTACAAACTTTGTGAGGCTGCTCAAGTAATTTGGAATTGAAGGATTGCTCCACAGTTGTACATTCATTACTACATATTCATTTATATTTGAAATTTTATGTATTTGAGGGAGAGAAGAGAGTGTTTTAATCTGGTTCACTCCCCAAATGCTTGCAACAACTGGGCCAAGGTTGAAGCTGGGAGTTAGATACTCAATCCAGGTCTTGCATGAGGGCAGTAGGAATCCAGCCACAGGCGCACTCACCACTGCCTCCCAACATCTGTATTAGCAGGAAGTTGGTGTCAGGAACTATAGGCAGGCCTTTAACCTGGGAAAGTTCAGTGTGGGATACAGGCATCTTAATTGTCAGGCCAAATGGATTGCTCCATATTTTTGTTTTATGGGTTAAAAAATTCATGGATAATGCAACTGGTTAGCAAGATCTGTGTATTAAATGACATCCGCACCCCAGTTCTGCTGTGTACCTGCTGCATGAATGTAGATAAGTAACATGGTATCTCACTTAACCGCAGAATGAAGCTATTGAACTAATACCTCTCTCCATGTTTCCTTGCAACCTAACACCTGTTTCTGCTCATAGATCATTAGCAAAGCCTTCCAGCTTTCTGAACTGTGAAGCTGCATAGTCTTCCTTCACTAGAACTGTGTTATGCAATGTCACCCCAGTACCTTCATGGGAACCACTGTTGCGGTGGTCAAGTACTACTAACTAAAACAATGCTGCCAAGCATTTAATGTTCTCTTTTATCCCATGATTTTCAACAGCATGCCACATGAAATTAGCACAGTTTCTCAAATGAGAAACATCGAGTGCCTGGGTTTCAGACTCTGCCTGTAAAACAGAAATACCACATGGGCAGAAAGTTTTGAAACGAGTGTTCTGAAGTGAGTCATTTATGCCTTTTCTGGGCTGCCTGTCTTACTCTGTAGACTGAGAAAATGGAATAAATAGACCAATTATGTCACATTTATTTTGTCTCTTAAAAATAATTCAGCACAATGGTCTTGGCTTGGACTTGTCAACTACTGTAGGGAGTGGTAAGCAAATATTCATGTGCTTGGCCTGGCTGCCCTGGTGGCCACTGACACTCCTACCCTGCCTCTTCCTGCCACTGCAACTTAACACGAGAATTAGACGTGCCCATTATCAACAACTGTGCTGAGGAGGAGACCTTGTCTTTGCTTTCCTCACATGCGGGTAGATGGACAGGGCTTGTTTGCCAAGTCCGAATTCTTGTGTAGGGTAAAGTATTCCTTATACTGATCATAAAATAAGCATCTGACATTTCCTGCAAATACTCTATTTCTTAATACATAATTAACCTGCCAAAAACATTGTGTTTATGATCTAAATATTTAGATCATAAGCCAAAAGGATGGGGGAGTGTGTCTTCCCCCGCATTTTTGCACAGTGACGGATCCAATAAATGCTAGTTGTGGCAATAATAAATGATCAGAAAAGGACACGCTGAGGGGGAGAGTGTGAGGATCCAGAATGGTAAATTGCATGAGTTATGAGAATTATTAAAGGGAATAAAAGGAAGAGATGCACAGGATAGCACTGTGTCCATTATCTCTTATGTGTGCCAGTTCATGGCATGGCCGCTCCACTTCTGATCCAGCTCCCTACTGATGCACCTGGGAAATGGCCTGTGGAAAATGGCCCAAGTTTTCGGACTCCTGCCATCCCTATTGGAGACTGGGATGAACTTCTTTATTTCCGGCTTTTGCCTGGCCCAGGCCTTGTAGCTATGACCATTTGAGCAATGAATCAACAGATGGAAGACTTCTTTCTCTCTACCTCTGCCTCTCTCTGCCATTCTGCCTTTGAAATAAATCAAATAAATATCAGAAGAGGAAGAGCTGCCTCTGGCCTGCATATCCCACTGCAGACACCTTCCTATTCTGAGAGTCCATAGGACATAGCGCATTCTGAGAAAGGCGAGTGTGCTGTTCAAGGTTTCGTGAAGATTACATTTGGTCTGGGAGCAGGTTGAAATTCCAGAGCACTCGCTGGGTCAGGCAGACTTCTTGGATTTGTGTCTAGATACTAATAGTCCTGAGGGATTCCTTCAGGCTCAGATCTTCATCTATAAAATAAAATTCATTAACATTTCTTGTCAAAGGCCTTTTAGGAGTTTTCGATGAGATAGTGCATGGAAAACACTTGGCAAGATACATGCATGTCACTGCACGTCACTGTGAGAGTGATAATTGCTGGAATCCCCTCTCCCATTGACAGCTGCACCTGACTGCCCTAATGTGTGGGACTCGGTGCCCTGGGCATTCCTTCCATTGTGTCTTTGCTCATGCAAGGGGACACCTGCTTATTTCATGGACGGTGTGTCTCTTTTGCTATGACAGCCTCAGATTACTGTATTCTGACCTGTTGTTTCCATAAGTCAGGAAATAACTGAGAAACCCCAGTGTTTGCTGCATACCAATGGAGTGACTCAAGCCAGCAATTCGATCGAAATAAATGTGTCACACAAATTAAATCAAAGACTGAAGATTTCAAAGATTAGTAAATTCACATGTGGGATGGTTGGCTGTTATTTGAAACAGTTGCACGTGTGTATGTGAGATTGTTTTACTTGTAAAGTTGGAAAAACTATATAAAATCTTGCTACATTAGAAGTACTGCAGATATGAGAGACTGCAGTAGAATAATGAGCGAAAATGAATTATTTGGATAATTTTAAAGAAGTTTGGGGGCCAGTGCTGTGTGTGTGAATCTGCCTGTGATGTTGACATCAAACATGAACACTGATGTGTGTTCCAGCTACCCAACTTCTGGTTCAGCTCTCTGTGCTAATGGCTTGGCCTGGTCCTGGCATTGTGGCTACCCCAACAATTCTCCAGCACCCCCCTTACACACATACACACACCCCTTGCTGGCTCACCGGGGTTGTATAAATGAGCCTCCACATGTGCCCCCTCCTCTTTCCCTCTTCTTGCTCTCCCCGGTCCTCCTCCACCTTAAGTTCTGGGGAGATGAGTCCTATTCCACTCATAAGGATTCATCATAGGTTTTCTAGTCAAAAAGGTCTTCTAGTTAAAATAAAAACAAAAAGAAATATACCTCATGTTGCAACTCAGTTCACACACATACTTACACAATAAAGGTAGGTGTGTATATGCATGTATACCAGAAATAAAGCTTTTTAAAAATTCTAATTTATTTGAAAGTCAAAGTTACACAGAGGGAGGGAGAGAAACAGAATTTCCACTCACTGGTTCATTCCCCAAGTAGCTGTAACAGCCAGGGCTGAGCCAGGAGCCAGGAGCTTCATCTAGATCTCCCATCTTGATAATAGGAGGCTAAATGCTTGGGCCATCTTTCCCATCCATTTCCCAGACACATTACCAGGGAGCTAGATCTGAAGTGGAGTAGCCAGGACCTAAACTGGCACCCCTTTGGGATGCTAGTGCCCCAGGCGGTGACTCAATGTGCTGTGTCACAACACCAGGCCCAGAATAAAATTTATTTTTTATTTTTTTTTAAGATTTATTTATTTTTATTACAAAGTCAGATATACAGAGAGGAGGAGAGACAGAGAGGAAGATCTTCTGTCCAATGATTCACTCCCCAAGTGAGCCGCAATGGCCGGTGCTACGCCGATCCGATGCTGGGAACCTGGAACCTCTTCCAGGTCTCCCATGCGGGTGCAGGGTCCCAAAGCTTTGGGCTGTCTTCGACTGCTTTCCCAGGCCACAAGCAGGGAGTTGGATGGGAAGTGGGGCTGCTGGGATTAGAACCGACACCCATATGGGATCCCGGTGTGTTCAAGGCGAAGACTTTAGCCGCTAGGCCACGCTGCTGGGCCCAGCCCCAGAATAAAATTTAAGAAAATATTTTCCTTGCCACATGGCTTTGTACTAATATTTTCATTTTTATTTGAAAGGCACACACATATTCGCAAACACAGACAGACACACAAAGCTGCCAACAACTGGCTTCCTCTCAATGCCCTCAATGGTTATGGGGCCAAAACCTCAAGCTGGAAATTCAGTAAAGGTCTCTCCCTTGGGTGAGAAGAAACCAAATGTGTCAGCCATCCCTGCTGCCTTCTTGGTCAGGAGGTTGGAACTGAGAGTCTGAACCAAGAATCAAACCTACGGACTCTGATAAGGATGGTTGGTGTCCTAACTGGTGTCTTCACCATAAGGTCAAACGGCCACCTCTGTAGTGATATTTTCTATTCTAATACATAAAAATATGACTACTAATTCACTAAATTGACTTGCAAATCACTTAATCATGTATGCAGGTGTGCATGTGTGTTGTGCGTGTCTTGTTGAGTTCAACCCTTGGGCTTTGCTTTAGACTCGTGTCCTGATTTCCCCCTACACCCATTAGTAAGAGGAGTGACCAGATGGGAGTTACCCAATTTATCTGCCACTGGGATACAAAGCAGAAGAACAGGAAGCCTGGCATGGAACCCAGGGAGGGAGTCAGGGCCTGAGAGCAGAAACAAGCCTGGTAGGCAGTGAGGCAACCTGGGGCAGTGCTGGGGAGGATGTTTTAGGCCTTACAATTTTCCATTATTTTTCTGTGTGTCTTTGAGTGCCAATTCCCTCCACTGGGCACAGCAGACCTCTCTAAGGGAAACCGGGGCTATTGCTGGAAGGTCATGGCCAAACCCATGGCATGCACACGCATTCAGGATCAGGGTCACATTGGTTTTATTTAACAATAATCACAATATAAATAAAAATGATAAAATTTAACAATAATTGTCACCATTTAGCATATGTCATTTTTGTATGAGTGCTCGGAGGCAGGCCATTTCCCCCTCCGGTTTAGAAATGGAGAATTGCAAAAATTAAATGATCGGTCCAATGTCGTGCCAGGAGGAGTGGGAACGTTGGAATTGGAGCTTCAGTCTGCTTGCTCCACTGTCCGCAGCAACACGTTTCAGGCTCAGGGCTGACTAGGTGACCTGCTGACCCAAGCAAGCCCTCTCCATAGGTGGTTGCATCGGCTCCTTGTGGAGCAGCCCATGTGCTAAGGAATGCTAGTAACATAGATGTTTCTATCCTGACAGCCCAGAGGCATGCAGAGAAACCAGATTAAAGAACAGCACAAGTTTGAAGCTCTCTAAGTTGAGAATACCAATCTTCCTACGCATGTGGTGCCAGCAATGATGTACATAAGCTAATGTTTGTAGGGGACAAAAGTCTGAGTGCTCCATGCATGTTTCCAATTTTACTTTCAGAAGATAAGACTTTCGATACATCTCTAGTAAATCAAATTCAAATGTAAACACGACCTAGCTTTCATGCTGGAGAATGCAAAACAGAAATTAAAACAGAACTGTGAAAGGCAGAAGTACTTTTGCTTACTTAGTACCATATTATAATCACTGTGATTTGGACCACAGACTACTTAAATGAAAACAAAACCTTGATAATGTAAGTGTAAATGCGAGTCCAACTCTTTAATTTGCTAATTACGAGTCTCAGGGATGAAGCGAAGCGTATCGTCTGCGTGGGTGGTGTTTTATAACGTTATTTTATTAACATGAGAAGAGGAGGCTATAAAAATGGTGCAACGTTCTTATTTCATATAGATTTTTTAACCCAGAATTTAGTAATTACGAATAATATGAAAATCCATTGCATGTTAGTTGTAGAAAATAATACATAAACTTAATTATGTCTTTAAGGTAGCCATTGTTAATTCTACAGTGTGCTATTCTCATCAGAGAGCATGACGCATGATGAAGAGGCACATCTGGAAAGACAGCAGTGCAATGGCATCAGGCATATCCATCTGAAAGTGAAGGTGGCTTTTTTTCATTAATTATTATGCATTATGTGACAGTTTCATAGGCTCTGGGAATCCCCCCACCCCTCCCCGTGCCCCTCCCCCCTGGTGGATTCCTCCACCTTGGTGCAGTATTACAGTTCAAATTCAATCAAGATTCTTTCCTTGCAAACATATACCAAACATAGAGTCCAGCTACTTATTGTCCAGATGGGTTGAACAGTTTCTTGGGGAGACCATTTCAGGTCCGAAGTTAGAGCTGGTAGAATATCATCCCAGTCAATTAAGAGTCCCAATATAACATTAACAGCAATTTGTAACATTATGGAATTGACATGGTTTTGCGTAACCAGTATGTTAAAAAAAACCAAAAAACAAGTTCTTAACCAGAACCTATGATTAGCTCATTGACATTTCAATTTTAGTTTGTATACAGGACCGGCTGCTATATACCTTAAAATGGCTATAGGTACCATTCAGCTGTCTCGTGTCTATTTCATTTTAGTATTTAGCCATTTGTTGTGTTGAAGTATAATTTTACTGATCTTGGCAGATTTTAGGATAATCTAGACTGGCTTGTAACTCTAACAAGACATTTGTCAACAATTAAGGTGCAGAACATTTTTTTGGGGGGGGTGTGCAGGAAAGTCCCCAACACCACGGTGAAGAGTGACTAATCTTCAAAGGTAGCTTTTGTAGTTGTGCCATTGCTGTTGTGTGGATCAGGAAACAGAGCTTGCAAGAGCTTGGGTAGTTTCTGCAGCTCATGCAGTGGAGCAGTGGCCAAGCCCACCCTATTGCAGTCAATGACAAAGTGTGCCTGGGCCACTGAGGTCCTCCTGCATTGCTTTCCAGTGAAGGAACCAGCAGGAGCGGAGTCTGAACCGTACAGTAGAAAAGGGCTTTGATCAAGGCAACCAAGAGACAAGCAGCAAAATCCCAGCAACGTACTACAGAAGAAAAAAAAATTGAAAACCTATTTTCTCCAGTGTTTCAATTTACATGTCCTGTGGCATTGCATGGATATAACTCATTTAGGGAACTGGGCATGTTTTCCTATGCAACATAACACAATAATGCCCATTGATCTCATGGATGAACCGTGAAAGGAACAGTGACCTCAGGACGGCGTGGCGGTAAGCACCACTGAGCACCCAAACTCTTTGTCATGCTGCACACCAGCCTGGAGTGCAAAGAGGGTTCTCTTTAAGCTGACGGCCTTTCTGATCCCTGATAGTGATCTTCAGCACATGGTTTTCAGACCACGAGAAAGATTTGCTTTTGAAATAGAGTGACATACTCTAAGCCTCAGGATAATATAGCACTTCAAACACAAGAATGCAGCAATGCCCATTGTGCAATCCATTGGAAACTAGTGGAGCCGGAACCATACTTGTTAATGGCCTATCATGTGAGCAGGGGGTTATGATGGATGAGGGTTGGAGTACCAGGTCACTAAAAAGCATGGAAGCTGAAGGCACTAGGCTTATCTGTGCTTGGCTTCCAAGAAACACGATTTAAAATTGTGACTGCTATTTTTGCTCCTTTCCCATAAACACTGCCTGTTCATATCTATCCGTTATCGTGCCACACCCTGTCATGGCAGGAGACTTTTGCAATGACTTCATGATGAGTCCTTATTGTCCCCATTTTAAAGATGAAGCTTGCAGCGGTTAAATAATCTGTGACTACATTATAACACTGACATATAAACTCAGTGTACTGAAAAGCAAAATCATTGTCTTCGATACCACAAATGAAAAGTAGCATCGTTGCTGTTATGTTTGTCTGTGGGAAATAATCAATTGTAAATCAAGTGGGCCTGTGTTGTCTCTGACATTGGATCACCACGTTAGATGGCGGCAGAGATGATGGGTTTGGAGAATCTGATCTTAATTCCAGACACCTCCATCCAGAGCTGAAAAAAGTGGAGAACCAGGCGGGTACCTTTATTTATCCATTTAGATGAATGTACTGTTATTTTATAATAAAAAATTTATGTGCCTTTTTATATCAGAAATGCACTTCATCATTTGGTGGCTTCCTGACTTATGGGTGACATAGTTACTCTTCTACCGGGTTCAGACTGATTATCTCTAGTTTATAGTGCCAGAGTTTAATTAATTTGCACATTACATACAGAATTTGGAGGAGAAAATTCTTAAAAGTTAATGGGCTGATTTTATATTTAGTCAATATATCTTAATGCAATTCTGGGCAACAACAATTCATGTTATGTAGCTTGGTGCGATAGTACTAGCGGAAGTGAGGTTGTTGATGGCTGTAGCTAAGGTTTACAATCTGATGTGAAGCTTTTTCTTCCAGTTTTCTGAGAGTAAGCTTTGAGGGGTGGAGGCGGGCATGGCGGCAAGTCCTGCCAAGGTAGGTGATCAGAGGTTGGAGAGATTGGAGTCCATCCTACGTTCTCTTACTTTGGCACTTTAGAAATTATTTACTTAATTATTAGTTTTGACGTATTTAAATAAAAGGCAGAGAAAAAGGCTGGGAGAAAAAGATTGTGGGGGGAGGGGAGAGGAAGGAGAAGCAAGACAGGCAAGCCAACAGACATTGTCAGCTACCAGCCCACTCCCCCAATGTTTGCAAAACTGAGGCTGGGTGAGGCCAACCCCAGGAGTGGGGAATTTAATCCAGCAGAGTCCCCACGCGGATGGCAGCGAACCTAGTGTTTGGGCCCTCACCTGCGACCTTCCAGAGCACAGATTAGCTGGAGTGAAGAGCTGGGACCCAGGCACTCCTATATCAGAGTCTCCTAAGAAGCATGTTACCTACTATACCCATTGCCCAGCCCCTACTTTCTAAAGTTATTTAACCTCCAACAATTTAGCTCGTCTTTGCTACAGTTTCCACATCCGCTTTACCAGGTTGCTGCAGTGGCTGAGCATGCTTGACTTGGGCCAAAGCCAGAGGTCAGTAAATCCTAGCTGCATTGGGTTGCTGCTTTCGCCAAAGATTTGGAAACTGAGGACCTGCTCTGGCCTGCCGCAGCTCTGTGAGAGGATGAAGAGCTTGGCAGAGAGCCCAAGACTGTTGGTAGCTGTTCCCCACTTTCCTCCTTCACTGAGCTCATCACTTGGACAACACTTACAGGAGCACAAGAAAATCGACAGTGCGGAGTGTAAGTTCCCTGAGTCAGGGCAAGCTGTTCGCTTCTTCTAGCAACAACTTGTGTTGGATTGTAAGGTACATATATAGTGATTTTACTTCTGACATGCAGGCAGAGCTTCTGTCCCTGGGCTATGCACTGGGGGTGGTAACAGGTAGGTAACCCTGTGTGGTAGAGCAGACTTGGAACAAGTGGAGTCGGGGTGGGATTGGGGGGAGGGGCGACAGGTGGAATTCGTATTTCTAAGAGCCCGCGAAAGAAACGATTTTCCTCAAATCTAATGTTCTTGTAAAGAACAAAAATAAACTCAGTCAGCATCTTAAAGATTTATTTTTATTTGAGTTGATGGGAGAGAAAGAATGGGAGTTTTTCTAAATGCTGATTCACTTTCCAAATGCCTGCAATAGCTGGAGCTGGGCCAGGCTGAAGCTAGCGCCTCAGAACGGAGGGCCAGAGATCCCAGTACCTTCCAGTGTGTGTGTCTGTGGAAAGCTGGAGTTGGAAGACTCCAGCCCAGGCACTCTGGCTGGTACACAAGACCGCTGACCCAAGTGAGATCTTAATGCTGCTTCAAAATCCGCCTCTCCAGCACACACCTTATTCAGTCAACAAACACTAATTGAAACTTGTGGCAATTTGATGTGGCTTGAGGAACTGTGTGCTTTGGTAACATTTAGCCTCTTCAAGAGAAACGAGTTGTTCCTGCCATTTCAAAGCTTCCATTTTCATTGTGCAGCTGGGTTAATGCACAATTTTTTTCCCTGCTTGTCAACATTGAACTAAGCCAACTTGAGTTAGTAGATGCAGGATATTGGAAACTTTCAAAGCCAGCTATATTTCTTTAAAATTCTAAAAAAAATATATGTTCACATAGATTGAAATCTGTCAAAAAAAGACAGAGCCTGAAACATGTGATTTTAACACACTGATGGCAAAAAACAAACAACAACAACAAAAACCAAAGTTGCAGATAAGAGTAAAGTGTAGCAAGTGGGTAGAGGTCATTTCATTTTTCATGTTTGTGTGAAGATTACCAAGGGGACAACTTTATTGAGACATTTATTGATTTAACTGTGGAGGTAGGTTTGTTGATTGCAATTGCAGTTTGTAATGAAGATGCCAATTGATATTTTAATATAGTTTCTAGATATGTTTATTTTCTTCCTGAGGCCAGTTTCTGCTATTTATTATTTATTTAAAAATATTTATTGATTTGAAAGGCAGAGAGGGGGTTGACTGAGAGAGAGAGAGAGAGGGAGGGAGAGAGAAGTTTCTGTCTGCTGCTTCACTTCCCAAATGTCTCAACAGCCACAGCTGTGCCAAGATGAAGCCAGAAGCCAGGAGCTTCATTCACATCTCCTACACGGGTCACAGGGGCCCATGAGCTGGGACCCTTCTCCGCTGCTTTCCCAGGTACATTTGCAGGGTGCTGGGTTGGAAGCAGAGCAGCTGGGACGTGGGATGCCCGTACTGAATGCCAAAACTGTAGGCAGTGGCTTTACCAGCTACTCCACAGTGCCAGCCCTAAGCCCGTATTCTTTGAGTATGTAGCACTGAACATTTACTGTTGAAACAGTGTGTACTTTGAAACTATTTGCTAGGAAAATCTGGATTGTTCTAGTGTCGAGGAAATGAGTGAATCATTAAATACATATAGATAAAAAAAAAGCACCTGAGAGTCCCTTGTTCCATTTTTGAAGTACAAGAAAATGACAGTCTAGATATGAATGTGGTGTTGTCTGAGCAAAGTTTACGTATTACTGCTTCACATGGCATCTTTCATTTTGGCTCTGCTGATCTCCTTGCTGTATGCATAGCTGAAGGCGTGTGGAAAGAAATCATAGGGATTTCCAGAAAAGGTGAGCTCACCTGGGCTGGGAAGCTGAGTTCATAGGATGCATTCCAGCAGCGCTCCACAGGATGATGCAAACAGGGCCAGACTTTCAGCAGAAGGAAGCAATGAACAAAGGCCAGTGAGCCGGGAGGTCATGGAGAAGGCCTGTGCATGACAATAGGTCACTTCGGTTTCTCTAGTCACATGAAAGCTGGGCTTACCTCATGCCTGGGCTTCGTCTCAATCCTGTGGCACAGGGTGATAGGGCTAATGGCAGACCCCATTACTGTTCTGCAAGATCAAGCTCTGGAATCTTCTCCATTGCCTGCCATGGAAGGTCGTTTGCTCTCAACTCAGCATCTCCGAAGGCAAGATATGGGTGGGAAAGTTATGCAACAATGGACAAAACTGTGCCTTGTGTCTTATTCCTCTGAAAAGCCGAAGGATTTTTCCTCTATCTTTGCATAATGGCACCAGCTGAAAAATGAATTTTTTTTGGTCGATGATAGAAACAAACATATTGAGTGGCTGTTGAGTCAGGTGGGTGGGACATGAGGGATTTTTCTTGTATGATCTCATTTTGTTCTCACAAAAACACTTTAAAGAGCTATGGGCATTATTTACATTTTTATATGCAGATAAAATTGGAGGAATAAAGACCAAGAAGTAACCTCTCTCAGGTGCTTGAATAGGTAACAACAGAACTCAACTTGGATTGAGTTTGGGCTTAGAGCCTGGGTCTTTATGTGGTCTCATAAAATTGCTTGGTTGAAGATTCTATAAGTTAAATAAGAGTTGATACATCACATAATGAATTTCACTGCTTAAAGATGTGGAGATGGGCGTTTGGGTGAAGAGTGAAGACGCCATTTGGAATGGCCTAGCAGTACATGCAGGTGCCTAGGTTTGAGCCTCAGATCCTCACTGTCTTGCTAAGGTGTGGGAAGGAAGCAAGTGGCAAGTCCAGTACGCAGGTCCCTGCCACCCATGCGGAAACCCCAATGGCATTGTGGGGCCTCTGGCTCCTGCTACTGTGAGCACTTACGCAGTGGACAAGTGTATAGCAGATTCTCTCTCTCTCTGGGTGTCTTTCCCTTTCCCTATCTTTTAAATAAAATAAAAATAAATCAATACAAACTCAAAAATGTCAAATACGAAGGTCTTGTGAACAAAAAGGCATTTTTTTAAAGAAAAGTAAGAAAAGACAACGTTGGAAATTATGACTCTGTTCCATTGCATCCTTGGAAAAAATGACGCATGCTCGTCGACAAGAGGGAGTGCTCATTGGACAACGCGATTCTGGGTGGTAATTTTTGCTCTTGCACTTGGCATCCTACTCATGCTAGCTGTGTAATAAACAAAATAAACAGTGATTTAGAAAAACCACAAGAATATGCATTTTTTTTTTTTTTTTGTCCTCAATGTACTCCTTGTAAGGATTTGTTTTCCTCAAGTCACAATCTCCATCCACAGAGGCAGACAATTCTACATTACTGGGGGCTTCACATGCAAGGTGAACTAATTGGTTTTCAACAACTGTAGTGTGTTGTGTTCTGCATGTGCAGGACAGCGGTGCCTCAGTTCCTCCTTGTGCAAGTTGAGAGGATATTTCTGACTGCCCTTTTGGTTCTAGTTGGAGCTGCTTGCCACAGGCATCTCTTAGTAGATTGCTTTGTGATTTATGCAGGTCTGGAGGAGACCAAGGATCATTTATCTTCAAACCAGGAAAGAGATGAAAGCAGTGTGGTAGTAAAATTTCCTGTGGAGTTAGATGGGAGCATCAAAGGGAAGAAATGTCATTGTTTCATGAAAAACTAGGAAACGTGAGTCAGTTTCTAATGTCGCAGATATTTTCCTGTGACGGGTTCACATTTTCAAAAAGTCTCCACTAAAGGATAAAAACAACTGGAACAGTGAGCTGGTGTGATTCAAAAGCTGCCACCACCACACACGGTCTTCTCCAGAAGGTTACAAGGAACAGGAAAGAGAAAGAGGTTAGAATCTGACTTAGGTGATTGCTGATTCTTTACCCCATGATTCAATCTAATATTCTGCTCTCGCTGAAATCTTTGACTACTGCTTTTATCTTAAGGAGAAGGCAGAATTTCTGTAAGTAGGGGGTTTGTCTGGCTTGTGTGTTCTTGCTCTTCCCCATCCCTCACACCCCATGGCCCTGGGCCTGGTGACAGTCTCCCTATGGTGATGTCCGTGCTGTGCGATGCCCGAGGTGACTGGTTTTGCGGCTGCTGCATTTGGTATGTTGCAAGTCCTGTTTCTTTTCAATGTGTTCTGCAGCTTCCGGGATATTTAAGGCACCAGGATGCCTGCAAAAGAAAAAATGTTGTGATCGGCCCATTTGTCACTGTGCATAGGAACCTAAGATTCCCACCAGACAGAAAAGATATTATGGGTTTCTCTCTGGCTACTGTACATGCCATAAGTAAAACAATGATGCATGAAGTTGAACTGCCTGCCAAAAATAGATCAGGAAGACAAATCTCTCCCATGACAATTGGCTGTGATCCTAGGGATTTTCCCTTTTGCTCTGAAACCTTAAAAAGGAATGCATCTTTTCTTTTCCACTGGCTCCCTTCCTCCCTCCTCACCTCCCGCTTCCCCCTTCTTTCTCTGCTCTGTCATTCCTCTCTTTCTCCCTCTCTCCTCTGTATTTCCTTCCCCATCTTCCCATCTCCTCCTTCTCCTTCCTAAGCACGCTGTGATGTTTGCCTTGAAAGTCTCAGCAAACTGCACAGCTGGGTAGCAGTGCACATCTGGTCAAACCAGCCCAATTGTATGGTCTTAGCAATGGCTTTCCAGTGAAACATGTTCCCCTCTCTCCCAGTTCTTAGACCTTCATTCCTAACTCAGAAAATCCTGGAAGACCTGACATTATGTTATTATTCAAGAAATATGATAAATATTTAGCAAAAGGAAGGAGTTCCGCCAAATGAGTACCAGTTGGTTAGAAACAGGAATATTACACACTTGCAGGTTCATTTCTGAACGCTCACATCAAGGCCATCAAGAAAGTAACACTACTACCACTGAGAGCTCAGAGATAAAAAAAAAAAACTTTAGAATTCCCCAGAGCATCAACATCAGGCTACTTGGACTGTGCCATTCATGCAGTTGCCATTCATCAACCTTCAGAGAGTCTAGAGGTTGAAGCCATCTGAAATGGTACAGAGCACAGTAGGCATGGAGGGCTCTGGAGACAGTGTGCTATATTGACTTTAGCTGCCAAAGGAATTGGACTAAAATCATTAAAAAATCTTTTTTTGTTAAAAGGTGAAATAGTGGAAGGGGAGCAAAAGAGCTCCCACCAAGTGGTCCACTTCCCAAATGGCCACCGCCACCAGGTCTGAGCCATCCTGAAGCCCGGAGGCAGGAACACCAAGCCAAGGACTTGGGTTATCCTCAGTGCCTTCTCAGCTCTGTTAACAGGAAGCTGAAATGGAACTGGAGCAGGTGGGATGCGAACTAGCTATGGAGGCAGGATGTTGTGCCATAGCACTGCCACCTTGGGCTAAATTGTCAGCTAAATTGTCAGCTTTTTATTTCAGTTTCAACTTCCTCTGGTACTCCTTCTCTGAAGCTCAAAAGGAGTTGCAATCACCCCACTGACTCTCTCTTCCTGTCATTTGCTTTTCTTGGCATTTGTACCTCGTCATCTAAGATTTGGGGACCAAATCCCTCAAAAGTGTATACCATGGCACTTTCAGTAGATGAGATCTTTAAGAGGCAAATGTTTTAGATTGGGTTTGAAACTTGCCAAAATGGTTGAAAGTTGCATTTTTAAGAGTACTAACTTATTTTATAAATTAGTGGGGAAGCTATAGGAGTGGACTGGCTATATAGGAGTGGATATGCTAAAAATTGGAATAAAATATTGTATTTGTCATATATTACAGTTTTGAAAGGTTAAAAAGTGTGTTTAAAACAGAAGTCATGAGCCAAGCTTTGAGGAGGATACAAAGTGCACATTGGCTGAAATACGAATTGAAAGCTACTGGTCCAGGCCAGACCCAGTTGTGCATGAGCAACACAAGACTCAAAGAATATTTTGTTTTTATTTAGATTTACTTGAAAGAGTGGAAGAGAGGGGGGAAAGATTTATTGGTGGGGAGAGCGTCGAGTACTTGGTAACTTCTGCTGCATTCCTAGGTGTATTAGCAAGGAACTACAGTGGGTGTGGAGAAGCTGGGACTTGAACTTCCACTTGGCATTCATAAGGGATGCCAGCATAAGAGGTGGTGGTTTAACATTCTGTGCCACAATGTCAACCTCAAAAAATTTTTTTGAAACACATGATTTTCATTGATAGATGTGGGAGAGTTAGAAAGGGACTGTCAACAGCCTTCTGAAGAACCACCCCGGCTCAGCCGCAGTGGGTGGGGTCAGCTCCTTCAAGGTCTGTGTCAGCTGCAAAGTCGCTGCCTCGATGTTCCCTCCTTCCAGGAGAGCCAGCTTCTGGTGACTGGCGGAGGCGTCAGTGCCAAGCCGGCCACCTGGCCTGCTGGAGGGTGGTGTGAGGGCAGTGCTTGCCTCAGTGTCTCCCAGATCCTGGCAAACTTGTCAGGTTCACACTACAGCCATCTTCTTCCCTTTGTTTTCCTTCACACGTGTGGACCCTTGATTTACTTGCTGTTCTGCCTCTAGGGAGCCCAATTTGTGTCATTAATTGTTTGAAGTTATATTGTATATGGATATTTCAGGATAGTTTCTCTAACTTAATGCATTTTAAAATGGGAATATAAAAAGGTCTTTATTTCACAGATCATATAAGGGATTGGAAAAATAATATCACTTGCCATAATGGAAGATAATCCTAAAAGTAAATACAAAGAATATAAATAATGTCAAATTCCAGCTGCATGTGGTTTCTGCCTAATGCTCTGAGCCTCCTTTTCCTAGATAAGAGTATTTAGCAAGTGTTGCAGAAGTTGAGACAAGGAGCAATAACTACACTCTCTTCTCAATGTAGTTGGAGGATTAAGAGAGTTAAAAGGGCACAGTTTCCATAACGATGTAATTCAGTGTGATTTAATTCTAAGAATTTCCCCAGTTCACATGTGTGTCACCAGTTCTGAGGCCATTCTGTGGCTGACACCAAATTAAGTAGATGACTAACTGGGGGATTCACCATTATTTACCAGATATAGTTCTTATCTATTTTTATAAAGCGAAAGGTAGACTTGTATCTGCCATTTTTTCCTCAACTCAAACTTCTTCATCAATTCCTCGTTCTAACATAAAGGTGGCCGATCTTTTTCTGTTTCTATGCTTAAAAAAAGACTTCAATCTTTCTATCATTGGCCCTCTCCCAAGTTGGGTGCAGAAGTAGAAAAGCAACACAATGAGGCCAGGCAGCGTGGCCTAGTGGCTAAAGTCCTCGCCTATGAACACCCCAGGATCCCATAGGGTCCCGGTTCTAATCCCAGCAGCTCCATTTCCCATCCAGCTCCCTGCTTGTGGCCTGGGAAAGCAGTCGAGGACAGCCCAAAGCCTTGGGACCCTGCACCCGCGTGGGAGACCCGGAAGAGGTTCCTGGTTCCCGGCTTCGGATCGGCGCAGCACCGGCCCGTTGCGGCTCAGTTGGGGAGTGAATCATCAGACAGAGCATCTTCCTCTCTGTCTCTCCTCCTCTCTGTATATCTGACTTTGTAATAAAAATAAATCTTTAAAAAAAAAGCAACACGATCTACTGTGTTTCTCCTCTTGACCAATCATTCTGAATCCTCTTCTGTCTGTAGAGTTGGCCCAGTGTAAGGCAAGTACAGAGACACAGCACAGGAGCAGAGAGGCTGCCTTGCTGCATGAAACATGGAGTGCTTGGAGGAAACAGCGGGGTATCAGACCTTTTGGACAAGAAAGGAGCCTGAAGTGAAACTATAAAAAGGAAGTAATGGAATTAGGAAAGGAATAAGAGGAGTTTCCCTTCATGCTGTAGGCTCCATACACAGACTACTTTCTAAGTTCTGTGTTGTTGAAAATAGTATTATTACAGATGCGTTAGCCTCCTCTATACATATGTGCTTGGAAGAGTGATTTGGGAAAACTAGCTGATATGCAAATGTTCATCATAATTGAGGGAAGGGATCTTTAAATCCTCACACCATGCAAATCAATCTCAGAGACTTGAGTGTTCCAGAAGATTATTTCAGATACATCTCCAAAAGTTTTTAAATATTAGGCACGAAATACGTTTTGGAGAAAAAAATGCAATACAAAATTTACCTGTGGAATCCCTAGGTAGGATTAGAACTTGTCTTGACCCCGTGCAAGTTGTGCTCCTTGTGTCTGGCACCTGATTCTCCCAGTCATCAGATGGGTACAACTGGCTCTGTAACAGCTGAAAGGGATCTTTAAATTTTAACTTCTACAACACTGCTGCTGCTGGTCAAGAAGGAATTGGGTTTACCCTGGAACCACTGAAAAGATGGATCAAATAGATGGAAGAATGATTGTCAAGATTTTGAGGCAACGAAGGGTGGTGACCTCTGCAAGATGGGAAACAAGAGGTGAGTGAGCCCTGCTGTTACCCTCTGACTGCTTCAGAGGGGAAAAAACCTGGGGAGCTTGTTGGGTGGCTTTTGCTTGTTGTTAGTTTTGTACTAAAACTTAAGAGAATTTTTCTTCATCTGTCTGGAAGGAAACAATGTATCCTGGGAGAAATGATTTCTGCGAGAGGTTGTTTACGTCACATATGTGTATGTATTTGTCAAAAAGTGAGTGATTCTACACGATGCCATTGCCCAAGAGTGCAAAGACTATGAGAGGCTTTGTGGTTAGCATGTGCAAAATTAAACAGCATGGAATGATGTTTATAGATGTGAGAGACAATCCGGGAGTGAGCAGACCAGTGCAATGGTGCAGGAAAACATTAATGCTACTTTAATGAAAAGAACCAAATGGAAAGCTTACTGGTAAGGCTAAGAACCCCACATCCCCTTTTTAAAAATAATTTACCTCTCCAGTGCTATCTCCACATTGCAATAA
Source organism: Ochotona princeps (assembly GCF_030435755.1). Taxonomy (NCBI): domain Eukaryota; kingdom Metazoa; phylum Chordata; class Mammalia; order Lagomorpha; family Ochotonidae; genus Ochotona; species Ochotona princeps. The sequence continues at coordinate 109,033,807 of NC_080834.1, read as the reverse complement.
CAAGCACATAGTAGGAGTTGTGTAAGTGCTTTAACTAAATGCAGCCATGCTGTAATTCGATTCCCTGATGTCAGGCAGGATTTGCTAAGCTGTGCTGCTGTAGTGTCAGTGAGGCTGAGGGAGGGAGGAGGGGAACGGGAAGAGGATTGCTTCCTCTACATTTGCAGCAGAGGCTCCAGAGAAAGGGGAAACACTTATTTCCCTGGTGCACTGGTCATTCATTTTGCTGTAGCAGCTGCTAATGGAAAATAATAAAACCCATTTTCGTCAGGCGGTATCTGGAACACTTACAGGTCAATTCAGTGCTCAAAACAGATTGTTAGAGAACACATTAGTTCGTCATCAACATCCACTTTGGTCAGGGGATTTTTACCATTGGAAATTGAATTTATAGGTCATGGTCTGTTATGATTCCCAAAAAATCATCAAATTTTTGTAAGTTAGTGGAAGCATATAGCCAATTATTATAAATGAACCCACATCTTTCCGTTTGTTAAAACTGGACAGGTAACAAATTAATCTGTGGAAGAATTGAGAACCAGAGAAGCTGCAAAATATGACTTGATGAATTTTAAACCTTTGCTATGCCTGGTAACTGTTTCAAACTGAAGAAGTTGGTCCCAGTTCTATAATAAACCCAGTTCTATGACACAGTGCCAGAAGGTGATGTCCATACTGTTTTTTAAAAGCACCAACATCAATGCAAAAGATGAAATCCAAGGGCATGCTTCTGTTTGCTGCCATACCCCTGCATGAGCGTGCATATTTTAGAATGGTCCTTTCTAACAAGATCAGCAGGGATTTTTAAGTGCAATGTCCATGATTCTAGTTCAATGGTTTCTTGGGAAGAATTCTGCCCTGGTCCTGGGTGCATGTTTTGTCATTTGCCAATGGTAAGGACGTTAAGCAAGCTACATAATGTCTCTAGGGCAGTTTTCCTCTCTGCACCATGATGAATCTGAGCTTACTGATTTCCAACACTACTTTCCTGTTGTTTCCACCTAGTTACACAAAAACAAAATATGAGGGTACTTCAGAAAGGTCATGAAAAATGAAATAAAAGCATAATACACCTGTTCCATGAGCTTTTAAAAGAACACCCTTATATGTTCACGATGGAGGATTTCCAAAAACAATTGTAAGCAAAAAGGTGAACGTAAAACTTACATATAATGCTACAAGTCAGATACACAGTTGAGATTTTGATTTATATTGTTTAAGCCTTTGTAAGTGCACATATGTATGTGTTTATGGACATTTAATACATACACAACATGACATCATTCTTCCTCTCTCTCTACATATATATAGGCATATACCATATGCCTAACTACTATATCCACTTAATAGTGTGAACAACCTTATCTGTAATATGGTTTTTAAAAATGGAATGAATAAGCCATCAATTTCTCTCATCAGTTCCTCATGAATGGATAATCTGGCATTTTTCAACTTTTTCTAGTTTTTAAAATAACATTGTAATGGAAACTCAAGTACAGAGATGTCTTTCTAACTTTTTTTTCTTAGGGTAAGTTGCTAGAAGCAGACTTGCCGACTCAAAGGGAATACATATTCTGTAAGGATTTAGTATCTATAGCTAAAATTCACATAAAATTTAAAGTATATGATATGTTTTGGTGTCTTTGGAGGCAATTAATTACAGTTACATTCAGGAATTCTGAGCATGAATGCTCACTTATAATAAGATAAGGCTGGGTGCATTTGTACACACATATTTATTCATGAACAGTTCTGACACTATGCCAACTTGTGATTATTCTGGAAGAATTGCAGTGTGCATTTACATGACCATTTTCCTGCTTCTTCCAGGGGAAAGTCATTGTGGAAAGAAAAATAGTCACTATCCACTTCTTTTAAATATTTATTTATTTGAAAGGTAGACAGAGAGAGGCAGAGAGAGAGAGAACTCTTTAACCCCTACTGTTTCTCCCAGTGGCTGTAATGGCCAGACGTGGGCCAGACCAAAGTCAGGAGTCCAGTGTTCGATCAGGGTGTGTCACATGAGTGGCAGAAACCCAAGTACTTGAGCCATCCTCCTTTGTCTACCTCGGCACATTAACAGCAAGCTGAATTAAAAATGGAGCAGCCAAGAATCAAGCTGGCAGTCCAACAACATGGGACACCTGTATTGCAAACAGCAGCTCAGCTTACTGAGCCATAATACTAACCCCTAAACCACTAGCCCTTTCTGACTTGGCAGGCCTTTCCAAATGATTCCCAAAGATCTTTCCTAGGACTGCTGCAGTTTATGACGGCATTCTGTTTATCCCAGCACAGAGCCAGAGTTCCTATCATGTGTGTCACAGAGAGCCTATGACATTAAGGAATACGGTATTTTGGGGGAAAGAGTTACGTGTTGGTGGCAGACAAATACTGTCAGAGGCAAGTTGCACAACACCAGCAGCAGTACAAGTAATAGATGTGTGGATGGCTGAAAGAATGTGGAGACAGGGAATTGGATGAATTCAGCACATATTGTGTTGGCCTGAACCCTTGGGATAGCAATGAAAGGAAGCAAGCCCAAATTACCCTAGTGAAGGGGGTTGCATTTATTGCCAAGAATAAGACAGAGACATACATGGCTCATAAAGGGTCACTTCTTGTTTGCTTCTCTCTGTGGCTTAACCTGCTTCTCTCTCTCTCTTTTCAAAAATAAAGATTTACTTGTTTTTTTTCCCCCATGATAGAGATTTACATACATAGAGGATCTTCCCTCCCCATCTCTCTGTCCCTCCATGGCCCTTCCTCCCACCCTATTATTCCACCCCCCCAGTTATTACAATGGTAAAGTGTCACAGTTGCAGGCTTAACTTTCTGATATATAGATGTATCATGACATGACAAGTGAGGAAAAAGAAAATATTAATGTAAAAGTATAATTGAAAATAATAGTGGGAATAGTGCTATAACCTGGGAGTAAAGACACATAGAATTTACATCCATTATTTCCCAGTATGCTGATTACCTGTGTAGAGTTTAGAGTTTTCTGTGTGTGTGTGTTCTCTGCATGTTAGTTCTCACATATCAGAGAGAACATATGATATATGCCTTTTGTGGATTGGCTTATTTTGCTAAGCATAATGGCTTCCAGCTGGGTCTTTTTTTTTTTTTTTTAAATTTGCTTTTATTTTATATCATTCCATAGGCTCTGGGATTTTCCCTCCCTAATTTTCCCTACTGATTTTCCCTATGTTGTTACAATACTATAGTTCTTCATGAATACTTATAAGTCCATGCTGACATTGTAGATATGGACAATGGCAGAGGGCCCAGCATTCTATTGTCAAGATATATTTAACAATTTCAGTAGGAGGCCAACTTTGATATTAAAGTAGAGATGCATACTACTCTGTATCTTCATTTTAAAATATGATAGTTTCCATTACACAGTTAATATATGCCCTTAAATGAAAAGCCATAAACCAAAATCAACAATTGGAAGAAAAATAGAAAATTAACAGCGACATGAGGTTAAATAACATGCTACTCAATGGTCAATGTGTTGCTGAAGCAATAAAAAGAAAATCAAAAGCCTTCTTGAAGAAAATGATGCTACTGTATGACCCATGTGTCACTGAGGAAATTAATAACGAAAAAAAAGCTTTTGAAGAAATGAAAATAAAAACAAAGATATCAAAACTCATGAGATGTAGAAAAACAATATTGAAAGGACATTTATAACATTAGGTGCTTACACAAAATTGAAATATCTCAAATAAATGATCTTATTCAAAGAGAAAAATGGGTAGGAACCAAGAAACGACAAAAATCACAACAAAAATAAATAGAATTGAAACTAAAAAACTACAAATTACAGCAGGAAAGAGCTATTTTTAAAGATTTGTTTATTTTTTTATTGGAAAGTCAGATATACAGAGGAAAGAAGAGACAGTGAGGAACATCTCTGTCCACTGATTCAAGCCCCAAGTGGCCACAACAGCTGGAGCTGAGCCAATCTGAAGCTAGGAGCCAGGAGACTCTTCCACGTCTCCCATGTGGTTGCAGGGTTCCAAGGCTTTGGGCCATCCTTGACTGCTTTCCCAGGCCACAAGCAGGGAGCTAGATGGGAAGCAGGCTGCCAGGATTAGAACTGGTGCAGATATGGAATGCTGGATATACAAGGTAAGGCCACTTTTTAAGAAGTGAGAGCCTCTTTTTATTTTTTAAATTTTTTTTTGAAGATTTATTTTTATCACAAAGTCAGATATACAGAAAGAGGAGGAGAGACAGAGAGGAAGATCTTCCGTCCGATGATTCACTCCCCAACTGAGCCGCAACGGGTCGGTGCGTGCCGATCCGAAGCCGGGAACCAGGAACCTCTTCCAGGTCTCCCACGCGGGTGCAGTGTCCCAATGCACTGGGCTGTTCTCGACTGCTTTCCCAGGCCACAAGCAGGGAGCTGGATGGGAAGTGGAGCTGCCGGGATTAGAACCGGAGCCCATATGGGATCCTGGGGTGTTCAAGGTGAGGACTTTAGCCGCTAGGCCACGCTGCTGGGCCCGAGAGCCTCTTTTTAAGAAGCAAGTGAGAGCCTCTTTTTAAGAAGAGTCACTTTTTAAGAAGATGAGCAAAACAAACTTTTAGCCAGAGTAGCAAAGAAAAGCAAGAGAGAAGAACCAAATAAAATTAGAGATGATGGACCCGACGTGGTTGCCTAGTGTCTGAAGTCCTCACCTTGCATGCTCCAGAATCCCTTAAGGGAACTGATTTGTGTCCCAGCTGCTCCATTTTCCATATAGCTCCCTGCTCGTGGCCTGAGAAAGCAGCTGAGGACAGCCCAAGACCTTGGGACTCTCACGTCGGAGACCTGGAATAGACTCCTGGCTCCTGATTTTGGATTGGCTCAGCTCTGGCTGTTGCGGCCACTTGGGGAGTGAATCAGCAGACAGAATATCTTCTCTGTCTCTCCTCCTCTCTGCATATCTGACTTTCCAATAAAAATAAATAAATCTTTAAAAAAACTAGAGATGAAAAAGAAAACATCCAAAGGAACTAGTAAGGTGATCTCTGCTTGCTGAATGGATCCTTTGACCATTGCGTGGTGTCTTTCCTCATTTCTATTAATGTTTTTTCATGTCAAAGTCTATACTATCTGATTTAAGATTGGCTACAGCAGCTTGGTTTTCTTTTCCATTGCCCTGGAATATCTTTTTCCATCCTGTTACTTTCAGTTTACACATATCTTTGTTGGTGAGATGTGTCTCCTGTAGGCAACAGATAGATGGGTTTTGTTTTTTGGTCCAGTCTACTAATCTATGACTGATGAGCTTAAGCCATTTACATTCAGGGTTAACATCAGTAGGCCGTAATTTGGTCCTGTCATTTTAGCAATGGGTTGTTCATTGATTTAGTCTTCTGTTTTATTGGAACATTCTTCACATTTGCCTTTGGGTTTTGTAGGTGCTATTCTTTTTCCCTGTCAATAGAACATCTTCAAGTATCGTTTGTAGAGCAGCTCTACAACAGGTGAATTTTTTGGGCCTTTCTTTACTGTGGAAGAATTTTATTTCATTTTCAAAGACAAAGGAAAACTTGGGCTGACAATTTCTTTCTTTCAGAATCTGGAATACATTGCTTCACTCTCTTGTGGCCTGTCAGTTGTGAGTCTGATTGCCATTCCTCTATATGTTAATTGTTTTTTTTCCCCTTAAATATGTTTCACAAACATATTTAGGATATTTTCCCTGTGTTCAACTGAAGAGAGCTTGACTATCATGTGTTGTGGCAAAGATTGCTTTTGGTCAACCATATTGGGAGTTCTGTGCCTCTCCTAGATTTTGTTTCCCAATTCTTTCTTCAAATTAGGGAAGTTTTCCTTTACTGTTTCATTTAATACATTTTTAAACCCAACTTCTCTTTCTGTGCCTGCTGGAACTCCCCTAACTCTTACATTTGGCCTTTTAATAGTGTCCCTTAATTCTTGAATACTTTTCTTAGCTTAACTCAATTCCTCTTCTGGCTTTTTGATTTTTGCCCCATTGTTGAAGGAAAAGTCTTCTACTTCTGAGATTCTTTTATCTGCCTCACTCATTCTATTATTGAGGCTTTCCACTGAATTTTTAATTAGTTCCATTGTGTCCTTGCCTTCTAATAATTCAGCTTGATTTTATTTCAGTGTTGCTATTTCCTGTATTACATAGTCCTTAAATTCTTTGAACTCTGGTATGTACTTCTCGTTGGTATTAAGAAGCTTTATAACAAGTTTTAAAATTTTTTATTCCCCATTTCCTTGATGTGTTCCTCATTTCACCCTGATGTTGACAAAAACTTTTGCTCTTTAGTGTGGGAAGCATCAATAACATTCATTGTACCTCTGTCACTTCTTTTGCTCTTGGTCATTGCTATTCTGGTTAGCAGATTCCTCTCCTTAGGGCCAGTTTCCAAGCTTGTTGCCCACTGGTCTATAGGTAGATTTTAGTTATTGCATTTGGTACCCAGTTTTTTGTTTGCAGTCATTTGTGCCATTTTCTCTAGTGAGTTTCAGTGTTGGGCTCTTGTGCTAGGCTTCCACCATGGTCTCCATAGCCTCATCTCCTGGCTCACCCCTTTCTATTCAGTCTGATCCTGTGTTGTGGCTACATCATTGCCAGTACAACCTTTCTTCCACTCCCTGTTTAAGCAATTCTCAGGAGTAGGGAGACATCAGCTGTTCTAAATCATTGGATTTTCAGTGGTATTGGTTTTGTTGAAACCTTCTGGATGTTATGTCTGGGGGCCACCTAGACCTATTTTGAGTGGAACCTGTAATGATGCCAAGCCTGTTCTGTTCACCCTGTGCTACCAGTACAATGTGTTGGGCCAAATGTAGTTTCTTGCCCAGCTTAGAGCATGTGGAGCTCATTGTTGTTCCTCCAGCCCCTCCCATTCCTCCCACCTTTTCCTCAGTACACATAGTGGCACCCAATGTGGCACAGGTGGGGGTCTGGGCCTGCTGGTTGTTAGGTCTGGGGTTCACCCAGACTTACCTTGGGTGAAACCTATAGGATGCTAAGTTGTGACTGTTTTCCCTGTGGGACCAGTGCAATGCACGGAACTGGCAATGAACTCACTCCTAGCTCACTGCCTGCACAGCTCACTGTTGTCCCTCTAGCTCCACAGCCTTTTCCTCAGTATACAAAATGGTGCCTGATGTGGTACTTGTGGGGTCTGAGCCATGAACCTTTTTCTGTTCCTGAAGTCACCTGCTTGGGCTCTGCCACTCTGCTTCTGTTTGTGGTTGGATGAAGTTATTTAGCGATGTGGAAGTTTAATGCCTGTGTTCACCTCCTGAGCTCCTGGTGAACTTCTGTTCCCACCTGGCCACCGTTGGAGCTCCAATTGCTGATCACCAAGCACTATTGGGGTGACTGGTCACTGCAATGCCACTCTGCTGTTTCTGCTGCTTCCCAGTGTCCGCGGGTCTCCAGGTGTCTCTCTGCAGTTGACCTGTCCTCTCCTATTTGCTGGAATCATGGCTTCTCTGGTTCACCCTGTGTAATGATTCTCCATCTGTTTAAATGTGTGTTTACCCTATTCTGCCATCCTGTTTCTCCAGGTGGGTAGATTTTGTTGCAAATGATATGATTTTTGGGGGCTGATAATATGCTATTGGGTAAATGTATCACATTTTCATTATTTAGTCATCTATCGGTGGACATTTGTTTATTTATTTATTTTTTCCCATGTCTTAGCTAATGTGAATTTTGCTACTATAAACATGGGGTTACTGGTGCTTCTCTCATATGCAGATTTCAAATTTTTTAAACAATGTATTTCCAGCAGTGGATGGCTGGACCACATGGTAATACTATTTTCAGTTGTCTGAAGAATCTCCATACTAGTTTCCATAATGGTTCCATAAGTTTGTCTTCTTACCAACAATGGATTAGATACTTTTCCCCTCACATCCTTGCCAGCAATCATGTGTTGATTTCCATATGTAGGTCATTCTCACCAGAGTTAGGTGGAGCCAATTGAGGTTTTGTATTTGCATTTCCCTGATTGCTAGAGAAACTTGCAAATTTTTTTTCCTGCGTGTATTGGCCCTTTGAATATCATCATTTGAAAAATGTGTTTTTGTCCTTCCTCTGTTTCTTAACAAGGTTGTTTGTTTTGCTGCTGTTAAGTTTCTGGAGTTCTTTGTAAGTCCTTGATATTAGTCCTCTCTCTGTGGTGTAATTTGAGAATATTTCCCCCCATTCTGTTGATTGTCTCTTCATTTCATTGATTGTTTCCATGGTAGAATGGAAGCTTCATATCTTGAGGTAATCCAGTTTGTTTATGTGGCTTCAAACGCTTGTGCCTTTGGGGTCTTCTTCAAGAAGTCTTTGTGCCCATGTCTTATGGAATGTGCCTGATGGTTTGATCTAATTTATTGTGTTAGGTCACAGGTTTAGCTCCTCAATCCATTAGGAGTTGATTTTTGTATAAGATGAAATGTAGGGGTCTTGTTTCTGATTTCTGCAAGCTTAAATCTCATTTAACCAGTACTATTTGTCAAAGAAATGATTGTTTCTTCCTGAGTTGATTTGGTTTGCCTGTCAAAAACTAATTGGTTATAGATGTATCAGTTCACTTTTAGGATTTGTATTCTATTCCACTGAGTTTAGGTCTGTTGCTGTGCCAGTAATAGGCTGTTTGATTACCACTGCCCTGTAGTACATTTTTTATTTTTATTTTTGTTTTTATTGCTATTATTTTCCATGATATGGTTTTGCAGGTATAGGGATTCTCCCCTCCAGATCCTTTTCCACCTTCCCCTCTTTCCCCATTGCTATTTTGTTCTCATCTTATTGTAGTAGTATAGTCCTTTAGCAACAATCGTAAGCCCAACATTCTACTATTTAAATGTAGCATTGTGTTTTAGGTATTGGCAATGGTGGAAAGTCTAGTATCATATTGTCAAGATATATTTTACCTTTTCACTGGGAGTACTCCTTGTATATGGGAGTAGAGATACATACTGCAATGTGCCTTCATTTCTTGGTATACTAGACTCCCATTATACAGTTCATTTATTAATATGCCTAAATACAGCTTTACCTATGTATTTTCTTTGTATTTTGCATGAATATTGCCTTATATCAGAAAGACCATATGATATTAACCCTTTTATGATTTAGCTTATTTTACTAAGCATAATAGTCTCCAGTTAGGGTCATTTTTGCTGCAAATATAGAATTTCATTGTTTTTATTGACTGAGTGGTATTCCATGGAATAGATGTACTACAGTCTCTTTATCCATTTCTCTTTCAATGGGCATCTGGATTGTTTCCATGTCTTAGCTATTGTGGATTGTGCTACTATAAACATAGGGTTGCAGATTGCTTTCTCATGTGCAGATTTCACTTCCTTTGGATATATTCCCAGGAATGGGATGGCTAGGTATATGGTAAATCAATTTTTAGTTGTAGGAGCACTCTCCAAACTGAGTTCCACATTGGCTGTACTAATTTATACTCCCACCAGTGGTGGAGTAGGATACTTCTTCCCCCACATCCACAACAGCAGGTGTGGTTAGTAAATTTTTGAATATAGGCCAATACCACTGGAGTTAAATGAAACTTCAATGTGGTTTTACTTGTATTTCCCTAATAGCTTGGGAGCCTGAGGTTTTTTTTTAATGTCTATTTGCCATTTAAAATTTTTCTTTTGAAAAATTCCTGCTCATTTCCATTGCCAATTTCTTTATAGGAGTGCTTGTTCTGCTGTTGTTGAGTTTCTGAAGCCCTTTGTATATCCTGGATACTAGTCCCGAATCTTTTGTTTATTGTGCAAAGATTTTCTGCCATCTTATTGGTTACCTTTTTATAGATCATTTTCTTTGCTATACGGATGCTTCTTAGTTTGATGAGTGCCTGTGCTTTTGGTGGCTTTTCTTTGAAGTCCTTGCCTATCCCTATATCCTATAGAGTTCTGCTTATGCTTTCTTCTAATATTTGGATGGTTTCTTGGTACAGGTTTATATCCATGATCCATTTAGAGCTAATATTTATAAAAGATGGAAGATGGGTGTCTTGTTCCTTACTCCTGCAGGCTGCTAGCCAATTGGTCCAATAACATTTGCTGAAGATATTAATCTTTTCTCCTGGGTTATTTTCAGTTCTCTTGTCAAAGATTAGTTGGCTGTACTTGTGTGGTCTCACTTATGGGGTTTCTGTTCTGTTCCCTTGATAATCTCTGTTTCTGTATCAGTACCAAACTCTTGGAGGATCATTGTCCTGTACTGTGTCTTGAGGTCTGGGAATGTGATTCTCCCAAGTTTATGATAGCTTTGACTATTTGTAGTATCTTGTGTTTCCAGGTGTATTTTTGTGTTATCTTTTTCATTTCTGAGAAGAATGCTGTTTGGATTTTGATTGGCAACACATTGAATTTGTGTATTACTTTCAGTATTATGAACATTTTGATGATGTTGATTCTGTCAATCCAGGAAAATTGCAAATTTCTCCGTCTTTCAGGATTTTCTTCTATTTCTTCTTTAAATGTTTTGTAACTTTCCTTATAAAGATATTGTACAGTTTTGGCTAGGTTGATTCCAAGGTATTTTGGTTCTTCTGCACTGTTTTAAAGGGGACTATACTTACAAGCTCTTTCTCAGCCATTGAGTTGTTTATGAATGCTATGGCCATTGATTTGTATCCTGCTAGGCTGTCAAACTCTATCATGAGTTCCAATATTTTATTGATTGAATCTTTTGGTTCTTCTATGTATAGAATCATGTTGTCTACAAAATGGGATAATTTTTATTTCTTGTTTCCATTTTGAATTCCTTTTCTTGCCTAACAGTTCTAAAGGAAATTTCCAAGCAATTTGAATAGCAGTGGTGATGGTGGATATCATTGTCTAGATCTAGCTCTTAGTAGAAAAGCTTCCATTCTTTCCCCATTTAGTATGATGTTAACATTGGGTTTTTTGTATATTGCTTTGACTGTGTTATAGAACGTTTTATCTATGCTTATTTTGCTTAAGGCTTTTAGCATGAAGTTGTGTTGGAGTTTATCAAATGCCTTCTCTGCATCTATTAAGATGATCATATGGCTTTTATTTTTCAATTTGTTGATGTGATGTATCACATTTATTGATTTGTGAATGTTAAACCATCCCTGCATGCCTGGGATAGATCCCACCTGGTCTGGGTTAATATATGTTGTACATTGTTTGATTCTGTGGGCTAGCATTTTGTTAAGGATTTTTGCATCAATGTTCATCGGGGATATTGGTCTGAAGTTCTCTTTCTCTGCTATGTCTGTATCTGGCTTTGGTATTGAGTGTTTCGTAGAACCTCCCTTTCTATTGTTTTGAGTAAGCTTGTGGAGGATTAGAGCAAGTTCTTGAAACATCTGGTAGAATTCAGCAGTGTAGCCATTGGACCTAGGTTTTTCTTTGTTGGGAAGGACTTAATCATCGACTCAATGTCTGTCCTTGTTATGGGTCTCTTTAGATTTTCAGTTACCTTGTGATTCAATTTTGATACATTATATATATCCAAAAATCTATTCATTTCTCTTTGGTTTCCAGATTTGTTGTTGTTTAGTTGTGTGTAATAGTTCCTGATAATTTAATGTATGTGCATGGAATCCATTGTTACATTTCCTTTTTTATCTCTGATTCTATTGATTTGTATCTTCTTTCTCCTTTTTTTGATTAGTTGGCTGGTAGGGAATCTATTTTGTTGATTTTCTTAAAGAATTGGCACTTTAGTTAGTTGATCTTATGTATTGTACTTTAGGTGTCTATTTTGTTTTTTCCTTGCTTATTTTGATTATGTATTTTTTTCCTGTTAGTCTTGGGATTACTTTGCTTTTTTAAAATATAACTCCTTCAGACCTATGTTTAGCCTGTTTATCTGGTGCCTTTCTAGTTTCCTGATGTAGGCACTAATTATAATGAACTTTCCTCTTAACACTGTATTGACTGTGTCCCACAAGTTTTGTTGTGTTGATGCCTTCATTTGCTTCAAGGAATATTTTTATTTCCTTTTTGATTTATATAGTCCATTGTTCATTATTTGCAGAATATTGTTCAGTTTTTTCTGAGGGTGTTTTGACTTGCTGGTCTTGTTTCACTCCTTGATGGTCTGAGAAGATACATGAAATGATTTTGATTTCTTAAAAGCTGTGCTGAGGCTTATTTTTTGGCCTATAATATGATCCATCCTGGAGAAGTTTCTGTGTATGGATGAAAAAGATGCATTCTGTGTCTGTGATGAGAGGTTCTGCAGATATGAATTAAGTCCTTCTTTCTGTTCTATTGTCTGGGTGAGTGCTGTTGTTTCCTTGGTGAGCTTCTGTCTCTTCAATCTGTTCATTGAACTTAATGGGGTGTTAAGGTCTTCCACTATTTTTGTGCTGGGGTCTATTTATTTCTTTAAATTCCATATTCAATAATGTTTGTTTCACTTAGCTAGGTGCTCTGACATTTGGTGAGTACATATGTGTGATTATGATTTCTTCTTGGTCATTATGTAATATTCTTCTTGATCTCTTTTAATGCTGTCACATCAAAGTTCATATGATCTGATATTAGAATGGCTATACCAGCTTATTTTTCTTCTCTATTATCCTGGAATATCCTTTTCCATTCCTTCACTTTCACATTTTTTTCTCTCTCTGGTGGTGAGATGTGTCTGCTATAGACAATAGACAGATGGATCCTTTTTTTTTTTTGATCTATGTCTTTTAATTGATGAGTTTAATCTATTTACATACAAGAATAATGTCTACAGGTAGTGCTTTGGTCCTGCCATTTTAACATTGGGTTTCTTTCTCATTGTTTGATTTCAGTTTCATTTGTCATTTTATTGAGATGTCCACTATGTTTGCCTCTGATTTGGTAGATGTTATCTTTTTCTCTGTAGCACATCTTTAAGCAGCATATATAGGGAAGGTCTGGTAGAAATGAAGTCTTTCAATTTTAATTTGCTCTGGAAGTGTTTTATTTCATTTTCAAAGACAAAGGGAAAATTTTTTGGGTATGTTATTTGGGGTAGAATTTTCTCCTGTGCATATTTCAGTATCTTTCCCTATGTTCAACAAAGGGAGTGTGATTATGCTGTGTCACAGAGAGGATTGCTTCTAGTCTAATCTGTTTGGGGTTCTCTGCTGGGGCCAATTTTTAAGCTGAGTTATCCATAGCTCTACAGGTTGACTTTAATGATTCTGTTCCATGCTCAGTTCCATTTGCATGACTTATGTTACTCCTTGCAGTGAGTTGCACTGCTAGAATCCTGTGCTGTGCTTCTGCCATGGCCTCTGCAGCTGTGCTGCTAGGTTGCCACTCTCAGTTCCCTGTGGTCCCATGTTGTTGGCAGCCTGTTTTCCACTCCCAGTTCCAGCAGCAGCTGAAATTAGGGAGACTCTAGCTGTGACTTTAAGCTAGATCACAGGGCTGCTAGTATGCCTTTGTGCTTATTTTTTTTTCCCTTTCTCCTTCTTGTTGGAACCTGCTGGCAGTAAGGTCTGGGGACAACCTGGACCTATTCTGGATGGAATTAAAATAGGTATGCTAAGTTGGTATTATTTTCCTGGTGAAGCCAATGCACTGTGTTCAGGCAGAAGTGAGTTGTCCCAAGGCTTAGCACATGCACAGCTCACTGTTGTTCAGGGGCTTTGTCATAGAGCTCAAAACAACATCATATGTGGTACTAGTGGGAGTCTGGGCTGTGAAATCCACCCCATTCCCACACCTGTCCTATATGGTTAAACCACTCTGCTGCTGTTCACAATCAAGTTAAAAAATATCAGTGGGATTCACAGTTCTATAGCTCGATTTACCTCCTGTGTTCCCAGTGATCTCCCTTTCCCACCTCACCACTGGTGGAGCTCCAGTCACTGCTGGGGCACCTGTCTACTGCAGTGCTATTCCTTTGCCTGCTGCTTCCCCATGTCCACGGGGCTCCACGTGTCCCTCTGTGGCCAGCCTGCCCACTCCCATTTCCTGGGATCGTGCAGTCTCTGCTTCTCCTCCACTAAGCCTTCTCTGCCCATTTTAACATATCCTCACCCTACTCTGTCATCTTTCTCCTGTAGAACATTTTGAAGTCTGGTATTGTGATTCTTCCAGCTGTGTTTTTGTTGTTTAAGATTGCTTTAGCTATTCGCTGTCTCTTACATTTCCACATGAATTTTAGCGTTTCTTTTTTTTTTTTTAAAGTTCTGAGAAGAATGTTGTTGGAATTTTGGTTGGTATCAAATTGACCCTGTTATACTACTCTTGATAAGATGGACATTTTGATGATGTTGCTTCTACCAATCCATGAAAATTGCAAGAATTTTCCAAGATTTGTTGTCTTCTACTACTTTGCTTAAAGTTTGCACTTTTCATCATAGAGATCCCTTGTGTCCTTAATCAGGTTTATTCCAAGATATTTGAGTTTTTTTTTCTTTGCCACTATTGTGAATGGGATTCATCTTGCAAGTGCTTTCTCAGCCGTGGAATTATTTGTATATTCCAAGGCCATTGATTTATGTGCATTGATTGTGTTTCCTGTAGCCTTGCCAAACTCTCTAATTAGTTCCAGTAGTCTCTTGGTTGAGTCTTTTTGTTCCCCAATGTAGAGAATCATGTTATCTGCAAACAGGGATAATTTGATTTCCTCTTATTCAATTTGTATTCCTTTAATTTCTTTTTCTTGCCTAATAACTCTGGATAGTTCTTTCAGTATTATGTGGAATACCAGTGGTGAGAGTGGGCATCCTTGTCTGATTCTGAATGTTAATGGAAAACCTTTCTCCTTGTTCAATATGATGCTGGCATTTTCCCCCCACATATTGCCTTGAGTTTTTTGAGGAATGATCTTCTGTGCCTAAGTTTCTTAAGGTTTTTAGCATGAAGGGATGTTGAATCAAATGCTTTCTCTGAGTCTATTGAGATAATCACATGGTTTTTATTCTTCACTTTGTTGATGTGCTGTATCACATTAACTGATTAGTGTATGTTGAACTATCCCTGCATACCAAGGATAAATCCCACCTAATCTGGGCAAATGATATTTCTAATGTGTTGTTGGATTTGACTGGTTAATATTTTGTGGAGGATTTTTGCACCTACATTCATTGGGAATATTGATCTATACTCCCCTTTCTCTGTATTATTTTTAACTGGTTTAGGAACTAAGGTAATATTGGCCTCATAGAAGGAATTTGGGAGGATTGGCTCACTTTCTGCTGTTTTGAACAATTTGTGAAAGATTGAAGTTAGTTCTTTTTGAAAGGTTTGGCAGAATTCAGCAGTGAAACTGTCTAGTCCTGGACTTTTCTTTATTGGGAGAGTCTTTATTACTGATTCAATCTATTCTTAGTTATTGGTCTATTTAGGTTTTTGATGGCCTCATGATTCAGTTCTGGTGAATTGCATGTATCCAGAAATTTATCCATTTTTTTCTATATTTTTCAATTTATTGCATACAGTTTTTTTTTAGTAATTTCTAATTATTCTTTGTATGCTTGCAGTATCCATTGCTGTATTTCTCTTCTCGTATTAATTTGGATCTTCTCTCTCTTTTTTGGTTACTTATACCAATGCTATATCAATTTCGTTAATTTTTTCAAAGATCCAGCTCTCTGATTCATTGATTCTGTGTGTCAATTTTTGTTTCAATTTTATTTATTCACTAATTTTAATTTTTTAAAGATTTGTTTATTTTTTTATTGGAAAGTCAGATATACGGAGAGGAAGATCTGTCTGATGATTCACTCCCCAAGTGGCCGCAATGACCAGAGCTGAGCCAATCTGAAGCTAGGAGCCTGGAGCCTCCTCTGGGACCTTCATGTGGTTGCAGGGTTCCAAGGCTTTGGACTATCCTTGACTGCTTTCCCAGGCTACAAGCAGGGAGCTGGATGGGAAGCAGGGCTGCCAGGATTAGAACCGGTGTGCATATGGGATCCTGGGCATGCAAGGTGAGGCCTTTAGCCACTAGGCTACTGCACCAGAGCCCCTTGCTGTTGTTTTTCTAGATCCTTCAGATACATTGATAGCTTGTTTAATTCATGCCACTCTAATTTCTTGATAGAGGCATTAATTGCCATGAACTTCCCTTTTGGTAATGTTTGTTGCATCCCATAAATTTTGATATGCTGTGTTGACATCTTCATCATTTCCAGGAATTTTTACATTTTCCTTTGATTTCATCTATGACCCACTATTCATTCAGAAACATGTTGTTCAGCTTCTAAGTGTTAGCATATTTTCTAGAGTTTCTTAACTTGCTGGTTTCTAGCTTCATTCCTTGATGGTCTGAAAAGAAACATGGTATGATTTCAATTTTTTTGTGTTTTATTTACTGAAGCTTGTTTTATGGCCTATCTTCTGGTCTGCTTGGAGAAGGCTCCATACACTGATGAAAAGAATGTGTACTTTGCATTTGTCAAATGAAATGTTCTGTAGATAGCAATTAAATCCATATGATCCATGATATAAACCAACTTTGTTCTCTTCTTTGTAGAGTTTCTGTCTGATCTGTCCACTGATGACAGTGAAGTGTCTAAGCTGGTGGCAGGGAGCAGGGCTGAGAACTGTTGGGTTTACATCTTTATAGATTGCAAAATAGAGGAAAAAATATCACCCATTCTGCTTTGGAAATTGCAAAGGAATCTCTGATTGTCCTGGGTGGGATGAGGAGCCCCTTCAGATGGGAAAGTGGCTAAAGCATGGGGAGAAACCAGCTTGTACCGAGCTCCTTACTGCAGTCAGCAGTTGGAAATATTTGGTTATGAAGAAAGAAACCTGTATTGGACAGATCAGAACAAGAGCCTGGTTAAGACAAGTCTTCTCCAGGGGCTAATCGTGAGAACTGGGGACAGAGACTGTTCCAGGAATTCACCCAATTCCTCTTCGGTGGAAAGGAGATTAGAAGAGACTTTGCCTGTAGCAGAGGACACAAAACTGGGAACTGAAGGAATAAACAATGGAAAGAAGCACACATAAGGAGGGATGGAGATAAAATGTCTTCACTGTTTGTCAGAATCCACTCCATCAAACCTATCAGATATCAGATATCTTTGGTTATGATCTGGAGAGGTTATGTTAAAGTTCCCTTTGCATTGCTAATGGAATGTGTGCTTATCTTGACCCTGTAGCTTAAGCTCAGATAATGCTGTAGCTAAAAAAAAAAAAAATCAGAACAAAATAAATAACAAAATCAGATTCATTTACAACCGAAAAAGCTTTCAAAATTGCTGTAAATTTTTTTTCCCACTGGAGATTCTAGCAAGTGTGGAGAAGAAATGCTATGTCTCTTTGTGATCTCACCTACTGTTTCTGCCCTGAACTAGTGCTGTGCTCATGCAGCCCCTGGCTCCCAATTGCAGCAGGTGGCCAGCATCTTTATCTGCTTGCCTGTTTTTCTGTTCTGCTTTCCAAACTCCTATATCACTAGGCTTGAAAAGAAAAATTTGTTTTGAAGGTACAGGGAAAGAAGAGAAACTGGAGTCTATTTTGATGGGCGGATTAGGAAAAGATTGTGAGCATTCTTGCACTATTAATTTGGCTTCAGTCTACTTTTTAATGGGGCTGTGATCTGGTCTCAAATCTCTGATGTCTGTTGCTGTTCTCCCCCTTCTGTGCCATTCTGCCAGGCAAAAGCAGCAGATTGAGTAAAAATCAAGGCTTTCTTTACCTTCTTGAGCTCCTATGCTAAAGCGTGTGTCATCTTTACAATATGGCCAAATGGCGAGTATTGACCAAGTGTAGTAATGCTCTACTCTCCGCATGGCCTTCTGTGCTCCACTTGGCTCAGTACACTCTGTGGCTGCAGCCTGGAATGCTTTTCTCTCATGTCCTCTGCTGAATTCTTCCCAATCCCTCAAAGCCCAGTTGGGATGTTGTCTTCTCTGTGATGCCTTCTCTTGGGCTTTGAGGACTCAACAAACATTATCTTTAGTGTTGACGTATCACAGCCTATTGTCATGGTTTACTCACTTGTTTACTCCAGGAAACTCTGAGCAGGTGCCACACCATTGTGTGTGTGTGTTTAAGGATTTATTTTATGTTTAATTTAAAGGCAGAGCTATGTAGAGAAGGAAATGGGAGGGAGAGAGGGAGAGAGGGAGGGAGAGAGGGAGAGAGGGAGAGAGAGAGGAAGGAGGAGGAGGAGGAGGAGGAGGAGGAGGAGGAGGAGGAGAGAGAGAGAGAGAGAGAGAGAGAGAGAGAGATCTTCCATCCTTGGTTCACTCCCTAAATGGGTGCAACATCTGGTGTTGAGTCAATCTGAAGCCAGGAGCTTCTTCTGGGTCTCCTATGTGAGTACAGGGGTCCAAGCACATAAGCTATCCACCATTGCTTTCCGAGGACACAAACAGGGAGATTAGAACTGGAGTACTCAGGACGTGAGCTGGTGCCTACCTCTGATGCTGGAACCACAGGGAGAGGTTTTACATTCTATGACGCAGTACCAGGCCAGGACCACACCTTATTCATCTGTGTGTCCACTCAGGGCTCAACCTGGCTTCTTCTATTTAGGTTTATGCTCAGTAAATATTTTCTGAATGAATCAGAAATAAATGATTCAGTTATTCTTGCTTGTGGCAGAGGATTATATACCAAAGGGGATATTCATTAGCACTGACTGATTGATGGATCAGAGAGCAAGAGAGGTGCTGTGAGTTCATGAGCAGGCGATGACATGACAAAATTCATGTTCCAAAAGAGAGGATGTGGCAGCAAGATCTTTTATTTGAGATTTTCAGGCCTTAGCCTAATTGCTAGCATTTTGACGTTCTTCTGTAGCTTTAAGGAAATAAATGGAGCTAATGGGAAGCAAACACTCGTGGGATGTTCTCAGAAGTAACTAATATTGATGGAGCAAAACAAATCTTCTCCAAGGATCCTAGCATGTCGCCCACTGCCCGAGGCTCTGAGAATGATTGCTTGGTGTGCTGCTTCCCTCCTGCTTGCTGTGTAACTGACAGTTGCCACTGCACTCCATGATTCACGTGACACTGCGAACAGGATCTGATCCTTCTTTTATCATCCTACTAATTTTTCTTTGTAGGGAAGTGGTTTTCCTGTGATTGGCTTGCATTTGTTGTACAGTAGTTTCAACTACTCTTAAGGACTTGACACATTATTCCAGAATGAAATACTCTGTAATCTACAGAAATCAAATTTGAAAGCTCCAAGAATGGGTTGCTTGTGTTTGTGTCATCCTAGCACAAGTCCCACCAACTCCCTGGACCTGTGCTCTAGCTCTGTGTGTAATCATATCACACCCCAAAGACAGAGATCACAGACATTCGGATAGAGGAAGTTGTTGGTTGGAGATCCTGGATAGTACTCATAGATATTACTCCTGCAAAATTGTAGGAGAAGTCCTAAATCTACAAAGTGTATTTTATGAAGATGTAGGAAAAAAAATATTTCAGTTAAGAATTGCTTAGGATGGGAGTTGGTGCTATGGTGAAGCGGGTAAAACCTGTTGTCTGCAGTAATGGCATCCCATATGGACACCAGTTTTGAGTCCTGGTTGCTCTGCCTCTGATCCTGCTCACTGTTAATGTGCCTGGGAAAGCAGCAGAGTGTGGCTCATGTAATTGGGCACCTGTGCCCATGAGGGGGACCCTGAAGAGGCTCCTGGCTTCTAGCTTTGCACTAGCCCAATTCTATTTGGGGGGTGAATCTATGGATGAAAGACCTCTCTTCTTCCATGTCTCTCTGTACACAAAATAAATGAGTCTTCAGAAAAGAGATGTTGCCATGTTAACCCACTTAAAAATTGTTTAGTAGGACCATTCAAGAATAAGGAATGAATTTTTGCATCAATCACTCCATATGTGATAAATGACACCAAGCCACTGGAATGACTTGTATAATTCCAAGACTTGGGAATTTTTGATTGATGACAAATGGATAAGCTAGAATTAACTTTCTTACAGGCAAAAATTTGAGGTACAGTAGATTACTATAAATGACCTTAACTCATACAATTTTGGGTTGGGCATTTTGGTACTTTTTTTTTTTTTATTGTTAATTATTTTGCATTATGTGACAGTTTCATAGGCTCTGGGAATCCCCCCCCTCCCTCCCCCTCCCCTCCCCCCGGTGGATTCCTCCACCTTGATGCAGTATTACAGTTCAAATTCAATCAAGATTCTTTCCTTGCAAACGTATACCAAGCATAGAGTCCAGCTACTTATTGTCCAGATGGGTTGAATAGTTTCTTGGGGAGACCTTTTCTGGTCTGAAGTTTGAGCTGGCAGAATATCATCACAGTCAATTAAGAGTCCCAATATAACATCAACAGCAATTTGCAATGTTATGGAATTGACATGGTTTTGAGTAACCAGTGTATTAAAAAGAAAAAAAAAAAAGGAAAACAAGTCCTAGCCACAACCTATGATTAGCTCATTGACATTTCAATTTTAGTTCATATACAGGACCGGCTGCTCTATACCTTAAAATGGCCATAAGGCACCATTCAGCTGTTTCGTGTCCATTTCATCTTAGTATTTAGCCAGTTGTTGTGTTGAAGTAAAATTTTGCTGATCTTGGCAGATTTTAGGATAATCCAGACTGGCTTGTAACTCTAACAAGATATATGTCAACATTTTAGGTGCAGAACATTTTTTTTTGGGGGGGGGGTGTGCAGGAAAATCCTCAACACCATGGTGAGGAGTAACTAATCTTTGTGACCCACCCAGCAAGGCATGAGCCAATCCATGCCAGCTCTTTCCTGTCAGATTTCAAGTTCTACTTTCTGTTGTTTATTTATTTTAGTTTTTTTTTTTTTTTTTTTTTTTTTTAGTTTGTAGGATTGTTTGCTGTGACGGGTTTTCGAAGCGATCCCGATGGTCATTGCGAGGGAGGGAGGGTCCAGAGGTGGAGCCAGGCTTGGACCAGAGAAAGCTCTCCTCCCTGGTCCCGAAGGACGTTTATTGTTCTTCTGTTTCTGCAGACCACTCAGGGCTTCTGGTTGTCTTTCCAATGATGTTGGTTTCTGCACGGTAGTGTTTGGACTTCTTCCATCCCCTTTGGAAGCTCCGGTTGGGGGTGGGTGACCTCAGAGTACTCGGCCTCCGAGGGCATCCAATTCCCTGTGGCCTCCTTGGCAGTTGGGATATAGTCCTTGTTGCTCGTATTAATAGTTTGTGGTGAAGGTCTGGGAGTCTTCATGGTTGGGATCCAAGCTTCCTCCTTAATTTTGGTACTTTTTTTAAAGCTGGGTAGAGCTATTTGCAAAAGTATAGTTTTTTTTTTTTTTCAGATAAAGCATTAACTTGAAAAACTGATGATTTTTATGTCCCAGGTTTATATTTTATTTATCTGAGTACTACTTATTTATGAATATGAGAAAATTCTTTAAGGGTAACCCCTTTTTTTTACTGGATGCCATATATGTCAGGTGCATGGTAAAGTGTAAAGGCCCAATAAAAACCCGGTCCCTGTCCTCAAGGAACTCTTAGCTGGAGGAAGGGTCAGAAATCTCATCAGAGGGAGCTAAAGTAGTGTAGAGGAAGTGGGAAGTCTGGGAGGCGAGAAGGTGTGTTTCGAAGAATGTATATGAGTTAGTTGAGCAAATGAAGTGAAAAATATACTGCATGAACCAGAGAACAGAATTGAAAATTAATGTCATTGTGAGAGGAGTCATCAGAGTAATGTCAGCTAAGATGTCTCTATCTTGAAGCCTAAATCTTTACTCATTTATTACATTTTAATTTGTTTTGTTAATTTGAATGGTGGAAGTACATGTACACACATGGAGAGAGAGAGAGAAAGTCCCATGTGTTGGTTCACTCCCCAAATGCTTGCAGCAGCCAGGACTGGAGCAAACCAAAATCAAAGGCTGGATCACACCCCAGCACTCCCCTGTTCGTAGCAATTACTTGGTGATCACCCATTGTCTTTCCGCGTTTGCATTACCGAGACATCAGAGATCCTAGTAGAATCAGAGAATAGAATCTAGGTACTCAGATTTTGGGTATAAAATCTGAAATGACATTTAAGCGCTACATCAGCACCTGCCCGTTCAAATATTTCCAATCATATGTGTTTCGTATGTGTTCACAAAGACCTCTTTTCACATTTTATTTTCAATCTCCTATTGCCTTTGCTCTTGCTTTGCCTGGCTCTTTCCCTTCACTTTTTTTCTCCACTCATTTCAATGGCTGATATCTGTGCCTATGTGATCAATAGGGAGGGTAGGATCTCAACAAAGAAAAATAATGAGGACACTGATTAAAATTTTCTCTTGAAAAATGTAATGAAGTAATTTGGTTCACAGATTCGTGTGAGCTGGCTGCATGAAAATGATATACAATCTCTCCAATGTGAAAAGTCAACTGGAAAATGATTATGTTGACGTTTTGCATCTGATATGTATTATTATTATATATTTTTTTTGTATTTTGTGGTTTGTTCACTGCTCCAAAAGTTCTTTAAGTAAGTTTATCATGACTATTTTCATACTATCAATGACAATTTTACGGAAACTTAAGGATTTTTAAATTCAGAAAGATTCGTGTTTTAGTCACTGAGCTAAGTAAAACTTGTCTGAGCTCAAGTTTCCTCATTCACAGAATGGGGTAAAAATATCAAATGTAGATTTGGGACTAAATCAATAACATTTGCTAATGTTAAGTACAGTAGCCAGAACATAGTGAGTACTGACTAAATGGCTGTTACCATTATTTTGCTGCCTTCATTCCCTCAGCAGTACTGTATTATATTGGTTAGGGATCATTGGACGGCATTCGGAATGTACACCTGTGTAGTCTAAATAGCAAATTAGTCCCTGGAAATATTGAGAGTGCAGTGTATCAATCCCTCTATTTTTCAGTAACAGAAGAACGTCTAGAATTCCTCTGCATTCTCCAATGATTCAACTTCTCTGCTATTATGAACGCAGATACTCTGGGTTTGTAAGCATCTCAAGAATAATCCAGTCCAGCTTTGTCTTTTTGTGATGTATGTGCCTGGAGGACTGTGGTTGATAGTTGAAGTTGGCATGGATAAGCTGAGAGTGACAGGAAGACAGTGCATGAGATACATGACCTAGAAGGTGGCCTTGGCTGCTTGGTGAGGGAAGAGGGAGGTACTGCTCCTGCATCTGCTGGGACACTTCTGTGGGGGAAGGACACTCTGCTACCAGTTTCTCAGGGTTTCTGGTATCTTTCTCACTAAAGAACAAAAAGGAACAACCAAACACAAATCTAACTTTCTTTCTTACTCAATAGTAATGAGCTGTTGAAACATTCATTGGGCATGGAAGGGCAAATGGCCAGAGAGCCCATTGCCAGCTGCTGCATCAGGTGTTTGGCACCTCATTATTCACGGTATTCTAGAGCAGCACAATTTGATCTGGGATGTGAACCAGATTCGGGGACTGTGGGGACCAATAAGCTACTAAAATAGAAAGTGGCAGCTCCGCTGCTGGCATGGTGAAAGAATGGGATCTGATATCGAACTGATCTTTCCAGAAATTAACTATCAAAAGAAATTCCTATCAGAGTCGTGGTTGTGGAAATATTGGTGTCTTCCTGGTAGGATTCGGTGCCTGGGGTCTGAGCCTTGAGGTTGTGGTTGGTGTGAAGCGGGAGCTTATGACATGACTCATCACAACAAGCGGTCCTAGCTGGGGAAGCATTCGTCTTCTCCCCGTCCCCATGGTGTGACTGGCACCGGTGATTCTGAGCTCCAAGCTTGGCAGTTGACTGGCATGGAATGCCCAGGTTTCTTGGCGGTAGCGAATTTCTATCTCTGTGTTTCAGAAGGATGCTTGCTCCTCTTCCGGAATGCTGCCATTACAGAAGACCATGTATCAGGTAGCTTCCATTGCTCATAAAACACTTAAAAAATGACAGAATGCATAAAAATTCAATTTCTTGGTTTTCTTTTGATTAGCCATTACATATTTATTTTTTCACCCTTCAAGCAAAAATCAGTTGGAGGCTGTAGGAGTTTACCCGGTATTCAAACCTTGTTCTCTGGGCTTTCAGGAGGACCGTGGTAGCTGTGGTGGTAAACAGTTTGAACTTAACCCTAAAAACATGAAGGAGCTAGTCTTTGTGAACTGTCAGATGACCATTTGTTCCTCCATTGATAAAACCTACATATAGGGCCTGGCATGATGGATAAATCGGCTAATCTTCCCCTCTGGGATCCCATATGGGAGCCAGTTTGTGTCCTGGTTGCTCCATTCCCATCCAGCTGCTGCTTATTTTCCTGGGAAAGCAGTAAAATATGGACCAAAGCCATGGACACTTGTACCCATTTGGGAAACTTGGAGTGAGCTCCTGGCTCCTGCCTTTGGATGGGCTCAGCTTTGGCCACACTGGCTGTTTGAGGAGTGAACCAATGGAAGCAGGATCTTTATCTCTGTAAATAGGCCTTTCCAATAAAAATAAACATATATATATATATATATATATATATATAAACCCCACCAATCCTACTTTTACTGAAGCTCTTGTGATTGCCTGGTGAAGATTGATGGAGAAACACTGGCTGGGGAATTAATACTCTGCTTAGAGGGGAGGGAAGGCAAGCTTGCAATTGCAGTCCATGTAATCTACACCATAGCAGGAGTGACATGAACTTCTCTAAAAGCCCAGAGGCAGGGGTGCTTAATTTGGCCCTGAATAGTTGAAGAAATGTCACAGTGGACAGGTTTTCCAAGTCCGGTCTTGAAATGAGAGTAACAGTTTCCCTGGTGGAGAAGTGGGAGAACTTCCTGAGTGGGGAGTGTGGCTTGTCGTGAGGCGGGGTGTGGCAAAACAGGGTGGCTGAATTCAGCATTGAGGCTGGAGACAGAGGTGAGCAGAAAGCAGGATGAGGGCCAGCCCGTGAGGAGTGTGGAAAATTCTATGTAGGGTGGGGACAGTGTTTTGGCATGGAGGCAGTGGGGGCGGGGGTAGGGAGTCCGAGTGTGGGAGTGAAGCCGAAGACCCATTTTTTAAGTTAGAAATTCTCAAAGCACTTCTCCTATAGTGCCAGCCCTGATCATATTCCTGGACTAAGAGAGATTTGCAGGCAAACAAGTGTGGGAAACGTTGTAATATATGATATTCATATGTATACAGTATTACTTTTCTTCTAAAAGCCCTGATAAGTCACATGAGAAAGAAACTTGCTTAAAATCTGTTTAACTTAATGTTCCTTTTCTGACTTAATTGATGATGATATGATTTTGTTTTATGAAGTACTTATTATTATCTTGAGGAATTAGCATTCCACATTGCACATGTGGCGAGTGCTGTTTTAGGGATGTGTGATGTCAGAAAGCATGCCTGGGAAGGGGTAAAGAAAGGTCAGATCCTTGTTCTGTGAACCAAGACTCCCAGAGACTGCTGCCTACGTAGCTCTAGACTGGTGACTGGTGAGGTCGTCAAGGCAGCTAGGTAGATATTGGCCTATGTGTGCAAGAGGTGCCAAAGCCAGTGAGAAAACGCATTTATGTGCAACACAATGAGGGATCAAGTTGCAAAAGTAGGATTTGTCTGTCCTTTATCAAAAGGAATTCAGCAATTGAGATAGCCTTACAGCTGGTCCTACCAGATCCTAATCACTGGGTTGAAGGAGTCATTTTCTTCTCCAGTAAGAAGAACCTTGGTGGTCAGTATTGTCTGGAGGGGTTTGTTTAGGGGAATTTCACATCTCCAAATCCCCCAGACATTCCCAGAAAAGGGAAGAGTGGAGAAGAAATGGGGACACATGCTCGTGTCCATAAAAACCCCAACCCAAAGGCCGACTGAGCTCTCCGCCCTTACTGCGATGCTGCCTGGTCTACGAGTTGTAGGAATTTTCTGCCTTCGCTTTTTAAAATAAGCTGTGCTAAAATCACCTTCTTGTCAGCTCATTCCACATTCTTTGTTGTCCATAGAAAAATCAGCGGTAACAAGATCACTGAAGGCAGGCACCTAGAGTCTGAGCAGTACTGAGCACCCAGCTACAGGGTGTGGCTTCTGGGAAGAACCGCCTGCAGGACACTTGATGGGAAGAGCAGAGATGGATATGTTAAGACGAGATTGGTCTGTGAAGAAAAGCCTAGCATGGGAAATATTTAAATGAAGCTTCTTGTGTTCTTATAGTGTGCCTTCATCAGGCACAAAATCTTGAGTGTGTCCAATCCTGGGGGGCGGGAGTTGGGGATAGGATCGGAAGAAGGATGGTGTTGGGGATTCCACTTCTAAAATCCCAGACAAGAGGAGACCAGTAAATACCTCTGCATCCATTCTTTTTCTCTGATAGGCTTCCTGCCTGGTACCCTTGGGACACATTTCTTACTGCATCCTGTCATTGCTTTTCTCTTCTGTTGCTTGATCCAGGGTCTTCTTCCAAATGAGCCCTCATCCTCTGCTCCACGACTCCTGCTCTCAGCACGCCACACCTTCCCTATTGCTGTAAAGTGACCACATACCCACTACTTACTGTGAATTAGATCCTGTGCTCAACACTTGACATAAGTGACCTAGGTCTATTGTTTACAGGTGGAGGTGTCACTGAAGAATGTGTTTGGAGGTGAATAACAGAATATCCTGATAGCAGAGGCTTAAATGAAAGTGAGTAATTTCTTCCACAAAACAAGAAGTCCAGAGGGCGGGAGGTGTTGAATTCAATGTCTGTGATGCCTTGAAATACCTCAGACTTTTCCTTTCTACTCCATATTCTTTAGCCTGCTGGTCTTTGTTTTCACCTCATGGCTGCAAAGTGGCTACTCTACTTTCAGGCACCACAATGACTTTTCATTTTCCCTGGAGTTTGTAAGCCATTTCTCCTGCAAAGGAAAGCTTCCCTAGGAACACCTAAGCTGTTTCTGTTTGTGCTTCATTTTGTTTCCTGACCTTTCCAGCTTGAGCCAAGCTGGGATATTGAGGCTTCAGCTTTCTAGTAACTGGGGAAGACAAGAAATGGGCAATGGATTAGTGGACCTCAAGGTCAGTATATAATATTATTATATAATACGCAATACACAATATATACTACACATATACTACATATGCAATATATGAGCTATATACATACTATGTAATATATATTATCATATATAACAATAGTGTTGTTGCCCCCACATGCAGCGATAGAGCAGCTCATGGGTCAGGTAACTTGTTCGAGGTTTCAGACGGCTAAGTGTCAGAAATAGACTCCACGTCGACTCAGTCTGATTCCAGAGTCTACGTGGGTTCCAGTATCCTCAATAGCCTCTGCCTCAAATGCTCAGGTTCAGCTCATATCAGTCTGTTTTTTACTGAGCATCTACATCACCCAGAAGACTATACAAAGATCGCAAGTGGATACGTAAGTGAGGAAGATGTTCCTTCTCTCAAGAAATGCATCACCATTGTGGAGAGAGAGAAGCATACATGCATTCATTCCAGGTAGTTTTTATTGGTTAACATCAGTGGGGATTTTTGCAAAGTGTCCCAGGAGAAAGAGTGATTTTTCTGGGCCGCTTGTACGTAGATACATCTTTTATAAAAATTGTGATTTTTGTTTATTTCCTTATACTTAAGTCAAACATATTACATTGTTGGTCATCTCAGCAATTGCTTATGCCTGGAATTAATGCAGAGATATGATCTTTGAAAGTAAATAAACTGACTGTGTTTTTGGTTTTTTTACTATTTCCATAAAAACCATAATCTTGTTCTTTAAACCAAAATTATATCTAGTCAATCAAATTAAAATTCATGAAGTAAAACATTTCCAAACAGTAATGAACATAAGACAACTTAAAATAAGCATAACTCATTATATATTTTCCTAAACAAGTTAAAATATCAGTTTGCATTCTGTAAAGAAAAGCTTTTATATTCTAATTATCCAGGAATAAAACGAACAGAAGAACCACTTTTACCTCTGCACCATAGGTAATGTACTTTTTTCGCTAGTGGGAGAAAAATGAGCTGTAATGAAGTGAGAGTACTTTTAATTATCAATCTCAGCAATAAAATAAATTCAATAGATGGAGGGCAGAGGTTATAATGAGAATGTCCACCAAACCACAGAAAAGCAAATGGTTAAAGGCATGTAGAAAAGGGTGGGAGATAGGATGTGTGTCGGGCCTGACTCCGTTAGGGCGTTTTTGGCCCATGTCAGAGTACTTGGAGTAACCCCGATTCCAGTTCCTGACTCCAGCTGCCTGTCAGTGCAGACCCCAGGAGGCATCAGTGATGGGTCAAGGGATGGGATTCTTACCATCCTGTACGAGATCTGAGTTGAGTCTGTATGCATTTGGGTTGGGAGTGAACTTGTGCCTGGGAGATCTTTTCTCTTTTTCTCCCCCTCTCTCGCGTTCTTTCTCTATCTATGTGTGAAATAAATAAGTAAACACATTTACAAAGGAAATCAGTAGAGAAATGTTTAAATTAGCAAACAATTGAGAATAAATTTGCAGCAAAATTTTGATGAACTGGCAATCTCATGTGCCTGTTGTAGGACTGTGAAGTGATACAGTTTTTCTAGGAAGCAATTTAACGGTCTATGCAAATGAACATAAATGCTGCTACTACTTAACTTCATCGTTCTAGATCCAGAATATCCCCTGAGGAAATCATTTGAAATGTGGTAAAGATATATGCACTAAGATACTAGTATAAATTCCATAATAAATAAAAATCATAAAAATGAAAACATCTGAAAATAGGAGATTGCTTATGCACTTTATAGTGTATCTATGACACGATGATACAATCATTATTAAAAAATGTTTTGAAAGCCTACTAATATGGGGAAACTAGTATATTATGATTATTAATTGCGTAAATACAACTGCAGAGAAATTCATAAGAAAAATCTAAAAGGAAATGTCAAAATGCTTTTTTGTTGGTTATGCCATGCAGGAAATCTTGCTGGTTTTCTGTGTTTTTGGCACCTTCTGAATTTCCTACACTGGGGACCTCTGATGTTATTCTGAGAATATGAGGAAAGGGCTTTGAGCTTGCACCGTGAGCCTGGGTGCTCCCACAGCTTTTGACCTGGCAACTGAACCTCGGAGGTAGATGACCATCCTGAGCTTAATGGTGCCTTTTTCTAGAAGACGCAGGGGCTGTTGAACTTATCTTAGTCACCTGCCAGCAAAGGGCTGAAGAAAGGCAAGGCAAGGTGGTCCTGGCAGCCATTACGGGGACATCCGCTGTTGCCCATTGGCAGGCTGAGTGCCGTACCCCTCCCAGCCTAGCAACACAGCCCTGTTGTCAGCTGTGTGACTGGCATGCAGACTCACTGTCAGGTCTCTGGCCATCCAAGAAACACTGTTGCAGAGCAACTGCAGCTGCAGGGGAGGGTTTTTGTGCTTCTGTCTGACACTTGTGGGCTCCCAGAGCTGGCTGTCTCCAGGGTAGCTGGGGGCAGGCTACAAGCTTTCAGGCAGGTTTGCAATGATCCTCTACAGGACCACAAGGCAACAACAGGCAGAACTGGTCTCCTTCATCCAGTGTCCAATTTCACCACCGTGTTAAGTGATATAAGCTAACTATGCTCGATAGGCCTGGTTGTTTAGAATCTGTCCACACAGTTAAAATAATACTCAGTGTATATGCCAAGGCTCTTCACCGGCAGTAACTGATTGATGGAATCCTATCTACTATCCTCTCAAGTCAGTGTTAGTATTATCTTCATTACAGAAGTGTGGAAAGGGTCTTAAATCTCACCCAACTAAGCCGAGTAGATCCAATGTTCTAACTCGGCTTGACTTCCAAAACCATCCTGTTTTTCCCCAAGTATGCAAATATTCCTCAAAGTGCAGTTGTTTTAGTATCAATCTCACTTTTTTTTTTTTTTTAGCAAAATCCTATATCATCCACGCTCCGTTTCTTAAAGTCAACTTAGTTTTTCTTTAAGTCAACTTATTTTTTTTCTACTTAAATAAATTACCCTCATCCTAAGCAGCAATAGGCATGATATCACGGGTTTAATGTACTACTTGTATTTTCTCTAATGTGTACCATTTTAAAGATAATTTTAAAAGAATTTGATCCCTATAGCTCCTAGAATACTTGTGCCACTTTTTTTGAAAGGCAGAGTTGCAGAGACAAGGGCAGAAAAAAGGGGGAGGGGAGATGAGAGAGAAAGAGAGAGAGAGATTGAGAGAGAACAAGTTTCTACCTGCTGGTTCACTCCCAAATGTACCATTTTTAAAGATAGCCCCATTAGACTGTTATTTCAGGCCCTCTGTAAACGTGCTCTCTCTTGATGGATAATTTATTATGGCAATTCCTACATCAGGGAAGGAATTGACTCACATAGTCTTTAAGGATAACATTAATATCAACATCAGCTAATACTGTATTTTTGGTGGTGAGAGTCTTCTGTGCTTTCCTAGTCTACAAACACCTGAGATGTGGGGTATTATTACTGGATTTTCTTCCTGTCGTGTCAATAACTTCTGCATTGAATTTGCAAGTTTTCATTTTTTATAGCATCCTTCCTGCTATGATGGGACTAGCAGAAAGCAAGCCAGTTGCTATTATCTCCTTGGTGCCTTTGGTTGAACCTGAGAGGCTCTAATTGCTTCTTTTTAATATATCTAATCAGAAGTGAATGAATTCTCCCGGAAGCCAGTTTCGGGCGGGATGTCCAGCCGGCTGCATCGAGCCATGCACAGCGCTGCACAGGGCTCCCCACGTGTAGATCAAGACCAGAAGGCTGCTGGAGACAAAGGCAGTGGGATTCCTCTGTAACAATCATTAATTTGTGAAGTCAGTGTTATCCAGGAGATTTGGGAACTTCCTGGGCCCACTTTATTTTGCCTTACTGCGTGGGAACTGGCTACATTGTTAAACGCTGTCAATCAGGCTTTAACCACGAGCGTTTATCTGGTAGAAGTCTCCCAGGGAAAAATTAGTATCACTTCACCTCTAAGCTGCAGATGGATAACACTTTCACTGTGGTGGGTGTTTATGCAGATAGTCTGGTAAAAACCCTGGGAACCAGCACACCTGACAGAACTCTGAACTGAATGCCTAAGCCTGAAATCTTGCCCTAGCTCTGCCCCCCACCCGCATATGTTGATATGTTAACATCCTGTCTGGGCTTATGCTCGCTCCTGTGACCATATCTCCTTTCCTGGGCCGCTGTGTAAAAGCACAATGTCAAGGGAAATTTTCTGAGGAACTAATTGTTGTGATGTATGTATGTGTGTAAAATAAGGATATTCCCAAGCACAGGGTGCTGGGTCTCTGGCAGGGAGGGATAAGGATGGAAGGTTCTCGTACATCACTTGAGTTTGTTCGCCATCCTCTGCTTGTTCCTTTTTCAGGAAACTTGAGACATGGACTCGGCAGTTGCGCCAAGGCATAAACAAAAGACAGAACAATGAAATCTCCTCAGTAATTATCAGGTCACCTTCACTGCAAGCAATAACTGAGGGTAATCAGCGTGGCTTAGGAGGGGAAATAGCACTAAGGATGATACTGTCTGTTGTCAAGTGGCTTGTTAGTAAACCCAAATTGTTCTGGAAAATAGGGTGAGTAGATCCGATTATTTTCTGACTTAGCTCTGTGATGGCATGGCTATGAGAAGGAGTTATTTCAGTTATCCATGTCATCTTTTCCAGAAGGATTGAACTCAAGTATCATGGTAACCTCCAACAGCCTCCAAAGAGAGCCCAGGGTTTTAATGATAGTTACCATGATTTTTATAGTACAAGTTATGTGTAAGGCACTTCAATAATGGGGGAAATGTTTATCTCCAATCCTCATTACAGAGCTGTGGGTGGAGGCTCCACTTCCATTTTGTGGGAGATAAAATAAGGGAAGAGTGGTGTTTCTCAGACCTGTTGCTTATTAAACAGCAAAGCAAGAGGCTCAGGTCCCGGCTAATCTGACTCCCAAAGCCAAGGTCTCCATGAAATGCCCCTTTCCTCTTCACTGTAATTCTTCTGGAGTGGTAAATCAACAGTGTTGAGGTTTAAAATCTTGCTTTTTAATCACTTGATTGCCAAGCCCTGACAGACCATTAAGAGAAAAGGAAAAACATGTCACTGAATAAGAAATTTGAAGTTTATTACATTAGTTATCATTCAAATAGGTTTTGGAAATTACTTATCTAATTAGCCATTATGATTATTAGTCAGTTGTTTCTATGGCTACAACTCTGTTATTACTCAAAATAGACACTCATTTATGGGCTTATTTCTGCAGCCCAGACAACGGCATGTAGCCAGAAGAGGGACTCCTGTTCCCAGGAGGCAATTGGTTGTTTACTTTGGGTCCTGTGTTGTAAGTACAGCCATCTCTGTCCCAATGGGGAACTGTTTTCAATAACTGATCCCCTACCTACCACTGCCTGTCCCTGCACCCAAATCTGCTTGTATGCCAGTTCCTTATATACACTGGCATAGTTTCTGCTTATAATCTACACCCATCATCCCCTCCTTACAGTATTTATAGATTTCCTATAATATTTGATAACATGTAAATCCTACTGAAGTGATTGGAATAGTATATGGTTTAGGGAATAATCACAAGAAAAAAGCCCATACTTGGGTGCTAGAGATACTGTGTATATATATATATGTATGTATATTCACACGCTTGTTGAATCCATAGATGCAGAAATCATGGATGTGTAGGACCAGGAACACTCATGATGAGCAT
This sequence comes from Ochotona princeps, assembly GCF_030435755.1. Lineage (NCBI taxonomy): Eukaryota > Metazoa > Chordata > Mammalia > Lagomorpha > Ochotonidae > Ochotona > Ochotona princeps. The sequence goes on along the minus strand of NC_080834.1, from coordinate 109,001,278 downwards.
GCTCAGGCTTTGAGGAAAGTGATCACATGCAACCGTCGTTGGTTTTGTGGTTATAGAGCAGTGCTTCTCAAATTAGCTGCACACTGGAACTGTCTGGATGGTGATCCCCACTTACAGAAAATTAGAGTTTTGGGGTACAGGGTGGGTGAAGAAGGCCAAGTGTCATCAGTCTTAAATCCCTCAGGTATCTCCAGTAGACTTGGAAGTGTGTTCCCTGCTCACTCTTCATGTAAGCATGAACACAAACACAACATTTCTCTCTTCACAAGTGGTTAGAGCATGAAACTGATTCTCAAGTCAGGATGTGTATTATAATCACCTGGGGGACAGATGGGCTTGAATGCAGGCTAGCGCTGGTCCCACCCGTTCCATGTTTTTATTAACAGGCCTCTGGTGCGGGCTTCTCAGCCCCTCAGGTGGCTGTAATGTGCAACCAGCTTTCTCATCAGCAAATCACAGCCCCTAATCTTGGGGGGAAGCCTAAGGTGATGCTACATAAATTTCCAGTAAGATCAGATATTTGTCATCAGATATGTTCCTGGTTCTGAATTTTAGAGTTGAATAATTAAAAATCCAATTTAAATAAGATTTACCGGTGGCATAGGGTTGGGTCCCACAGTCATCTTGCCAGCCTGAGTTCTTTAACACTACGCTAGTGATTGTTGAAATAGCTGTGCAGGGGGTGCTGGTGAGGGGTGCAGAGGTAATGTAGTTGATTTATTTGGCTTTGTTTTCTAAAATTTAATCTTCACTTCCTTTACAGAAATGAAGGGTATCAAACAACAACAAATTCACAACTATCTGATGTTATATTAGGACACAGCTAATACTCAGGCTGCTATATAATGTGAACCAGTGTGCTTATATTAATTATCCAACAGCAAACAACTATCTATATTTTGAATTTCTTCTTCTTATTGCAGCCCAAAGATAATTCTTTCTACTTTTTTTATGTGTGTGGCTTGCCAGGTTATTTTCTTCCCCTCATCAGACTACAGCAGTGTTGAATTCACCTCCTTCCTCATAATGAGAAAGAACTGCTCTAGTGACTCAGAGATTTCTAAATTAAACCCAAAATATTGACTGCAAAGATCCTGGGCACATGTTTTGCTGCACCATTGCAATACAATGATATAATTCAGATAGAAATTATCTTTGTAAATAGCAATCAGTTTTTGCTACTCCTTTTTGCTTTTTTTGACAATCTGGCCAGTGGGCTGTGGAAAAGTGCGTTGACTCGATGACTTACACTGTTGATAATCAGTGTGGTTCTTGGCAGAGCTAATGCATTATTTCATAGACTTGCGTTGCAGTGGGGGAATGGGTGTAACTTTAAAATACTGCCAAAGTTCCTGTGGCTTTAGCCAACACCAAGGAATGTACAAACTCCAGCACAATTCTTGGGAGACTTGACTCTTACGGTGGTTTGCCACAGGCCCGTCCACACACTGGAATGGGTAAATAAATGTGGTCTGTGACCCTCCCAGGCTTTGTTGCAGATCAAGGAAAGAGTCCACTGCTTTGGAGACCTTCTGGAATAATTTGTTTGGCCCCGCTCCCCCAACTCCCAAAGACCAGGACATCTGTCCTCCACTTGGAACTTAGAGTTGGAAAGGGAGGAAACATATTTGAAAAATATATGTACTCATACATATTAAAACATATCAACAATATAAACAAATATGTAAATATTTATGGCACACTGCATTATTTTGCAAAGGGAAAGAGATCTGCAATTCCAGGCCAAATATTTTATTTGGATCCAGATGTAGAGAAAACATGAGAGAAAGGGAAATCTGTAATGCAGCTGATAACTTCTTGAAAGTGATTACAAAAGAATAAAGAAGGCAGATAGAAACAGGAAGAGCTATATTGGACGATTGCTTTATCACTCTTACAGCCTGCCCTTGATTTAAAAATGTTTAAAATATCTTAAACAAATCAGCTATGTCATGGTTGAATGCTCTTGAAAAAAAAAGGACTCTGATTAGTCCAAAAATATCTCAGCAGGCAAGCTAACAACCAGAACTGGTTTAATTTCTTTTGGAAAAAAAATTTCCCCTATCCACAAAGGTGTCAGTTCTGAAGAGGAACACCTGTTTTGCTGGAACCTAAACTAAGACCTCTAATTCCTCTCACAGATGTCATTGAACAGCTGTCAGATATGTGAACAAGTTTCAGACACTTGAGAACCTATGACTTTGAGCCAGTGACCTGGAGGTTCTCTGTCCCAGTGAGCGCTTTCTCTGGGCCACCTGCCATGGCATTCTAAGCAATCGTTACAGCAAACAGCATCGACAACTATAGAGTCTCTACCGGCATCCACTCAGTATTGTACTTTAGTTTTTCTAGTTTATGTAGCATTCATTCCTGATTGCTTTTGGTCTCGTCTCTGTCCTATTTAGTGACACCATTATCCACATCACTAGAATCAGGAGTTGTCATTAGTTTTTATTTAATATCCTGAAGGATCTCTCCCTGTTGCATGTTGTGTATGCTTCTTTTTCTCTTGCCCATCACCATTACTTGGATTCAGGCTCTTATCATTGCGTTATCATCCTCTTTAAAGAGCCAAGGGTCCTTTTATCGTATCCTCTGCATATCCATACTTCACTTTGCAATCAGTTCGCTACCCTGTGTAAGAGATCAAATAATCACATTACTATGTTCAAGTGTTTCTATCTCTTCATTTGTCTTCAAATTCCTTATCATGTTGTTCCTCACCCTAGTGGTCTCCTTTCTGACTCTAGTTGGTTAGCTGACTCAATCCATTCCTCTGGACTGTTCTCAGTTGCAGTTCTGCTAGGCTACTCCTCCTTCTTAACACCCCAGGAGACATTGTCAAAGTTCATAGAAAATTAATGTTATGAAAAAATATGCCTAAACTTAGAAACATTTTTTTTGTACTAAGATAAACTTATCTTTTGATTTAAAGACAGATGGACTTATTTATTTAACAGGCAGAATGACAGAGAAGGAGACAGAGGGAGAGAGAAATCTTCCACCTACTGGTTCATGTCCCCCTCTCCAGTGACTGTAATGTCTGGGCCTGGCTGAAGCTAGCTGGCTGTCTCACATGGGTGGCAAGGGCCAAACACTTGCATCATCTTTTGTTGTTTTTTCCAGGTACATTAGCAGGGCACTGGATCTGAAGCAGAGCAACCAGAAATTGCACTAGCACTCCAAAATGCGATGCCAGCACCACAAGTGGCAGCTTGTTGCCCTACAACACTGGCCCCTAAACTTATCTCCTGATGCAATTCCTAGGAACGTCTTGAAGCATTCCCATGTGTAGGATCATTCCATTTCTCTAAGGTGGGTGTTCTGCTGCTTTTCTGTCTACGGCTCTGTTGCTCACTTTCTTTCACCCTTGTAGTTCACTCTTCTAACGAGGCCCATATCAAGTATCTCAGTGGAGAAATCTTTTCTGCTTCAAGAGAAGGCGTACCCTATCTTTGGCCTATTCACATATCATTTCTATTACACTCATCACCAGGTTCTCCTTTCATGGATAGTTTTACACATCTGGTTTGATATGAGCTGCCTGGAAATCATCAGAGTTGTATCTTTTCCACCTTTATATTCCCAAATGTTGCGCTCTGTGCTCATGGTGAGAGTGGAGTCAGTGTGATACTGAAGGAGGAAGCCGGACTGCTGTTTGCAATGGTTGTTGATGGGGAGCTTCCAGCCCAGAGTCCTCAAGGGTGTATCATTCCACAGTGCTTGGCTTCATCTATATATGCCTGAGTTCCTTATGAACCTAGAAACTGGGGCAATAAGCTTGAAAATGGATGAACATTTGGCTCCTGTTCCATTTGCTCAGGCTGGCCTCCTCGTTGCCCTCCACATCTCCCAGCAACTTGCATCCTGCTTCCTGGTTTCTTCCTCTTTCTGCACATTCATGGCTACTTGCAGTCCAATACACATTGCAGCTCCTCTTGGAAATCAGCCTGGAACTTGCACTCTGAATTTGCTTCTATGCTGAATTTTTTCCAAGACAGAATATTTTCCTTCTAACCCTTAGCATTTTATTACATATAATTTTGAACTGTTTTCCAATTTAAAAAAAAAAAACTATTTTATTTGCTTGAAAGGCAGAGAGAGCCTTCTATCCACTTGTTTGTTTCCCAAATGGCAGCAAAGACTGGGGCTAGGCTAGGTAGAAGCCAGGTGCTATGAGCTTTTTCCAGATTTCCCACATGGTTGTAGGGTCCCAGTAGTTAGGCCATCCTCTATTGCTTTCCCAGGCAAATTAGCAGAAAGCTGGATTGGAAGTGGAGCAGTTGGGACTTGAACCAGGGCTTATATGGGATGCTGGCTCTGAGGCAGCTTGACTTGCTAAGTCACAGCACTGGCCCATCTAATTATTTAGCTGTGTACATTTTTCCTGCTCAATTCAACTAAAGTAAAACTTACCATTTTCGATAGAGACATCCCTGTATCTCACTAAAAATCTTGGTTGTGCCATGCCAGAAACATAATTCTGGGCAAGTTTAAAAAACTGCTCAAATGTACAAAAATAAGCTGGAAAAGTCACAGTCTATCATAATAGAAAGGAAAAGTAAACTTCAAACATTTTGCATTTGATGAATGTCTCAGTAAGTGATGGTTATCATTATTGGTATGAACAATTTTAATCACACCCTGTTGAAATTGATTTATCTTCTACCAAAAGCCCACATGAGTAATGTCTGATACTTTGAGGCTTTTGTCATGTTGCTGGATGATTAGTTTGGCAAAAAATATTGCCTTCTATGGTGTTTGGAACCATTCTCCCCCATAAACAAGGAACTGCCAACGTGGGCTCTAAGAGTGTGGTTTGTTTGGTGTCTAATGGCCCAAATGAAGGAGCTTATGAATTGTCCTAAAACACACAAATAAAATATGACTCATTAGATATTAACGAATAAACTGTGTTTATGGTGCCATCATTCCCAGACTGTAAGGTCATTGAAATAAATCCATGGCACTGCTCTTGAAAGATGTTAAGTTTCTCTGCCAGAGGCAAAAAAAAAAATATGTCAACTCAATAACCTAGGGAATATTTATTTTAAAATCATTTTATTTTACTTGCTTAATTTCTCATTTCTCATCCCAGAAAATCTGAATTAACATAGTAAGAGCCCCCTGTTTGAATTTAGGAAAATCAATGTAATATTCTTTTGTATCTTTCACAGATTTAGCTTTGTTGGGCCAGAAGCCCGGTACATTTGGATACAACTATACTCTGAACTTATGTCACTAGTTAACATTTCCACTTGTAGGCATTCATTTGGCTTATTTGTTCCAGAAAGTTTTTTTGCTGTCTGATAACATGTTTCTCTGTGCTGTACCCACAGATCTGTAACCTAATTCACTGGCTGATTTTTCAAGACTGTGAGGTAAAGAGCCAGTGACCTCATTGAAAAACGCTTCTCCTTTCATTGGGTCCCTACACACCATTTCAGTTGGTTCAGTTTTGTCACTGACCCCCAAAGTTGTCATGGAGGGCTCTTTCCTCCCTGAGGAAGCCTCAAGGAAGGCTGCAGAGTTCATCTAGAGTCCTTTTCTAAATGCTACCTAAGGTCTTGGTACTCATTAAGATATTTATATCTGAAACAAGCTGGACTGAAATTTGGAAAATGTTGAAGAATTAAACTGTAATCAGGATGAATTAGATGAATTAAGATAGCAGCTCCTTTTTAAAAAAAAATCAGAGTTACATAATTGAGATGCAGAGACTTTTTTTCATAATTTTTTTTTGCTTTTTAAAAAAATTTATTTATTTTTGACAGTCTTGACATAATTAGGGAAAAAAAGTTCAAGCGTTACAGGAAGATGGGCAAAACAATTAGTTCCTATTGTTTCCTTAATATATCTGATGTAAAAGGGGATTTTCAGGGAGAAGCCCCACCCAGTCTCCCACCCACCCCAGGTCCTAGATGTGGGGCATGCTCTGAGGATCTTGCTCAAGTGGTTTTGATAGATCAGCAATTCTGAATTGCTGCCACTCTCACCACTCCAAGCACGATGAGGTCATTGGAGAATCCACTGATTGACATAGTCCATCATAGAGTCTCCGTTTGCCCAGCATTTTCATTGCCAAAATATAGCTGAGGTGGTTGATTGACTTGTTCTGTCCTCTATCTTTTGATGGTTAGGGTTGTGAGTCCGGAAGCTCAATTGGGGGGCTCCCCAAAGAAACTTTGTGTGAGGTGTTCCTAGACCAGATTCTTGTATGTACTAGCAAGCACAGGGCCCAGTACAATCCATTGCCTGGATCAGCTGGTGGTTGCAATTGCTGGGTTGGTTCTGTTTCCATCCCTGTCTTCCACCGGAACCAATGGGTGTTGCAGTCCAGTCTGGTTCTGCCCGGCACATACTCGGCCCTCACATAAACCAGTGGGAGCTGCAGCGTAGTCGAAGTGACCCACAATAACCCCCAGCAGGCCCGCCCCCTACCCTGATTTGCCAGTATGTGTGGCAGACTAGTCCAGCCTGTCCCACATCCCCTTCTGCTCTCATACATGTCAATGGGTATGAAAAGCTTGTTCTATCTAAACCAGCTCAACTATCCAGCCTTCATGGATGTTGTTGGGTGTCTGTCTAGCCACCCCAGCCCCTGTCCTAGTTTTCATGCCCTCCCGTGGGGGGTGGTAACCCAAGAGGAAGGAGCCCACTATTTCCCTCCCAGGCCACTCCCACTCCCGGATTATGCACTCTCAAGGTGGTTCTGTGGTTTAACTTGACAGAACTAGCCCCCAGTGCCAACTTCTGCCAGCTGATGCTGTGGCTAAGCCCCAACAACCCTCACCCACTCTAATTGTAGATTGTACCAGTAGGAATAATCAGCCCAGCCTGGTTTTTCCCTGATCTGGTCCACATGAGGCGCACAGGTGCTATAGCCCTGCCTAGTCTGGTCTGTCCCCATCCCAGCTCACGCTCTCCAGTGGGAGTAGCTGTCCAGCAAGGGAACCACCCATTATTCCCCTGCTGGTTCTGCCCCCTCCCTTCCTGATTCTCACGTGTGCTGGTTGGGTGCTGCGGTCACATCTGGCACAGGCAACCTCACTTTGGCTTTCTGTGTTGTGTAATGCTTTTGTCGCGACCGAACCTGGCTTGACCCACACTCTGTTCTGGCGTTCGGATTTGCCAGTGGATGACATGAACTGATTCAGCCTGGTTTGCCCCCGCCCATGCTAAATGTATGCCAGTGGGACACTTTCCATGACCTCTTCTGGGCTGTTTCCTTCCATGATTCTTGCGCTTACTTGCAGGGTCTGTGTCCTGCCAGAGGAGTTGCCCAGGCTCCTCCATCAGAACCTCTCCCAATGCCAGATTTCGCGCATACCAGTGGGTCCATGAGCCAGCACTACTCAGTTCACCTCCTGTCCTAGCAGGAACAGTGGCTTTTCCTAACTGGCCTTCAACCTATTCTGGTTCTTGCTGTTGGATGTTTCAACCCAGCCGTGGCTTGTCCATACCCACATATAGCTCATACATGGCTCAGTAGGGGTTGAGACCTAGCCTAGTCTGTCCCACATCTACCCTGGACCTCCAGAACACCAGAGGGTGTTGGAGTCTGGCCCGGCTCGGTGCATCCAGTCCCAGTCCACACTTGTGCCAGGGGAGACTACAACTGTATCCTGATCAGAGTGTAGCCCCATTCCAGCCCATGTGCCCCTTAGTGGGAACCTCCACCCAGCTAGGGAGTCCCCTTAGCTCCCCAACCGGGCCTGTTCCCAGCTAGTGTTCAGCATGCCAGTTGTTGCTCTGACTCAGCTTGGCACAGCCCGTCATATGTTGCGACCCCTGCCTTAGACACTGTGGCTCAGCGTCTGGCTCACACAGACCAGTTGATGCAAGAACCTAGCTGGGCATGTCCTGTGGTCCATCCTGGTTTCCAATCTTACTTGTGGGCTAAGGTTTGCTCAGTACGACCCGCTATGCCTGTTCCATCGCCTTTCCATACATTGACAAGCCGTTGGAGCTACTTTGCCCAGCCTGTCCAACCCCCAGGTCTGGACCACTTGTTTACCAGTGGGAGCTATGACTCGCCAGGGGAGTTTCCCAAGTTTCTCCCCTTGATCCCCTCCTAGACCCAGTTCTTATACATGCCACTGGGCTTTAGGCCAGTGCCTGGCGCAGTCCAGCCCTCCCCTTGGCCTTGCATGAGCTGGTGAATGTTGCAGCCCGGCCCACCCTGCACCCCACTCAGGATGCAAACTCAAGTGCCACTGCCCCAACCAGTCCAGACTGCTGTCAGTTCTCCAATCTGTGATCAGTGGCAGGCTCCCCGGTCACATCTAGTTTAGTCCACCACCACTCCATCTCTTGAAGTAACCTGTGGGGCTAGAATTTCCATAGGGTTTGCCCCACACATCCCCCACAGAATCTTCCCCCGGATATGGTTCTCTATTGTGTTTGTTAATGTCATGGCCCTGTTTAATGTGACGTCTCTGCTGGGTCAGTTGTTTCCAGCCCTGTCATCCACTTGGACCAATGGGTATTGTGGTCCAGCTCGATCCTACCCATTTCTTACTCGGTCCTCACGCAAACCAGTGGGAGCTGCAGCCTGGCTGGGGCGAATCCCCATAACCCCCACCAAGCCTGCTCCCTCCCCTGCTCCCTTCCCATGCATGCGAGTATGTACCGCAGGCTTGTTCAGTATGTTCCACCTCCCATTAAGCTCTGGTACTTGTCAATGGACATTGAAGCCTAGTTCAACCCAACCAGACTACTATCTAGCCCACACACATACTGGCAGGTGCCTTTCTGTTTAGCAACCGCTGCACCTGTCAATGCAGAGCCTTTTAAAGAATATTTATTCTATTAGTCTGAAAGGCAGGGCTTACATGTATATGTGTGTGTGTGTGTCTGTGTGACAGTGAGAGAGAGAGAGAACTGAGAGAGAAAGATCTTCTACCTGTTGATTCACTCCCCAAATAGCCACAGTTGCCTGAGCTGGTCTGTGTGTCTGTCTGAAGCCAGGGAGTAGGAGCTTCTTCTTGGTTTCATATGTGGATTGCAGGTGCCCATGGACTTGCCTTGTGTTCCATTATTTTCCGAGGCACATTAGCAGGATGCTGAACTTGCTTTTATGTGGGGAGCTGGCGTTACAGGCAGGAGCCATGCCACAAGACCAGCCCTAGACAGAATCTTGATCCTTATTTGCCAAACTTAGCTGGTTATGCAGGGATTTATACTCAGGACAGACTTCTGTTGGCTATTTCCTAAGAAGAATGTACAGGAGTCAAGTAGTCAGAGTTACTCATTAAGACACAGAAGGAATACATCTGCCCAAGGTAAAATGTTTATTCACTCACAAGCTCTTGGCGGCATGTGACCAAGCACCATACCCAACCATCTCTGGGCGGGGACAATGTTATCTCCTTTGCACAGATGTGGACACGGACACTTGTGACCTGATGACCTGTTTGGCTCTTGTTTCTTTCTCTGTGCCCCAACATTCCTTACCTAAGAGTTCAGGTATGGGACAGATGATTTCTTGTTGCTCAACACTTGGGCCTTGCCTATCGGCATGGGGCCCTGTGGGTAGTGAACTGCAGTTGCATGCTGTGTTGCTGGGCAATGTCTGTCCAAGGTCACCCCAACCTGTTCAACGGAGGGCAGTAAATGAGGGAGGGTGGATCCTGAGCTTGTCTATGACACACAGTGAATCAGTCCTCTATCTTCCAGGCCCTGTGACTGCTTTCTCCTTCATCTCCTTGTTGTCAGATACACCCGCCCTATGTCTGGGTCTACAGCTGAACTTTGTGTATTTGTCATTTGTCAAGGATTCAAGGGAAGCCTGTTCTTTGACTTTTGTGGTGACTGGGGCGATCGCAAGTCTAGGCCTGCCCAGGAAACGTGCGTTTGCAGAATAGACTGTTTAACTCTGGTGTGGTGGACCTTATGGAATATTGAGGAAATTGGAAAGTACGGTATTTTAATATATGTTCTATAACATTGTCAAAAGTTGAGAAGAACCTCTAAATTGCACCTGTTTGGAACAATTCCACAAATTATACTTCCTTTCGTATATGGTGTTGTTTGAGAACCTGACCGAAGTTCTAGTCTTCAGTTGTTTGCATCGCTGTTAAATACTGAAATAGGGTGGTTTTTCCAGTACGATGTGAACTCTTTTGGAGATGGTTGTTTCTTCTCAGTTGTTTAATAAGATTGTATAGGGCCTGGCGCTGTGGCCTAGCAGCTAAAGTCCTCGACTTGAAAGCACTGGAATCCCAAATGTACGCTGGTTCTAATCCCAGCAGCTCCGCTTCCCATCCAGCTCTCTGCCTGTGGCCTAAGGTAAAGCAGTTGAGGACAGCCTAAAGTCTTGGGATCCTGCACCCATGTGGGAGACCTGGAAGAAGTTCCTGGCTCCTGGCTTTGAATTGGCTCAGCTCTGGCCGTTGCGGCCTCTTGGGGAGTGAATTATCAGACAGAAGATCTTCCTCTCTGTCTCCCCTTCTCTCTGTATATCTGACTTTGCAATAAAAATAAATAAATCTTTAAAAAAATAAGATTGTTCAGGAATGCTTTTTGTGATGATTTATTTCTATTTAGCCACTCTCTTCATGGGCCCAGTGAGTTCCTTACATTAGTAAGACTTGGAACTGGATTTTTATGGATTTAATTTTAGTTAATTTGCATAGACTTGTATGCCTGTTGGCTACTCTCCTTGGCAGCACCAGTCTAGAATACTTATGTATGATTTGTCTGAGGCAAGCACAGTTGTTGTGTCTTGAGTTGAAATGAAGCCTTATTGTGTTTCAGGATGCCTGTCAAAAGATGTCATTTTGTCCAGTTTTTCAAATGTCTAATATGATTTACTTATTAATTCTCGACTTTTTTTTTTGCTCATATGAGACTTCAGCTAGAAAGTTACTGCTTTTTTAAAAAGATTATTTATTTTTATTACAGAGAGAAGGAGAGACAGAGAAGAAGATCTTCCATCCGATGATTCATTCCCCAAGTGACAGCAATGTCTGGTGCTGTGCCGATCCGAAGCCAGGAACCAAGAACTTCTTCCAGGTCTCCCATGCGGGTGCAGTGTCCCAAAACTTTGGGCCATCCTCGACTGCTTTCCCAAGCCACAAGCAGGGAGCTGGATGGGAAGTGGAACTGCTGGGATTAGAACTAGTGCCCATATGGGATCCCAGTGCGTTCAAGGCAAGGACTTTAGCTACTAGGCCATAGTGCTGGGCCCTAGAAAGTTATTCTAAGTCTGTACCTACAGTCACTATTACTAAAACAAAATTGTATGGAGTGTAGCACTCGAGAAAAGAAGTTCTGCAATATAATACAACAGTTCTGATATTTGCATGAATATGTTTTATGAATTCTGTCTTTTTCAGTATTTCTTACATAATTTTTTGGTGAATAGCAAACTGGAAAATTCGTGAATTCTTTTTTAGGGTTTTCATTTTTATTTATTTGAAAGTCAGAGAGAGAGAGGGTAAGAAAGAGAGAGGAAGGTAAGAGAGACAGAGGGGGAGATCTCCAAGTTGCTGCTTCATTCCACAAATGACTGTAATGTCCAGGGCTGCGCCAGGTCAAGACCAGGAGTCCAATGCTTCTACTTAAATTCCCATGTGAGTCCAGGGGCCCCAGCACCTGGGCCATGTTCCACTGCTTTGTCAAGCACATTTACTGAGAGCTGGATTAGAAGTAAAGCAACTGGTGCCCATATGGGGTGTCGGCATCACATGTGGTGACTTAAACCACTATACCACCATGTCAGCCCCAATGAATATTTCCATCTAGAGATGGGGAAGAAAGTACAGCACTTGGCACTGGGGGGTATTTAGGTTTGACTCCCAGCTCTGAGACCTTGAAATAATCATTTAAACATTTAAAACTTTATTTTTTATTTGTCAATAGGAATTATTTCATTCATGAATATCTCTCAGAATTGAAGTGCAAAAATCTTGAACATGAAATGTGTGCAAATCATCCTGAGCTATAAAACATGGCTCAAATATTTATAGCTGTTATTATTTTTATCTTGAGTGAGGTGAGAGCATTTGTTTTGACCTTTATGGCATTTTTCCCATGCTTGTAACTAATCATTCAGCCACTGCCTATGGTCACTGGAGACTTACCAGTGAAAATATTCATGATCTTAATACCCTACTGTAGGCCTGCTAATAATGAGCATGCCTTAGTTAGGTGGCCATCTGGGTGGCGTGAGCTGACCTCTGTGTAGCACAGTGGTTCCTTGAAGCCAACTGCCCTGGAGGAGACTTGAAGTGTTCTCATCCGCACATGCTGCGTTAGCTTGGTCATGCTTGCTTACTGAGATGGAGGGAAATCTTGATCAAGATTCATTATCTGACTTATGAAGTTCATTGAATATGTCTGAAGATTCTCCAGAGGGGAGATGAAGTTTGTGATAGCAACTTCTGAGCCCTTGCTGGAATGTTCCTTGATCTTTGTCAGGTCAGCATGCCTGAATTCTGTGATATGCTTTGAAATTCCTGAAACATAAGAAACATACCTAATTCTTCATTCTTTCTGAAAGTGGTGTGCCTTTTAGTCAATGGATTAGTTGAGCAGTATTATTGCTAATTTAGCTTACACTACATGTATATACACAAAGGAATGCAGCTTCTTTATTTTTCTTATTTTGTTAAAGATATTTATGTATTTGAGGGAATTACACTGAAACACACAAACACACAAAGAGGGACAATAAGAAACACAGGCAGAGCTATTTTTCATTGGTTTACTCCCCAAACAACCGAGATAGCCAGGGCTGGACCAGGCCAAAACCAGGTGCTGGGAACTCCATCCGGGTCTCCTGTGTGGGCAGCAAGGACCTAAGCATTTGCAAGATCACCTTTTACTGTCTTCCCAGGCCCACGAACAGGGAGCTGGATTGGAAGCTAAGTATTGGAGTTTGAACTGTGGCCATATAGATGTTGACATTGCCATTGGTGTTTTAATTTACTATGCCACAATGATGATTCCTGCTTCTTTGTCTAACTATAGCTGAGCTTGTATTCAAGCTTTCTGTCTGTTAGGTATTGAGTATCACATTAGCTACCCAATTGGTGTGTAATGAATTACCTAAAGTTTAGCAGCTTCAAACAATGAATGTTTACCTCTCACAATTTCTGTGGGTTGTAAATCTGCTGTGGCTTTGCTGTGTTCCGTGGTGTGGATTCTCTCAGGGCTGAGCTGACACTCACGGTGTCACTTGGGTTAGTTAGGGGATAAACAGCTGCTAGGGATTGATGAAGACTCCGTGATTGACTGGGATGTGGGGCTTTACTGCTAAAACTGGGGAAGTGCTGGGCAAACAGATAAATGGGTTACTTCACCTGGATTTTAGCTGAAGTCCAGACTGAGGGATAATCCTCTCCCAGGGTCATACATGTCCTGTGGCAGGATTAATTTCATTTCTTGTGAGTTGGTGGGCTGAGGAACTGGGTTCTTCTCTGTTGGCCAGAAGCCCCTCTCAGTCCTCTGTCACAGGGACCCCTCTCTGGAGCAGCTTGTTTTGTCAAGGTGAGCAGGTATAGGGAGAGGTGAGCCAATCTGAAGCCAATCTTTTTCAAACCTGATCCTGGAAGTCCCATCCTAACTTTGGCTGTACTCATTGGAAGCAAATCACTAAGAACCCAGCCTACTCATGAGCATGGATTACACAAAACCATAAGGACCAGAAAGGAGAGATCTGGGGGAGCCATCCTAGGAGTTGCTTATCATTGGGAGAAGAAAAAATTGCATAAAAGTAATTGACTTTGACAAACGTGAAAAAGAGTACTTTTTAAAATAATCATCATTTCTAGGTTGAATAGTCACATAGTCTAGCTCAAAAAGACTAAAATATTCTTTTAGAGTATTAAAGTCAGACTAAAATGGTCAAATTCACAGAAGCAGAGAACAGAATGGTGATTGTCAGAGGCTGGGAGACTGAGAGTGTTAGGGAAACAGGGAGTTGAAAGTTAAAGGCTACAGTTTCAGTTATGCAAGACAGGTAGGTGATGAAGATCTGTTCAACAACATAGTGTGCGGGCTAACAATGTTACATTGTATGCTGACAAATTTGCAAAGAGGCTGGCGCCTTGTGAAATCTCCTTATCACATGCACAAATAATATCAGAAGTGCTGAGAGGAAACTGGGAGGTAATGAGTACGCTTACGGCTTTGATGGTGGTGAGGGTTTTTTGGGTGTATACTTATCCCCAAACTCATTGAGCTGCATGAGATAAGTATAGCTTTTTACATGCCAATCATACCTCAATAAAATGATTTAAAAAAACCCCTCCAGACTTCCCTCTTTTTCATTGCCTGAGATGTGTTTTCCTTATATGGCGGGAGGAAAGCCTGTTGTCCTCCCAAGAGTGGCACTTTAGGTGCTTGGTGCCCCGTATGTTCTGCCAGGACATGGCTTTGGGCTGTTGACTGCTTACTGGCCTTGTCACTTGGTGGGTGACCTTCAGGGATAGGGAAGTCACGCTGCGTTCCCTCGTGCTTTCATTGAGCGTGGTTCTCCTCTTCTAGCCGAGCATCTCTTCCGTTGAGAACATTTGGTTCTTCCCAGCCAGAATCTTGCTCAACAGGTTCCTCTGTGCCTCCTGACAATGACCTCTGGTGAGGCCTCGACCCAGCATCGTGAGCGACATCCCATTTCCTGCATTGGAACTTGAGCAGATCTTCAGATTCTTTTGACATTCTAAGGGTCAAGAGAGCCTGTTAGGGAGGGGTACTAAGATCAGGCCCTCATCCTGCACAGTCACATGACCAGGATCCCTCAGGGACAGCTGCTCTGGTAAGATTGCTCTGAATCTCAAAAGGCGATAAGGCCGAAGCATCTCTCTTATTTCCCTGTAAACCTTTTTCTTTCTTTCTTTTTTTAATTTATTGATTACATTGTATTATGTGATACAGTTTCATTGGAACTGGGAATCACCCCACCCCTTCCCCCACCCTCCCCCCATGTGGAATATTCCACCTTGCTGCATATCCACTGATCAAGTATAGTTGAGAGTCCCTCTTTGCAAGCATAAACTAAACATAGAGTCCAACATCTTATAGTCCAATCTAGTGGCTAAAGTCCTCGCCTTGATCCCATATGGCTGCGGCAGCTCCACTTCCTCTCTATCTCTCCTCCTCTCAGTATATCTGACTTTGTAATAAAAAAAAAAAGGCAGATAAACCTTTTTCTAAGACAGCAGTTCAGTGTGCCTGTCGGGGAGGGACGCAGAGGCCCCAGGTTCAGCGTCCTCCTTCCAGGCTCTTGGCAACAAGGCAGCAGCAATGAGAATGTAGTTGCTCCTGAGTTTTCCTGACCCCACACCTGCAGCAAGTTGCCCTCGGTGAGCCCACGTAAAACACAGGCTAAGGGAACTTGGCATGTCCTTTTCTCTACCTGAAGCTTGGTTTTCATGACAACTGTGCAGATATGGAGTGTGAAGGATGGACTTCGGGGGTCGAAGATGACCAATGGTCTCTTATTCCCAGTGGCACTAAGCCTTTCAGCTAAGCTGTGACTGTGAGGCAGCACATTTTAAGGTGGAAATGAGAACACATCTACTCAAAATGCCCAAAATAACCACCCTCAACCCATGCGCAGGTTTTGATAATAGTGAATAAATTCTGAGGGTGATGAAGAGTTGTGGTTTTGGGGTTAAAGAACTAATTCTGCTGGGCTCAAATGGACTAGAAATGAAAGAATTAAAAAAGAAAAACTCGATGCAGACATTTCATGCAGTTGGTAAATTGCTACTTGGAACACTTGCATCCCATGTCTGCATGTCTAGTTGGCGTCACAGCTCCCCAGCTTCTGATCCATCTTCCAGGGACCGTGCCTGGGAGGTGGCAGGTGATGCTCACTGGTTTGGGTTCCTGTTACTCACCTGGGAGACCCAGACTTTTTTCCTTATTTCTGGCTTTGACCTGACCCAACCCTAGCTCTTGGAAATATTTGGGGAGTGAATCAGTGGATGGAACATCTCTTCCCTCCACCCCCATCTTTTGAAGAAAATGACAGTACTCTCTTGCCAAAAGGATTTAGTGCTTTCCACAGTCCAAGTTAATAATCCCACAGATTGAGAGAGCTGCAAAAAATCTCACTTGTGTATGGATGCAAGGAGTGCTTACAGGAGAGCAAGGACAGAAAGTTGTGTTGGTGTACAGGGAAGAAGAGAGGGAAAAATTATGCAGTGCACACAGTGGAAAGTAAATGGTTAAATGTTCTCTTCTCTCCACACTGGGCAGCAGCTGCACCCAGGGGGATGTTTGCCATGGAAACACAGGAAGTATCAGAGAGCTGGGTGGCAAGGGGAGCTTTTCTTAGTAGGCACACTGGAAGCAGCTCTCTTCCCACCAAATCACCTCAGGGTGTACAATACTCCTTTTGCAGTGGTCAGGATCCAGAGACGGAGGTCTATTTCTGGCAGCCAGCAGCCCGAGATGACAGTGCGCTGGGCATATTAGACAGAGCAGTCTCCTGACAAATGGAATTGATGAGGACTTTGAATTAAAGGTGAACTCTGAGTAATTACAGATGGCGAAAGGGCACCAAATAATTGGCATTTAAAGCCCTGATACAGGGGAGTGACTCCTTGAGTGCAGATGGTGGGAGACGCAGACACAGTAGGCCACGGTACAGCTAACTGAGGGGTCAGGTCTGAGAGGTGCGGGAAGGCTGTCCACACTAGACTGGGGCTGGGCTGCTCTCCTTGGCCTCCTCTTGCCAATGCTCTCAAAAACTGCCTTCATTTTGAGAGATTTTAAACGACCATCAGTTCTACACTGAATGCTGTTTGCAGTTGACTGTATGTTTAATTTAGCTTAAGTTGTGGGCTTGTAAATAACAATGGAAACCTGGGTTTGAGACATTCTCAATGCCTTTTTTCTTCTGCTTTTGAAACAATGTTTGTAGTGACACTCCTCCTGTTGGTTTGTTTTCAGTAGGAGGACTGAACTCATAAAATTTTGGTACCCAGACTGGGCACACAACAGCATCTCTTTCTCAAAGCAGCTGAATGTAGCTACTTCCCACCTGTGTGTAGCATAATTTACAACAGCAGAAAGAAAGGCAAGAGCTGAGAGATACTGCCTGGGACATACACTCAGAGGGAGAGGAGAGTGTGGGGAAGAGAACGAGCCGGGAAGAAGGCAGTGTGATTTTTCGCACTCCAGGAGGATCTGTAAAACTACAGACAGATCTGACAGGAGACTGGTGCTAAGTTGTCATTTTTGCCCCTTTTGGATAAAGAGAGAAAGGCAAATTATTGTGAGGAGTGCAGCTGATGGTGGTAGGTTTGCAGAGCACAGGATGGTATCTGTTAGCTCCTGGCTCCAAAGACCTATGTTCAAGTCTTCTAGAGAGAGATGATGTGTGGTTAAGTACAAATGACTGTTTTTCTGTGCGCCTCAAGTGGCATGTGCCCTCAAGGGGAGGAGACATTCCTTACAGAAAGTTCTTTTTAAAAAATTATTATTTTACTTTGATGATCTTTACATAGTTGATTAGGGCACAAAAGATCAAGGGCCACAGGGAAGTGGGTGAGACCATTATTTCCATATTCCCCCCGCCCCTCTATTTTTCTGTATCTGGGGTAAGGGAGAGATAAAGGGAGAAGCCCCACCCAGTCTCCCAACCATCCCAGGGTCCCTGACATGGGGCATGCTCCAAGGGCACTGCTCAAGTGGTTTTGAAAGTCCAACAGTTCTGAATTTCTGCCAATCTCGCCATTTCAAACACGATGAAATCTCTCCAGAATCCACTGGCTGACATAGTCCACTTTAGAGTCTCCGTTTGCCCAGATTTTCACTGCCCACACATGGCTGGGATATGATGATGTACAGAAAGTTCTGAGTGTCACACCTCCCTAGTACGCTGAGCGACTGCTGCTATGGTCTCCTGAGGACACAGTCTCTTCCTAGGAAGGCAGCTGTAAGCAAGGTAGTGAAGATGCATTGCCCTTGGGTGACCCCTGAGACCTCTACCCTGAAGGGTTCTGCAGCCTCTCATAGGAGCTCATGCGAAACCACCGGAGCACTTCCTGTTACAATGAGATTCAAGTTCTTAGGGAGCTTCCTGAGCCGGTGGTGGCAAGTGTCAGTGAGACTGCTTGTTTCCATGAACATGCCTCTTCTCCACGAGACTCCAGAAGCATGTCATTGTCTCTCTTCTCACTGTGGAGGAAGCTGAATCTCAGCAAAGTGATGCATTTAGTGCATCAAACCCAGAAGTGTTGAGTCAGGGTTTAAACCATGTTTGTTGGCCTTGAACTGATTCAACTCACTGGTGTGTTGTACAAGTTGCCCGGTGCTCCTACTTGCAACACAATTCCGGGAACAGTTGAAATAAGAAAACATTTTAAAAGGAAAGCCTTCAGATCTTGGACTGTAACTCTTCAGGGATGATAGATCAACGTAGTCCCATTCAGGGCCACTTCCTGAAACAGGGGCTCGGAGTGGAAGCCAGGGTCACCTCTGGCTGTGGGAGGAGGAGGAAGAGCTCTTTTGTCCAAATAAAGTTCAAGTACAGTCAAGTTTATGAATAGCTGTTCTTATAGTCAGGTATTTAGGCATCAAATATGAACTGGTCTCACCAATGTCTGTGTTACTTTGCCCAAGTTACTTAACTTGCTTGATTTCCAATCCCTATCTGTAAGATGAAGAGAATGCAAACATCCCATTTTCATTACAGGATTACGGTGAGAATGTACCACGACATATACTGTGGCAGATCCCATTTTTCAGAGGTGGCCACACCGATGTACACATCCCAATACCACCTGCATTTTGTGTGTTGTGGCCTGTGGTTTTCTCCTGTACTTCTGATAACCTGAGGCGTATGTTTCCTTTGTTTAGAGCTAGGCAAAATCCTTGATTCCTCTTGTCCGTAGACGGGGCAGTGGTGACACTATGTGACCTAAACTTAATCCATGAAAAACGTACAGCTTCTATGTGTTCCCTTTCTCAAGAAGCTTGTTCTAGGAACTCGGCTATCATACTGTGAGCAAGCAAAATGAACTCACATGGTGAGGCCCGTGTGGAGAGAAACCAAAGCCCCAGCTGATGGCTGCCATCAAACCTGGACTTCAGAAGTGTTGGCATGATTCCATCTCCTGCTTTTAACCTTTCTTCTGAAGTCCAGGCATTATGAATAGAGCCAGGCTTCCCCACTGTGCCCTGTCCAAATTCCTCCACAGGATTGGTGTGACACAGCACTTTGTACCACCAGACCTTGGGGTATATGACCACTGCAATTGGAACAGATTTTGGTGCTGTGTAAATAATACAGAAGAAGGATAAGATGCTCAGGGAATTTTTGTCACTCATTTCCTGTTCATTAAGATGCATTGCCAGACCAAGTCCTGAAGTGTTAGCTTGGCATCTAGGAAGAACTGATTAACTAGACTCTCAGTAAAAGGCAAGCAAAATTCAGAGGCACAATGATACTTTACAGCACCAGATTAAACATGATTGCTGGATCTTTTCAGCTTTTGGCAGAGGAAACTTATGTTTTACTGGCCCCTCACAAATGTTCTAGCTGAATATTCTCTCATGTACTCTTAGCTTACACTTCCCTGTTCAGGAATGAGGAAATTTTAACAAGTAAGGCAAGGATGGTCAACCATTGCTCTTATATTATGGGAGATCATAAAAATAAAGCTTTATATTTATAGATGTTCTTGCATGGAGTTTTTACATCCTTAATCTCAAGTGGAGTGCCTAAATGCCTTTGTATAGGCCTAGCATAGAGGCATATAGTGGCGAAGGAATATAAAGGTCTGACAGGGGTGTGGTTTCCTCTTGTTGCTGTTGAGATATGTGATACAAAGCATACATACCAAAGAGAAAGATGTGTATTTATGAGGAAGAAACTGACACCAGTGACTACTCACTTTTTTTTTTTTCTCTGTGAGAGTATTGAGAAATTGAGTTCTGGGACAAAATTCTGAAAGGTCACGGCCAGTTGGCACATGTCCTGATGCTATGCGAATACATGACAGCTATCCTACTCATGAAAGAGAAGTAAGCACTGTAGGGGTTCAGTTGGGCATAGAAGGACATTCTATAATTTGTAAGACCTTTATGTTTAGGTTTTCTCCTGCATAGCTGCTGCTTAGGTTTAGAGATGGGAGACCTGCAGCTCCTGGATCAGAGGGGAAGGAGTATGTCATTCGCAGTGTTAATAGATATTCTTTTTCTTAGTGATAGCAAGACACAGAGAATGCCCATCTACTGTTTAATCTCCAAATGCTTCCATGGCTGGGTCAAAGCAAAGCTGACATTCTGGAACTTACCTGAAGATCTCCTGTGTGGTAACACCACGACTGCCTCCTAGTGTGTGTGCTAGCCGCACCATGACTTGAACCAGACACTCAGACAGGGTATGTGGACATGAAAGGTGCATTGTAACCACTAGGTCAAATACCTATGCCAAGAGAACAGGCGTGTTTGCATTCATCCTCATGCTTCCGCTTCCAATGGATACTGTAAGGGACGCTTGATGAAATCTACACACTCAGTGGATTTGTTACACAGGAAGAATCTTGAGTTTAGGAATTTAAATCTATGTAACATGCAACAAGCCTTTGCTTGAGAAAGAGAGAGAGGGAGAGAGGGAAAGAAAGATATTCTTTATTATACTAGACAGTGAGCAACCCTGCCCTTTGCTCAGAGTAATACGCCACATCTACCTTCAAAGGCTGTAGGCAAACCTGCTCTTTGCTCTGGAGAGAGACACAGTATTTCTATTTCAAGTATGTTTGTTATATAAATATCCTTGCAAAGGTAATTCAGCACAAAGGGCGCTTAGGATTGCTGCTTGCAAGATGTACAGAAATATTGAGATGTGAATGGAACATTGTCTTCTAATAACAGCCCCCAGTCTTCAGAGGATCCAAAGAAATTGCAAAGCACCTATTACTGTTTGGCCAATGATCAATGGTCCATGATGTTAAGGAAAGTAGAGATAAATGTACACTACAGCTTGGAATTGCTGGACCTTAGTATAGGGTGAGCCTCATTACCAGGTGTCAAAGACAGCTTTTGAAAGCTTTCAGTTTCAGTTCAAGTACGTCATCTTACTCATTTGGGGGCTTGGTGGCTACTATTGAGACTGGAGCAACATCATCAACAGAAACTCTGAAACTCAGTGGTTTCCAGTTGAGGGAAGAGGAAATTCTCCTAGGGATCATGGGAGGGAGAAGGGCATTTGAAGGGCAGGTAGTGGCAGATGCAGGACACTGTGCAAAGCTAATTCTGAGACCGACTTAGAAAAATAAATTGGCTTCATTCTGTTGTTGTCTGGGGTTAGACAAGTTGTTGATCATTCACCTGAACTCTCCCAAATTCCTTCCTTCCCTATCACTACTCTCCTCAATTAATCAGCTGCATAATTTGTGAAAGAGAAATTAGACAAATTGCTTATTTGACCCAGAAAGATGCAAGAAAAGATGGTTTTTGCTTGAGTTCTTGGGGGGAGAAAAACCCAAAAGCATAGATTTACAAACCACATAGATATTTAGTCCAGATTATACCATCTGTGTGGTTCAGAAATCACACAGAAATGTACATATAAATTGACCCTTGGCTAATCAGTTAGCAGAAGGAACTCCAAAGAGACCCTAGAGAGCCATGTTTACTATTCAGGTTCTAAGGGAGTCCAAATGGTTTTTACAGAAAATGCATTCACAATACAAAATTACAGAATGTGCAAAATAAGACTCCACCATGAGCAATATAATTTGAGATAATTAAACACTGTGATAAAAACAATGAAAGTTCTTTTTGGTCAGATAATTGCTGAGGTAAAAGCATAAATTGTAACCATAAGGGAAAAATAAGAAAAAATGAAAAATGCATGGGAAGACTTGAAAACACAAACTTGATTTCTGTTGCTATTCAATAAAGCCTAGCTTGTCTGTTCCCCTGATTATCACTAATGCTCTTGACAGAAAGGCAGAAAGCAAGTACTTGAGTACCAAGAAAATTTAGCAAAAGTAAGCAGGTTGGGGAAGGGAGAAAAATCTGAAATCGATGTTTACAGAAGTGAATTCCCTAGATTTCCCCTCTTTTATAATCTCTGCTTTGCCTTGAGTTTTGGCTCCAGTGAAGAACTGTAACTGCTGTGATCATGCTGGTAACTTGAGATCAAATACAAACCACATCTTTCTGTTTGTGGGTCAGGAAATGGGGCACCAGAAAATGTGTGGGGAACTGTTAGAGAGGCGGGCTGTCTGCTTCTGCATTTGGCAGGAGCAAGGTCCGCTCCAGTCTTAGGTCTGTACAAACACAGCAGAGAGCTCAGCAGCACAGCAGTGGCTGCGAACAAGGAAGCGGTACTTAGCCACTACTCAGGGCAGGGGAGGCAGAAAGTGCATGTGGACTGATGAACTGTTAGAAGAAACAAAAACCAAAGGACCCTGGAATGTTTTGGCAGGATGCAGTCTTACAATATAATGTTCAAACTGTTTAGGATGTATTTCAAAATTATGTGGCATGACAAATACAAGCCGAGAGAGAGAGAGAGAGAGAGAGAGAGAGAGAGAGAGAAAGAGAAGGGAAGAGAAAACCCAAGTCATCAGAAAAATGTTACAAATTCTCCAAGTTAAGAAGTGTAACACTTAACAGTGCAAGGCAAGCCAGCATCTCAGAGTTATTAAAGAATTGAAACTGCCTGTTAAAATTATGCTCCGTGTAAAGGCAAAAACACTTCAATGTAAATATGAAAGCTCTACAACTGAAATAGGAAAATACAGAACAGGAATTTTAGAACTGAACACAACCAATAATCTTATTGAGAACAATCCCCTGGATGGACTCCCAGTAAAATGCCAATGCCAAGGAAAACTGAGAGTAGATCAATAATAATTGTTCAGGCTGAACAACAGAAAGAAAATGAAATATTCAAATGGGATGCTGGAGACAACGGTAATACATCTAACAACTCTGTGACTTGGACTGCAGATAGAGAAGAGCAAGGGGTTGGTGCAGAAAAAGTATTCGACAAAATAAACGCTGGACACTTGCCAAACCTACAAACCAGCAAACAAATGAGAACAAAACACGCACACAAATTTAAATGTTCAATAACCCCAGAAAAATCTGAACAGGAAAAGTTAAAAAAAGAATAAAACCCATACATATCATAATTCAACTGTTGAATAAACCTTGAACACAGCTACAACACATACACAAATTATAGTACTTCAAAAAGAAAAATGGAGCTAAAATGCTATTTGGTACAAGCTTGTTTTAAAATCTATGCATAGCTTTTGTAACATGCAGTTTTCGGTGAACTTTTTCCCCTACGTTTGTAATATTTGCACATCTTGGTGTGACATAGTATAACAGATCAACATTTGCACGCAGCATCAATGATGAAACCGGGCAGCTAGCCCGTCTACTTCCTTATTCTTTCTCTGCTTGGAACCCACCAGTTCCTCAAACCCAGATGTTTAAGGAGCTCACGATACATCTCTGTAAACTGTTGCTATTCCATTGTGCTGTGGAATGCTAAGGGCCATCACTCCTAGCTGACTGGTTTGGTGTCCATTATTTTAAAGGTGCTTCATATAGAGAAAGAAATTTTATCACTTGAGATTTATCTAATGAGACCATGGCTGTCAAAAGACAGTGAACCTCTGGTTTCAAGTGCTGACAGAAAAAGAAGTGCAATCAACCCAGAATTCTGTATTTAGTAGAAATATCGGTTGGGAAGGATGGTAAAAAACCAAAACCAAAACCAACCGAACAAACAAAACCCTCAACACAAGAAAATTTGTTACCGGAAAAACTTAAACAGAAATGCAACTCTACTCCCAAATAAAGAAGGACTCCTAGTGAAATTGCTGAATACATCTTGACAATAGGTTGCTGGACTTTGTACCATTATCTATTCCTATAATGCCATGCTATTCTTAGTAATAGGATGATGGACTTGGGACTGTTGTTGGAGGACTATGCTATCGCAATAATTTAGGGGAAAACAGTGTGAGGGAAGGCACATGGGGAAGGCGGAGGGGGAAATCCCTGAGCCCATGGAACTGTATCATGAAAACTAAAAATTAAAAATGAAATGCTACAGGAAATTATTTAGACTAGCAGGAAAGCTGATACTTCAGAAATGATGAAAGAACAACAAAAGTGGTAAATATTGAGGAAATATAAATGCTTCTTAAAAATTTCTTCACCACATGTATGGCTATTGAGAGTGTGTTTGGAGAGGGTTTTAACATCTGTAAATATAAAGACTACAATGATAGCATAAAAAACAGGCAGCAAAGGAACCTATATGATTATAAAGCCTCTCTATTTTACTTATAGTGATAAAATGTTAGACCTATATTGTAAACAGGTATGCATTTTTTAACCGCCACATACTATTCAAGGTACTCATTGAAACGTTAACTCAATACATGATTTAATCAAGTGGTTAAAGAAAAAGAAACTTGCAACTGAATGTCAGACAATGTTTCAGAATGTAGCATAGAGATTTTTAAAAAAATCAGTTGTATAAAGAAAAGGCAATGTTTTTGAAAAGATTTTAAATCCTGTCCCATTGATAATGTAATCACTTACCAAGGCTATTCAGTTTGCAAACTTCATACCTATGAAGTGAGACCCTCTGGTCAGGATTGATTTTTTTTTCTTACATTTGTTAAAACATAGACATGCCAACGTGGTAAATGATATTAGGATTTTGAGTTTTTGAAGAAAGCTTGGTCTAATGATTTCCAAGCATGAATACCAGTAATCACGAATTTGAGGAAAGTGAGTCTGTAATTTCGGTGTCTACTTGCTGTGCATTGCAAAATCCAGACACCACACTTCCAACTCATTCAGCAATGCAAAGGATGTGAGTGAGTAGATGGAGCCCAAAGCCCCATGGAGTCTTGGGGAATTGTACCAGTTTGTTCACCTCTTGTTTTCTCCAGGGTGTTTTCTCCTAAGAAGCCGGAGAGGAGCCCCTGGGAACGACTCCCTGTGGATGTGTGGCTGGAAGCTGTTCTTCACATACCACTGAAAGAACAACGTTGTAGCCATGGAGACTTGGCAACTGACTTGCTCATTGTAGAAAATAAGAATCAAGGCTTCACAAGATAGTCAAATGCTAACAGACCCTGTAGTAATATATATAACATTATCATTTAATTGTCCAGCATTTCCTTCTCTCTAGTTTTTCAATAACTGAAGGGAATTCAGTGTTGACCAGATATTACTGAGACAGCATCTGTGGTTGAAGGAAAGATGAAGCCTAAATTCCAAGATAGGTCTGTCCAGCTCCTGGCTCTCACCACGCTGGTCTCCTGTGTAGTTCTCAACATGGCTGATGAAAAAAATTTTTTTTAATGATAGCATATTTTATTTATTCAATATGTTTATGATATACATAGTAGGGAATATTCAAGAAATTCATGGGAAATGCATATAGTGAACAAATTATGCATGGATTTTGAATTCTTTTGTTGACTAAAATAAACATTTATTTTACAGTCCTCCTTTTCAATGAAGCTATTGTAGTGTGTTTGTATATACACAACCCTGTGGGGACTTTGTGTAATGCACATGTGCCACAGACTTAGTTGGCTGGGCTGTCTTACTGAAGGGCCAGTTTTGGGGGCTAGGCTAAATTCATTACTCACTCTGGTACTTATTATTATTACTTTACTTAGGCTTAGGGAGTAGGCACTGGGAATTGTTCTTGGCCTATTTGTGAATAATTCAATGTTTATTTTATACACACACACACACACATACACACAGAATCACCATCTGGAATTCTGTGAAGCTAAATAAGTAACTAGGAAGCTGAGGTTAATTATTGACCCTATAGCCTTAGCAACAGCCTGCAAACAGATGATCAAGAACATACCCTCTCCAAGACAACAGCACCAGGCCCCGCTGGGGCTAGTGGAACAGGTACCAACCGGAGGGCCTTATGCATAAACAGAATCGGGAGATGCCTGAGCAGGCTGTGTTAGGAGATTCCAAAAGTCCACCTTTGCAATTCGGCACATTTTGTTAGACAAATATTTATCTAGTGACCAGCATGTGGCTGCTCATGCGTCAGGCCCTGAGTATACAGAGGTGAAGACAAAGTCCGTGACTTCTCTCCTGTCCCCACCTTGTCAGAGAACAGGACAGGAAGCAAAAACAGCCCGGGTATAACAACAGAGGCGTTAGATGGAAATCTCTAGGTTGGCATTGATCACACAAATGCTGGGAGAAGGGAAGCTTATGGAAAGCCCGAGGAGCTGTCTGGGCCCCTTGCAATGGCCGGGCTGCGCTTCGCTGAGGTGCTGGGTTGCAGAGGACTACTGGGCAACACAGCTGGCCGCAGTTAAATGGTCGTGAAATTTATTGCCCAAACCAGGTCACTTTTTAGAATAAGAAGAGGTGCTAAAATAATTGTAGTTTAATATTTCAAATTGTTGCTGCTCATCAAACCGATTGTATTACATTTTTCAAAAAAATTTAATTTTGATGATGTTTACCTGGTTGCTCAGGGTGGGAAGGATCCAGGGTTAGGGAAAAGCAGATGTGATGGCAGTTTCCAAATTTTCTATTTCTTCTTCCTGCTTCTAGTGGGAAAGGGGAGATAAGTGGAGAAGCCTTAACCAGCCTCCCAATTGCCTCAGTGCCTGGGGATGCAGAATGGCTATCTGATGTCAACCCAGGGCCCTGATGTGGCACTAGCTCTAAAGGTTCTGCCAAGGTGGCTTTGATAGTTCTGAAATACTATCAATCTCACCTATCCAAGGATGAAGAAACCCTTCCAATATCTACTGGCTGACATAGCTGTCCCTGCAGTCTCTATTTGACCAGATTTTTGCTGTCATTGTTTGGCTGCTGTAGTTGTCCAATTTGTTCTGTTGTCCTTCCTCTGCTATGGTACCAGATGTCCTCTGCAGGCCCAATCAGACTGCCATATCCTGCATGTGTATCGGGGCCTGCTGTCCACTGCTCATCTTTTCCACTGAGGAGGACCAGTTCTTGCAGATGGTCCCAAGGGCCCCAGCCAAGCAACTCAGGCCTCACCAGATCCCCCCAGCACCTGGAACTCATGGACCTGGCACCCACTATGAAAGTGGGCCCTAGGGACTAGGGTCAGGTGACCAGGGCCCTCTATTATAATTTTTTGAGAAGAAATTTTTAAAGTATAAAAATGTTTATTTTGTATATTGAAAAAAAATTCAGAAACCCTCTTTGTTGTATACACAATGAAATAGCATGAACACATTAATTTTTCCTCATATATAACCACATGTTTTTATGTTTCATATCTATAGCTATCTCTAATGTCAAATCATTAGTATTTTTTATAATGATTATATGTTTTTCTTTACAATCTTATTTCAATATAATTGAGTAATATTTCAAGTTTTGTTCTATGGTACATAGTCTGAAATATTTGATAACTCCATTCTCCAACAGCTGCAACAGTCAGAGTTGAGCCACTCTTAAAGCCAGGAGCCAGGAGCTTCTCGTGGGTCTCCAATGCAGGTACAGGGTCCCAGAGTCTTGGGCTGTTTTAAAGGACACAAACAGGGAGCCGGATGGAAAGTGGAGCAGCTGGGACATGAACCGACACCCATATAGGATTCTGGCATAGGCAAGGTGAGGATTTAGCCACTAGGCTACTATGCTGGGTGCTGTTCAATTCATATCTAGCTTTTTTTTTTTTTTTTTTTTTTTTTTTTTTTTTTAAGAGAAAGGGAGAGAGAGAGGCTGCTTCAATTTTCTGGTTTGTACAATGATTTGGAATGACTTGGCGCCTGGGCTGGGAGCTGGGAAAGCATTTCAGTTCTCCTCTGTAAATGGTAAGACCTTAGTCACTGAAGCCATCATTTGTGTCCCTGTGTAGTCTGCCCTGAAGTGATCTGGTGTTAGGAATCAGAGATGGGAACTGAATCTTTCCATTCTGATGTGGGATGCAGGCAGTTTATCTGCTGGGTTAAATGCCTGCTTCATCTTTCAAAACACATTTTATTTACTTTCAATGTATTTGAAAAGCATAGAGATACAGACAGAAGTAGAAAAAGAGTTTTTCTACTGGTTCATTCCTCCAAATATTTGTAATGGCTAGGATTAGGCTGGCAGCCCAGAGCTCAATCCAAGCCTCCTAGGGAGGTGGCAGGGACCCAAGTCCTTGAACCACAATATGTTGCCTCCCAGGGTGTGTGTGAGAAGGAAGCTGGAATGGGAAGGTTAGCTAAGGGAACTCAAACTGAAGCATGCTGATACAGATAGCAAGTGTCTTAACCATTACCTCAAAATGACTACTCCACTTCCTTTTTCATTGAGAACATGCTCTCCCTACAGGAACTGGAGCATGCTAAAGAGTATTTTACTTAATGGAGGATATTCTAAGTGCAACTTGTTTTTATATGAGAGAATGTGCAAAAGTGTTAGGTGGTTTCTCCTCTGTATGCACATATTTTTATTCATAAATATTTTTGTATGATAAAACTTGTCAATTAGACTCTAGTCTTTGATGAGTTTGACTTTTGACAAATACAAATGTTGCAAAATGACAGGCTTATTCTGCCTCAGAATAGACCATAAGTTTATCTAATTAAAACTAGCAATGGTATAAAATGATTCTCTTCATAAATAATAGTATCTTCTGAAGAACAATTTTAGAATTTAAAAGTCAGAACTTATATTCCAATTAACTCTTTGTCATTCAAGTTGTTCAGAATGTCCCCTGTTTTTGGAGAGACAGACTTCCTTGTAAGCTTT
This sequence comes from Ochotona princeps, assembly GCF_030435755.1. Taxonomy (NCBI): domain Eukaryota; kingdom Metazoa; phylum Chordata; class Mammalia; order Lagomorpha; family Ochotonidae; genus Ochotona; species Ochotona princeps. Next base: position 108,972,577 of record NC_080834.1, on the reverse strand, counting down.
CTCATTAATGATTATTTATTTAATATTTTTACTTCAAAAATGGATGCTTTTTAAGCATTTTACATTGATCACTTTGATTAAAGATTTTCTAATTTTTTTAACCAAGTGCACCCAGAATTCAGAAGATTTATTTATTCATAAAATGTTCAACTGCATTATTGGGCACTTGGCATAATGCAACCGAAAAGTCTTCAGAGATTTCTAATATCTGGTCTGTTGTAGGTAGCAAGGAAACGCATTCTGCTTGGATGAGTAAGTTTTCTGTTTTCACTATAAGAATAGGCACAAGCGGAGAATCAAGATGGCCATATAGGGTAAGGACACACTTAAACAGATGGAGAAACATTAGCCAGTGTGAAGAAGACAGGACATATTGCAGGAAATAGAAGAGGACAGAACAACAGCAGAGGGGCACCTGGAGACTGACAGACACAGGCAAGCAGCAAAAACATTGGTTCAGTGTTGCAGTTACTGATACCCCAGGGGCATTCAGCCAACCGGGATTTGAACTCCACCTGCAGTAGGAACTCCACCAACAACAAGGTGGGAAGGGACGTTTACCAGAAGCTCCAGAGGTGAACCCAGACCAAAGAACTGCTTTTCAGCTGGTTTGTTTGCTTTGACCAGGAGCAGAGACAGAGCGGTAGGTCTCAGATGGGCAGTGTGGGAGCAGGGTGGATTTCACAGCCCAGTCTGCCTCCTAGAGCTGAATTAGGAGCCATTTTGTTTAAGGAGGATAAGACTATGGGGCAGGACTGCACATGTACCAAGGTGGGAGTGATCTAATTTCTGGCTCAGTGAACTTCAACAACATGGCAGCAGTTCAAGAACTCTAGTAGTGGCACACCAGGTGCCCTTTCTTACAGTGAGGCAAAGAATTTAAGACTGCAGGGGACAACAGTGAACTGCACATGCACTGAGCTTGGTGAGAACTCAGCTCATTGCATTGCACTGGTCCTAAGGTAAAATGTTACCAGAAATGCCCAGTGGGTTCTTTCCTGAGCTTAGTATAGAAATAAAAAGCCAGAATCTGTTGCAGACAGAAAAGTTTATTTGTGAAGGGACCAGGTGAGCATGGAACGGAGAGGGAAGGGGAAAGCACCTCCAAAAAGAAAGCCGGTGGGGGGGGGGAGGGAGAGACACCAAAGGTTTGAGAAAGGATCTTGGAATTTTAAGCATTCCATGACCCCTCCTTGTTGGGTGGAGAACCTACAGGTAAAATGTTCTCCATTAGTGGTCTGTCTCTCTTTTTTTAAATGATTTATATATTTTTATTACAAAGTCAGATATACAGAGAGGAGGAGAGACAGAGAGGAAAATCCTCCGTCTGACAATTCTCTCCCCAAGTGAGTACAATGGCTGGTGTTTTGCCGATCTGGAGCCAGGAGCCAGGAACCTCCTCCAGGTCTCCCACACAGGTACAGGATCCCAAAGCATTGGGCTGTCCTCGACTGCTTTCCTAGGCCACAAGCAGGGAGCTGGATGGAAGTGGAGCTGTCGGGATTAGAACAGGCACCCACATGGGATCCCGGCGTGTCCAAGGCGAGGACTTTAGCTACTAGGCCACAGTGCCAGGCCCCATTAGTGGTCTCTTAGTCAGTTACCAAATGGTTTGGCAATTCTGGTGCCACCCACCTGAATGTGTGGCCAAAACCTCAGTGGGTCTGGACAGTCTTAGAAAATAATACTGACTATGGCATCATATGGGTCAAAATAGGTCCGTGTGGACCTCAGACCTAATGGCCAACAGGTTCTGGCAAGATCAGCACCAATAACAACCTAGCTATATAGGACACCTGGTGTCTCCCTAACCTTGGGACATACTCCAGTTGGAAGTGGGAGAAAGGTTGTACAAACAATGGTGCAGCCTCAGCATGGTTTCACAGGCAGTAGAGACTGGTGAGCCAGGAGTTGGGGCTACGGAGACCATGGTGGAAATCTAACATAAGAACCCAGACCTGGATCTCGCTGGAGAGAGTGGCACAAGTGACTGCAAACAGAGAGCCATATACCAACTGCAACAAGTAAAATCAAACTAGAACTATGGGTGACACAGCTTAAAACACCTGCCCCAAGGAGAAGAACTTGATAATCAGAAGTAAATGACCAAGAGCAAGAGAAGAGAGAAAGGCACAATGAATATTACTGAAGACTCCCCTGCAAAGGAGCAAAACCCTTTGCCAACCTCAGAGTGAACTGAGGAAGGCTTTGAAAAAATGGGAGATGCATAATTCATAACACTCGTTATAAAACTTCCTATCAACAACAAGAAGCATGTAAAGCAGGAATTCAAGGAATTCAAGGAATATGTCACAGTGGAAATGAATCAAATGAAAGCTGATATAGTAGAATTTAAGAATACAGTGGAGCAAACTAAAAGTACAGTGGAGAGTCTCAAAAATAGAATGAAGGAGGTAGAAGAAAGAACCTCATAATTAGAAGATATTTCCTGTCTCCAGGGGGAAACAAACAAAAAGCTGGAAGCAGAACTGGATCAGGCTAAAAAAAAAGTATTCAAGAATTGAAAGACACTGTTAAAAGGCCAAATATAAGAGTTATGGGAGTCCCAGAAGGTGCAGAAAGAGAAGCTGGTTTTGAAAATGTATTTAATGAAATAATAAGGGAAAAATTTCCTAATCCACAGAATGAATTGGGAAATAACATCCAGGAGGGGCACAGAGCCCCCAACAGGATTGATCAAAAACGATCTTCACCACAACACATGATCATCAAGCTCTTTTCAATTGAACATAGGAAAAGATCGTTAAATGTGCACGTGAAAAAAATCAACTGACATATAAAGGAATGCCAATTAAACTCACAGGAGACCTCTCACAGGAACCCCTATAGGCCAGAAGAGAATGGAGTGACATATTCCAGATTCTAAAAACAAAAAAATTGTCGATCCAGGATAACATATCCAGCAAAGCTTTCTTTTGTCTTTGAAAATGAAATAAAATTCTTCCACAGTAAAGATAAGCTAACAGAATATGCCTCTTCCAAACCTGCCCTACAAATGCTACTTAAAGATGTTCTCTTGACAGAGAAAAGCAATAACGCCCACCAAAACCAAAAGCAAATGTGAAGAACATCTCAGTAAAATAACAACAGAAGACCAAATCAGTGAACAACCCATTGCTAAAATGGCGGAACCAAATTAGCACGTATTTGTATTAACCCTGAATATAAATGGCTTAAACTCATCAATCAAACATCATAGATTAGTAGACTGGATTAAAGAACAAAATCCATTTAGTTGTTGCCTATAGTAGACACATTTCACCAACAAAGATCAGCAGAAATTTATCTCATGGATTTCAACATTTTTTTGTTAGTTTCATCTCTTCAAAATACCATCTTCTGATCAAATTCTTCAATGATCATACAGTAGCATCATTTTCTTCAAGATGGTTCTTGATTTTCTTTTTCATTTCTTCAGTGACACACTAGTTATTCAGTAGCATGTTATTTAACTTCATAGTGTTGTTAATTTTTTTCTAGCTGATGTTTATTTTGTTTTGTGGATTTTCATTTAAGGGGTTGCTTAGTAACTGAGTAATGGAGTCTCGTATCTAGCAACATGTTATGTAACTTCATGGCATTGTAAATTTCTATTTTTCTTCTTGTTGTTGATTTTGTGTTGTGGTTTTTCATTTAAGGGGAATGTATAGTAACTGTGTAATGGAGATTATCATATCCAGATGTGAGGATACAATGCAGTATGCATCCCTACTTTCAGACAAAGATGGACTTACAATGAAACTGTGTATTTGCTATATCTTAACAATAGGATGCTGGACTCTCTGCTGTTGTCTATGACCACAATGATGGACATATGACTGTGTATAAAGAACTATACTATAGTAATGACATAGGAGAACTCAGTGAGGGGAGGGAATTGAGGATGGGATAAAGGAAATCTCAGGGCTTTTGGAACTGTCATAAAATAATAATAATAAAAATAAGTAAAAAAAAAAAAAAAGAAGAAGAAGAAGCACGAGCTTCTCAGGCCCAGTGGGTTAAAACTCCCCCTAGGACTCCTACTTTGCAAAGTATGAGTCTTTGTTACTCTGCGCTTTATATCCTGCTTCCTGCTAACATGCCCAGAAGGCAGTGGATGATGGGCTAAACACCTGTTTTTTTGCCGCGTTTGTGGGAGACTCAGAAGGAGGTTCTGGCTCCTGTCTTTGACCTATCCCAGGCATGGTTGCTGCTATAGACATTTGGGAATTGAACCAGAGGGCAGAAAGTCTGTAAGTCTGTCTTTTCTCCCCTCTCACTCTGCCTTTTAAATAAATGTATCATTCCAGAAAAAAACCCACGTCTTAATAAAACACAAGCAAGCAACTCATATAGTAAACTATTCTATGTATACAGTCATAGTCCTTTTTTGAAAAGTAAAATATCACAGCCAATTTTGATGGACTGAAGCGTTACATAGATAGCATTACCAATTCCTAGAATTGTACCCTATGTTTTCCATTTTTCTCAAATTTCACAAGGTCTTTAAGGATGACTGCTGTCCACCAACATTTCAAGTTGTTTTGTCAGATCAGACATAGTTACTTTAAATGCTGATAATTTTAACTGAATTCACAAAATCTGTCACAAAAATTTTAGATATTTAAACTATGCCAGAATGAACTGATCTTCTATTCAATGACCTAATTAAAACAATCAAATCATTTCTCCACCTAATGCTGAATATTGGTCTGAAACTTGTATCATTTCACCTTTTGAGTGTTTGTTGTTTAAAAGTGATGTTAACATCACGATAACTGTCTGTTTGTTTTTACACTAGCTCAAGAATTTTTGCAATAAAATCATGAACAATGTTCACCTAGAAGATTCATCTGATTTAAAGGAAAAGTCATGCACTAGTGCAATGTGGTATCAAAACTTACCATGCTGACTATACATGTTAAATCACTATGTTTGGGCAAAGCCTTCTATTAATTGTTAGAGGAATTCTGATGTGTCATCAGGAGATCTGTGTCTTCTGAGTTTTGCTTGACCAGTGGTATTTGCTGCTCACATTGTGGAGAGTAACTCTTATTAAATATTTGCTATGAGGTAATTTTTCATCATCAACTTTCTTGAGTAATGAAAAGGCAGCCTTAGTTTTTAAATCAAAGTTGAATTATTGCTTCTTTTTCAAGCTCATTGCTATTGAGAATGTTTGTCACCACATAACATGCATTAATAAACACATAAATCTGGTTTGTAAATACTTATAGGTTTATACTATGTAACAGATGGCAAACATTTATAGTAAGAACATTCAGACAGTTCTGTGTACTATTTGACAGGATTGGTCAGTTTATTTCCTGCAAATATTTTATGTATATTTGGTTTGCAGTTTCACTTTCCCACCTGCTTAGTGAACTGTCAACCAGGTGACTTAACAGCATCCTCAAGGCAGTACTACTTGACTAGAAGCAGTTAATTGACCCTATTCAACTACATCAGTGCATGTCAATTTATGAATGAATTGTAGTTGAATAATCTGTGTGCTGGCTTGAGAAGGAAGGTAACACTTTCTTTTGATCTTTAAAGGGTTGGAGGAAAAGAGTTGAGTTGTTGTCTTTTAAATTTAGTCACTTCTTACTTGAGAAATTTACAGTACACAGTTCTCTCCTGTATCAGTGGAGATTATGCCATAAGCTGCAAATAGAAGGCAGATATCCATTCAACACAGCATGGTTTATTTTAGTACAGATAGTAACAATAGTTCTTCATTAAAAAATGGAAAAGTGAGATAGAGCAACAGGACAAGAGCCACAAACCAAGACTGCCTTGGACAAACTGGAATATGCAGTTTTCTTAACCATAGGTTATGACTACAGGGCTTAAGTGAGAAATTTATGTAATTAAATTTTTGCTTTAGAGGGATGAATGTAGAGCTTTAGTGGCAATTAACTGTATAGAATACAGTAGAAGGATTTGTAAAATGAGACTATTTGAGAGTTTAGAAATAATAAGCCATTATGCACTTTTTGGTACTTTAATTCAGTGAATTTATTGGGTAGTCTGTGTCACATAAAACCTAGAATAGGAGTCAACAGAAATATGACATGGGAGAGGAACATCTTCACAAAATTTCCAAGTGAGTTGGGAGGAGCATATGCGATATTTTAAAAAATTTTACTAATAACTTTTATTTATTTAAAACTGGAAAGAAGGAAGGAGAAGGACGGAGGGAGAGAGAGAACGAGTAAGATAAGTGGATAGGTCCTGTATGGGATTGAATCAGGATAAAGCCAGTAGCCTGGAACTCAAAGGTAGCGAGGTCCTAAGTACTGAGCCATCAGCACCTGCTGCCTCCCAGGGTGTACAATACCGAGCAACCTAAACTGAGGGTGGAGCCAGGACACAAATCCAAGCACTATGATATGGGACATGACCATCCCAAACAGCATCTTAACCACTGAACCAAATACCTGCTCCAGAAATATTTTTATGGAAATCAGAGAAACTGTCTTGTTAGAGATTGCTATTTAATTGCTGCTATAACAAAATACCCAAGACTGGGTAATTCAGAAATAATAGAAATTAGTTTCTAGAAAAAATGTTTCTGGAGTTTGGAAAAATCTAAGATCTGGATGCTCGCAGGTTTGGTGTTATGTGAAGGTTGCTCTCAGCTTCTACAGTGATATTCTACTGTTACTACAATCCCTAAAGAGACATACATTGCTTTCTCATGTGACAGAAGGAACAGAAAGTAGCAAAACACCTTTAATTTCTCTTGTAAAAGGTCCTAATCCTATAAAAAAGACTCGTTCTTCATGACTTAATTATCTCATAAAGGTCTCACTTCAATGCTGTCCAAAGTTGTGATTGAGTTTCAACATGAATTTTGGCAAGGACAAAAACATTGAAACCATAGCATTCTTAAATAGGCAGCATCTCTTTGTTTCATTGTAATACAGTTCTTGGTTTTCATCATTCTTGGCACATATTTGCACTTGCTCCCTTGCAGCTAGAGGTAGGTTTTTAACTAAGCTCTGACCTGTAAATGACATTATTGTCCTCAAAGAGAGGGATGATGCCTCTTCCCTTTCTCTCCTGCTGTCCAGCATGCTGACACACAAGGCAAAATTAAGCCAGCCAACTTTGATATTAGCAAGGAAGTCAAGTGCCAAGAATAGTGGAGAATCTGGATAGAAGAAAGAGACAAATATGATGCCTCTACATGCTGTAGCACATCAGCTTGCCCTGGAAGCTTTTCCTTAAAATTTCTTTCCCAACAAGAAATAAAAGAAGTCTTAATCGATCAAGCCACCTACACCTTGTGTTGTCTGTCACGTAAATTGAACTTAATCCTCACTGACTTCCGTAGTATAATGTTTCCTGATATTTACTAAACTCTTCATTAAAGAAAAAATGGAGGTTCAATGTGGTAACTAATTCAGTTAAGGTCTAGTAGTTAGAGACAGGTCCAATATGTTGTGTGAAGTCTTCTCCAAATTCAGTGGCCTTGTTAAATATGCAGTTGGCACAGTAGTGACAAGTGAGAAAGAGATTTTCTTGGGGGAAGAGATAAGCCATAAAGAATTAATTTTACCGAGAACTGGCATAAAGAAAATGTAGCATATTAGATATGTATGAAAGTCAAAGGGCTTCCTCTAAGTGACACAGTAAAGGCCTTTTCTGCTTAACATACTGCTGAATAGAAACATCTCTGTTAATATTCCAAGGTGTTATGGTGGCATCATATTATGTCAGTGCAGGAAAATGGGTTCCTGGCAACAGGCTTCGAAACTCTTGAAAGACAGTTTTATTTAAGTATGTAATTAAATTAAAGATTAATTTATTTATTTGAAGGTTGAGTTATAGAGAGGGAAAGACAGAGAGACAAGTCTTCCATCTTTTGGTTGATTCCCTAGTTGGCTGCAATGTCTGGGGCCAGGCCAGGGTGAAGCCAGGAGTCAGGAACTTCTTCCATGACTTCCATGTGGTTGCAGGCAGCCCAGTACTTGGGCCATCATCCACTGTTCTCCCAGATCATTAGCAGAGAACTGGATTTGAAGTGGAGCAGTCAGGACATGAACCAATGCTCATATGGGATGTTGGGGCTACAGGCAGTATCTTATCCCACTATACCATAGTGCTGTTCCCAAGAGTTCTATTTTTAATTTTTTAAAAAGTTATTTATTTATATATTTATTTCTTTGGAAAGGCAGATTTACAGAGAGAAGGAGAGACAAAGATTTTCTGCCTGCTGCTTTACTTCCCAGATGACCACAAAGGTAGGAGCTGAGCCAATCCGAAACCAGGAGCCAGGAGCCAGGAGCTAGGAGCCAGGAGCTTCTTCTGAATACAGGTGCAGGGTCGCAAGGCTTTGGGCCATCCTCTACTGTCTTCCCAGGCCACAGAGAGCCTGATAGCAGCAGCTGAGACATGAACCACCATACATATTGGATGCTGTTGCATGCAAGGAGAAGATTTTAGCCACTGAGCCATCACACTGGACCCCCTAAAGTTTATTTTTAAATAACTTTTAAAGCTAGTGCATACCCATGAAAACAGCAATCATCTTATATTTTTAGCTTGAGAGATCAAGATGAGTGAGAAGTGTTGGATTCAACTGCAGTGTGTTCCTATATCAACCCCCAGTAGCGTTACTGTGTGTTAACCCAGGGGTAGGCAGAAGAACCTAGTAATCCAATACATTATTGTCCAGAGTAGCTCCTAACTATTTCATTTATAAGCTAGAGCAATCTTAAATGTATACGTCTGGAATAGCTCTTAAATATTTCATTTACAAGCTCCAGCAATATTAAATGTGTATTAGTTCATAAATATATCTCATGTTTTGAAATACTAACTTGATTGGGTCATGAAGTTAGTTTTGTATGACATGAAATCAATTAGCATTTATTACCAGTAAAATCTATTTTGAGGACTATGTAAGTTCAAACTGAAAGACTTGTTTGGAGGCAAAGTTTTCATGAACTCTGAGATAATTATAAGCTTTTTTTAAAAAACATTCAGTAGGCAAAGGGTGGTAAGACACCAGAGGCATTTAAAGCTCATGTTCTCTCCAAGTTTTGTGAAGTATTGCAGTGTTTATTCAAGGTCCCCTCAATATGCCATTTCAGAAATGGTAGCTGTGTAATCATAGAAAATACTCATTTTACATTGAGTCTTAAGATTTCATCAGTGTTGGATCATGCCAGCAGATCATGGACACCACTGATGATTAAAGAAAGAAGGAAAATAAATCTTAAAAAAAAAAAGAAAGAAATACATCATGCCAAGTATCTCCTTTGTGTTCTAGAAAACCATCACATATTCATTTTGTAAGGAAGTTTTGAAAATGTTAAAACTCCTCTAGAGAAATCCAAAGGCGATTGTTAATTATTTGCAAGCTCTCTTCTTATTAGATGCTTTCTTAAGATTAAGCAAAACTACCCTTCATATTTTCCCATGATCAAAAGGCATAAAGATTTGATGCCTCTGAATGCTGATAGCGTCCTGTAGGGAAATAGAATGCTCATACTTCCAATTTTGTCATGTATTTTTCATGTATATTCGGAGTTACACTGTCAGCTTCAATGTCTGTTAGTATTTGCAGCACAGGGGACTGATAAATCACCATCTTTACCTAATTCTAGCTTTTGCTTCTGTAACACATAACTTAGAACATAATGTTTTACTGCTCTTGGGAACCAAGGAAGTTATGCCTGCCCCTTTGCTGACATTGAATGATAATAATTAGAAAGAGGTTATTTTTAAATTTTAGAGAAAAAAAGCTTAAATTATCCTAAGGGACTAGAATTTTTACTTAAAAGTAGTTGGAAGAAGCTAATTCTGGAGAAGAAATAATCAACGCTAGACACGGTTTGGTTGTTTTCTCACCCTTCCTCCAATTTGCAACTTTGTTGGGAATGTTACAGACATTCAAAGCTTCTGTTTATTTATTTGTTTTGGTATTTTGAGAGAACCTTCAAGTTCTAGGCCATCTACCAAGCACTCGCCTCTCCTAGCCCAGAGGATGTGCCACCATGGGACTGTGGTGGTGGTGGTCTTGTTCTGGTTTGCTCAGCAAAGGTCTGATGGGGCTGGTGGGCAACCTGCCCATGCGCTCAGTGCATCTGGGATACCCTGACACATCAGTGTGACACAGCAGTGGAGACTCTTTGGGGCATCATCTGGGGCACTTTCAGGACTCATTCTAAAATAATAGGGCAGTTTCTGGAAGCATCTGAACGGTGGGTGTGTCTTTAAGAGTTCTGGCTTAGGAAGAAAGAAAGGTACAGTTTGCATTCATTTTTCTCGAGAAAGTTGAAAGAGAAGCAGCATTTTTCTTTTCTTTCTCTGTGATGTGATGCATAGAAGTTTTCCATTCTGCAAAATAACCTTAGAATACAAACAACGATTTTTTTTTGTCTACCCAACTGCAAAGTAAAAGAAACAGTACGTTACCATAGGTTGTTGGAAGAGCCCAGGTGTGTGTTGTGGGGCTACAAAGGCAGAGGGGAAAGGAGGGGGAGCCAGGTGGTGCTGTGGAGACTCCTTAGGATCCTCTCCACATCGTCCTGACAGGTTGGGCTCACCTGGGGGCTGGACAGCTCTAGTCTTGCAAATTACTGCTGGGTGTTCTCTGTGGTTCTTTTTGACACCCAAGAGCCTGAGAATTGTGAACTGTGACTGTAATGCCAGGGCATTTTTCTAGTTATTCTGAAAGCAGTGTTTTTCTCCAGGTGGTTATCTTTAATGTGCAGATAGAAATACTTTAGAGGTTCTGAAGTTAGAGAGACATGCTGTGCCCAGGAACATCATCTGGTCTGCCCCGGGATCCTCTATTCCTGGTTCTTTTTGCTAAGATGAGAACATCACCACCTCATCCTGCAGGGTCAGCCATTCTGTTCGCTGTGCTCCTGAAGTATTTACTACACAGCATCAGTATGACCTCATTTCTGTGTCCTTCCTCTTGCACTGTGAACCCCTTGAGATATGGCACTTCCTTTACATATTTCTCTTTGTATAAATTATAAGTGAGTGGGAGTGCCCAGCAGGACATAACCCACCACTGGGACAGACAAATGAAGAGACAACATTGTTCCAGGTAGTGTTTTAAAATACTTTACAATTTTATTTACAAAGCAATAGATTTCTGTAGAAATCTTAGAAAACATGGATGAAAAGAAGAGAATGAAGTCACTGGCTCTCTACTCTCAAGGTTCCATTGTAAAGACCGTGATATGTCCTATGAGACTCTTTTCAGATATGTGACTATGGATGTGCAAAAGGCAGAAATGGCTTTATAGGATGCACACACACTCTTATAAACTGCTTTAAAAATGTCATTATATTGTGACTACTTTTCCATATGACATATTCTTCTGTGATAGTGCTTTTAATGATGATGGAATGTACCGTGACTTATGCGCTGTCTTCTATTTTTGGACATTTATATGACTGCCAATATTTTGCTTCCACAAAAGCTGCCACAGTGAGTATGCTTGTGCGCATCCCTGATGAGTTCCTTAGGATAAATTCTTTATCATGGAACTGAAGGCAAAGAGTTCAAACATTTGAAAGGTACTTGAGTTGCATTGTAAAGGTATAACTATTTTATTCTCACCAGTGGCATATGACAATTTCAATTTCTCTGACATAAAGGTCTGCTATGAGTAGATGTTGTTAGATATTTGGTACAAAAAAATAATTGTCAATTTAAAGTCTAAAAACCATGTGAAGATTAAGACTGCATCACGGAGGTCGCTCTTGAAGGCCTGCTGTTGCTGGAAGCTGGGTGTGGGTGACCAGCTGCTGGCAACAAACAGGAAGTGCTCTCCAACCAAAGGCTGATGATTAAGAGTAGAAGGGCTAGAGAAGGAAGGAGGACTCAGAGGACACCCCAGGCAAGTTTAGAACCTGAGGGGTCAAGCCCATGACCTTGTGGAGGGCATCTCAGGTTCCAAGGGTACTGAGTCAGTGCTGAGCATAATCTGAGTCAGCATGGACAAGATGAAGAAAGATCTGCCCAGCCAAGTCGGGGTAGTCAGAAGCAGGGCTAGGAAGAATGGCAAGGAAGTTCAGTGTGGGAAGGAAGGCTGTAGAAACTCACACTGAGCTGGAAGTAAAAACTGGACCAGGGTTCCTGAGCAGGTGGACTGTTGGTGTGATTTCGAGACCACGGAAGGAGAGCTGACCTCCTCGTCTTGACCAATTGGAGCTGGCCTACATTCTTGGCCTTGCTACATACTGTGTGACCAAAAAGGGGTTGCCAGGGATTTAATAATCTGAGTAAAATTGTTTCTAAGGTTTCTTGCAGCCCAGAAATTTTCTATTTCTATTTTTTCAATGAAAACAAATATAATTTAGTTTCTGGAATGGGCGGATTATCCACTGCGCCCCTATGGATCTAGCCTATATTTAAAGGGAGGCACAAGAACGATTGCTTCTGACAGCAAATCATCACTCAAAAGTTCACTAATAAGTTGAAAAAAATGGCTGTGTTTTGAAATACTGTACCGTGATGCAGCTTCAATTTTCTTGAATGAGCAGTGGTGAAATAGTCAGTGGCGAATATTTCTTTTCTGCCCAAGACGTCTGTCATGTTTGACTTGCAACGACAATCTACAAATGTGAAAGGCTGCCCCATCAAGCACTCTCTGCTCTCTTTGGCTCTTGTCACTAATGAGAACTCTGGTTGCGTTGAAAGGGACTGGAAATCTGAGGGAAGTGTGGGACTCAAACCCCAACAAGTATAAAGGCTTAATTTGAAGTGACATTTTCCTGTGCTTGGCTTTTCTAGCAGGGAAAGTTGGGATGTTTGCCCCTGGAAAGTCAAAATGCCTACAAAAAACAAATGCCCAGTTTTCAAATATCTTGTCTGTGTCATTTATTTTTAATACTAAATGTGACATAGTGTAATGTTCTATCGATTAAATTAAACTGCACGGGTGAGTGAGATAGGATTTCAATCGAATCCTTAGATGAAAAATGAGCTGCTTGTCGCAGAGTTTTCCTGGCAATTGTCTAGCATCCTGATAGATATTGGCTGGCTCCATTTAAACAGCTGGAATCTTACAGCCCTCAAGCTGTGTATAAACAAAGGGCACACCCACTAGGAGGAAAAATCCTGGGCTGGAGAGGAGGGAGAGACACCCCGGTGAGCAGGGAGCTTTATGAGTTGGTTCCCCGGACCCCTCTGACTGCCATTTCTTTCCAGGCACTCTGCATGCTTCTTTGTGAAGGCAGGGTGACAAGCTGCAGCAATCTGTCTACAAGAGGCACTTTGCACTCAGTGCTGTCCTTCTTCCCAGTTGTGTCTGAAACCAGAAAGCCTGCTCAGGTCGCAATCTGCTGTGTAAGGACTGTCCATGCATAACCCAAGCAGAGGGTAAGAAGGGGTTAGAAAAATTCCAGATCCACAAGAGTCTTTTCTTTTGGGAATAGCAGCAGTTCAAAGAGGAGCTTCAGTTCCTGAATAAACATAATTTGTTTTGTTCCTTGACCTCACAATGAGGGATAAGAATAATGTTTTCCTAAGAAACTTGTATTTTTGAACAAGGTGTGTGTGTGTGTGTGTGTGTGTGTGTGCATGATTGTTTGCCTAGAGTATGTTCCTTCTTATGTGGAAACTTTGGGCAAAATGATTATGCTCCTATAGAATGTGATGATTCCTGAGATACTGAGAAAAACAGGACAGGTTGAAACCACTGAATTCAGTTGAACAAGAGTATCGTAACCATGAGGTCACTGTCTTTATAGCTTTGAAACCAGGGTGCAATTCCATGGAGAGCAGCTGTGACCTGAGACCATCCATCACAGACAGATGGTAAGGAACAAATCGCATCCTTGAGAACATAAACCAAAAACTTCATGGCTCAGTAAGGCCCAGTGATGGCGGACTTTTGAAGCAATAGCCCAGTACAGTTGCATGTTGTGCATGAAGTGCAAGAAACAAAGGAGATGTGTGTTTGCCTAGAGGAAGGTGAGGAGGAGCACCCTCAGTGGTGGGAAGCCATGTATGAAGGTCAAAGACACACCGACGGAACATACAGAAGTTAGACCGTTCCATAATCACAGCAGTGGCTGGGACAATGGGAGTAGTCAGCTTCATGCAGTGGAGACTGAGCTTAAATTCCAAAACAGCAAGCCATTACCAAGATGGACTCCACAACAAAGATGTGCAGAAAGAATCTCATAGTAGATTAGGGCATAGTTGCACAATAGAAGACTCCGAAGTTACCGTAAAGAATATATCTAGATTTATTCATTTTTGTACGAAGGCAAAAGATGTCTCATGTGAAAACATTATGTTCCAGAGAATGCATTAGTGTCAATTGGGGACAAAAGGAGATGTGTGGATGTGTAGATACGTGCATGAAAATGTGTATGCGTTTATAGGCATTTATCTATGTGGTACAGTCTTCCAAAAGTTCATGGAAATGCATGTTAGAAAAAGAGTATGCATGAATTTCAAAAATATTTTCATAAAAATCAATTTATCTTTTTCTTTTGCTTTCCCAGAGTGTTTTGAATATCCTTATGCTTTCTATGCATAGATGCATGTGCATGTGTCATATAGGCTATATAGTCTGTATATGCATTTATAAATACATATATATGTATAGATAAAAGTTTTCATAAATCTTGTAGTTACTTCCTTTAGGAAACAGGTCAAAGAATGTCAAGCTGATGGTTCAGAAGGATGGGAGAGAGAACAAGAACATTGGCAAGTAGCTCACCTAGTTGACATGTACTTTGGAGAGGGTTAAATGTACTCTGGAGGATTCTAGGGGATGATATGCACTATCTTCATCTTTCAGTGAATATTTTTATTTCCCCCAAGTCTGAATGGACTGCTCCAATACACAGCCAGAAACATCGGCTTGTGTGAGTGCTGGCGAGAGAGACACCGATGCTGCTGCTCAGATGTAGGTGCTCACGTGGAGCCCTAGTGGTTCTGGATGGGCAGTCACATAGACTCTGGGCACATAGTTGGTGTCAGAACACCGTCTGTCACTGGCCTGGCTCTTCACTGAAGGCAGCCATACAGGGAAGGGTGCTGCCAGCCCAGCCGATCACTGAAATGGAATGTGAACACAGGCAAATGTGTTGGCTGGCCTCTTATCCTTTGCATTCAGTAACGTCTCATTCAATACATCAGTGGGCTGGAGTCTCCCCTTCAAGTGTGGAAGACCGTGAACCACTCACAAAGCTTCTTAGGGTGGAAGGAAGGAGGCAGTTCTCAAAAGCTACTGCTGAATATTTTCTTCTTAGGATTACCAGGGAGGAGGCTGGCAGGGGGTGGAGCAGGGGATAACAGCTTCTGGCTGGGATGCTAGCCCAAAACTCATTTTTTCCCCTTCTGCACCATATGGATACAGGAAAAATATAAAGGATGTATTCCCTGCCCTTGAGGAATTTATAATCTAGTTGGGGGGCAGCCAAACTGCTGCTGGGTCGCCTTGGATCAGTAGCTGCATGCAATGGTAAGATGCCGCTTGAGCCATCCCAGCAGGACCCAGCTGTTCCCTCTTCCGGAGGTCCAGGCTTGACCTTGGCCTTGGGTCATAGGTCAGTGGGCTGCATGAAGATGCACGATCTCATTTCTTTCGCTTCACAGCCTTGGTTTTGGTGACGATTGCAGGAATTTCTTGAACTAAAAGCTAGTGGTGAACAGTCTCTGGTTCAAGTTCACAAGCCACATCATTAATCATTAATAAGTGGCTGCAGAACACCATTTCTCTTGTCAGAGAAAGTACAGTGTGCTATACACATACCAATAAATAAATATACACCCCCCAGCAACTAGAAAATTGATCCTTTTGTGGCCATAGAATTTTCAGTTTTGGAAAAGACTTTAGAATCATCAAGATAATCACTATCATCTCAATTTAGAGAAGCAAAGGCCCGATTTCCAGCAGACACTCCCTCCGAAGGACACAGCTTCTGACTTGTAGCCTAATATTCATTCCCATGGCAGAATTAGGGGATGCCTGTGCACGTTAATGTTAATGTGAGCTGATGCATTGTCATTTCAAGTATATTTTGAAGAAGAGGGGAATTTCTAAGCAATCTTCATTTTTTATTTCCTTATTCTATGACTATCGAATGTCAGCATGAGTGGGTGGAAAAGGAAAAGTTAATTCCCCTCTGATTTGGTTTCTGTCTGGGAAGAGAACAGAGGAAAGATGGGCTGAGCTGGAGATGGGGAGCAGGCAGGGCCGAGTCTGAAGGTGAGATGAACTCTCAGAAAGTGACAGTGTGGAGCTGGGCTTCCATAACAGTGGACAGAGGCGGCAGAGCGCAGGTGCTGGTACTGAGGGTCTGGCAGCATCATGGAGCAGTGAGACTCTATCAAAGCTTGTGCCCAAGGCAGGGACTGAACCAAGAAAGGCATTAGGACTGCGGGAGCCTGGCTGAACTGTCAGAGGGAAGGTAAAGCTTGAGCATTGAACACACTCCTACTGCAATGAACAACAAGGCTGAGTTAGACTCCTTCAGGCTGGGAGCTCTTCTCTTTGTTTTATTTCTCACATTTTCTATAAAGACAAAGACATAGTACATGTTTTTATCTACACCTACACTACCATGTATTGGAATACTGGAACTTCTTACTCCTATCTGATCATAATCCACCACCTGTTAATCACTGTTTCCCCATGTATGCCTCCTCTTCTTCTGGATTATGGCATCAGGTTTAAGTCAGCAAGAGAGACAAGGGATCCAGGCTGGAAATTGTGGGAGGTAGATGGGAGCAACACCCAAAAGTTGGAAAGGAATGGATTAAGAACAAGCTGATGATTTCATACAGAAGGGATCAAATATATGCAAAGGAGACAGTTTCAAGGTCACCTCAGAAAGAACTGCCTTGCCTGATATAATGCACAAAAACTTGCGGAGAAAAGCTGTTGATTGGAATGGTTGTTGGTCAACTTAGCAGGAAACGCAAAGGCAGAGTCTGGAGGCCAACTTGGCAGTGCCTATCCACATCCTGCCCAGGGCAAAGGGAGTGAGCGGTGGTTGGCAGACTTGGTATAGTCAGGTGTTACTGCTGGGCTGAGAGTTAGTCAAAAGATAGCACTTTCTCTTCTTCCTTCTCTGGTGTCGTGCTTTGCAGTCAGCTTCTAGGGTGAAATTTTGCTTCTCAGTTAGACACACTTCAGTGAAAAATACAGTTTTAGCTTTATCACAAATCAATAAATTAATTTTTCCCTTTATACTTCAGCCTCTGTAAGCTTGGTTAATATGAAACAAACTTACTAAACCTTTTCTTGGTGTGCTGTCAAGGTCTGCTTTCTGGCTTAGTGAGAAGGAAGATCAGCGTGTGTATGGTGAGTCCCAATTTGGGGGGAGGTTATTCCAGGAGACTGTCGGAATAGAGTGTTAAGGATGACTGGCAAAGGCAACTCAAAAAAGAGCAACTTCTAAACAGCTGACGGACATTCTAGGAGCCGAGGGGAACCTAGTAGGGAGAGGGGGAAGATGAGAATGTGAGAATTCCAATGAGAGGGCTAAATGTGAAACTAGAAAGCATGAGAAAAATCCTTTCTTTTCTGCAAAAAGGTTCATTTAAAGGCAGAGTGGCAGACAAAAAAGAAGAGACAGAGAGATAGAGATATTCATCCGCCGGCTCAGGGTTGGGTCGGGCCAAGGCCAGGAGCTTGGAACTCTATTCAGATCTTCCACCTGGTGGAAGAAAGTTTTGTTCCCGGTCACATTTGTGGGGAGCTGGATGGGAAGCAGAGCACAGGCGGTGGTTTAAAACATTGCATCAAAATGCCAACTCTGAAACAAATCATTTCAAAAACTTGGCTCCAAAGAAGAGAAAGGGAGATATGGAGGGAGTAAGAGAACTGAAATCTCCCTATAGGCTCTTGGCCTAAAGGACACTTGAGCCTCACTCCAGAAAGTGGCCTCTACCCTGGGAGGGCTGACGGAGAGGTTCAGACCTATCCTTGAGGGGTGTCAGCTGATGGCTCACCTGGTGCCATATTGCACAGATTCTTTTCAAATATTTGCAAGCCTAGGAGATTCGCTTTTGCCTTGTCCTGTTTGACACCTTTCTTTGACATTTAAGAGTGTGTGTAAGTCCTGTATTAGTCTGATTTTTCCCTACTATGATGAAATATCAGAGGTAGGCTGCTTTATAAAGAGAGGCTTATTGTGGCTTACAGTTCTGGGGTTCAAGATCTAGGGTCCTCATCTAGAGATGGCCTTGTTACTTGGTAGAGGCTTGAGGCAACACAGGAGACAGGCAGCACTTGTGTCAGTCTATATGCCCATGTGACCTCCCTTTACCAATAAAACCACCAGGGTTTGATCATAAGGCTACACCCTAAGGAATTTATTTAATTCCAATCATGTCCCATAGGTTGTACCTCTAAACACCACAATCTGATTAACTTTTTATTCTGTTAATACCTCACAATGGAGATGATCAGGGCACAGACCATATTGGAACCATAGCAGGTGGCAAACAGATCTTAAAGTAATCTGAAAATGAACTTTTTTCCTTTGAGTCAAGCAAAAAAAAAAAAAAAATATATATATATATATATATGATTGAACTAAGGTCCTAGCAGAGGTTTAGGAAATGGGCTTCTTGTGTTCTGGCTTCTGAGGTTGGTAAAGTCTGGATGGGGGGGCGGGGTCTGTTCTTCCACACGCTCTTTACTAACAGGATTAATGAGTGAAAGAATATACAAAAGGAAATTAGGATAGTAGCTGAAAGTGGATCTCAACCTCACCATGCTTGCCCAAAAGAGTTTGGAAGCTCCAGATCAGAACAGGTTAATGTATTGGGACGGCACACTTTGAATGATTAGCATTCGCAGTCAAATTGTGTTGTGTGATACAGCTGGGTGAGAATGAGAGGCCAAGAGGTCCTGGAATATCACCCAAGGAAGATCAGAGAGGTAGTACTCCCCTTGTCACACATGGACAGATGCTCCTCCAGGGAAGGAATCTTCCCATGCCCAGTGTGTCATCTGATGGTAATGACTAGGTTACAAGGCAGTAGCGGGGGCCAGCTCACGTTGCCTGCTCTCTAAACTATGGAGTGTGCCTTTCCCCAATATGCTAAGAGGTGACAGCAAGAAGGAAGTCATTATCCTTGCCCTGCCCTCTTTTCAGTATCAGTTGACCTATTTGCATCAGACATTCTGGGAACCATGGATTTACTCAATGTTCTAATTGTAACAAGGTGGAGGACAGAGCAGAGAGAGAATACGAGTAGGGAGACATTTTACCATTCAACATGTTTTACCTAAAGGTCACAGAGTAAGCGCAGGCAGAACGTTTCCCTTTACAGAGGCCACAATTGGACCCTTGTTATCTAGTGGAAATACACAAAGCTAAATTAGGATTTTAAATGCTTCTGAACAGACCTGGATATTGAAACAGGAACTGTGTATTGATGTTTGTCTGTCCCTTTTCAGGAAAGAGTATTTCGAGGGTCATCAGAAATCATTTCTCTATGTCATAAACAATTCACTAGGTAAAGATAAGTCTAGGCCAAGCTGTACTATTAACTAGGAATAGTAATGTGGTTGATGGAAACATAAGTCTGTCAACTGACGTGAGCTGTAGGTGACTTTTTTGTGCTAACTGCCTTTCTTTTTTTCTTGTGACTTAATTGACAGATGTAATTTAAAATGAGGATTAGCAATAACTGCTCTGAAGTCCACGTAATTCTGGTTTTACTTCTGGTAAAGGTTATTATATCATCTGATTCACAACGCACAGTAAGTTTCATATCAGAAAATAGAACAAATGACAAAATGATCTACAAATAGATAGCCTAGCAATGTAAACATTAGTAGGGGGAATTCACTAAGTGTCTGCTAAAAGCATGTAATTTAATTTTGCCTATCTTTTATCAGATGTTTTAAATGTATAAACCAAAATGACAAATGATAATGATCTCGATGCCGTCACAAACGATGTATTGGGAAACACTCCCTCCATTTTATCATTTTTTGCAATTGAGATTTTTTTTGGGGGGAGGGACTGTTTATTGTGTTCCAAAAAGCTCATGGTTTTTCACCCTTTGCTTATTCCTGGGAAGTAGCATGAATAAGGTCTCAAGGATTCAGTAGCCTGACACAGTCAGGAAAGGACAATGAACCAACCATGGTGTTGGAACATCAATCTAGTAATAGAGAAAGTATTCATTTTGAAAATCTTCCTCTGTTCCCATGAAATTGCCATTTCTGCTTGTATAAATTTGAGGTTAACTTATGATGGGTTTTTTTCTAGTCAATCTCTCTAATGTTCCAGGACGTTTTATATCTTGTATCATTTGATCTGTATTGTCATAGAGCTTTTATATTTTTCAAACACTTCAGCAGTTTTATGCATGGCGTTGGTTATTAAATGCCATTGTGTCACTTTATGGGATCCTATTTAAAGAAAGTTAGTAGCAAAAGAGATGAGAAACATTTATAATTTGACCCCAGCTAAACTCAAGGGCACTATAAGATTCAATAAAACAGAATTTATGAATTTCTAAGGTACTTTCTATAAAAAAGAAAACCAATCAAAAAGAAAAACAAACCAAATCAACACTTTACTAGGTAATCAGTTAGTACCAGGTACAGGGTGTTATGAATCTGAAATTCTAGACAAGCATCATGTGCTGGAACATGTCTTCCTATGTTTCACAATCAATTAAAGGCTGGTTCATGGGCTCCAGTATGCCTTTCTCTGCCTCCCAGGCAGAACCAGGGACTCCCCCATTCACATGGCCACACATAGCATTTTTCTTAAACGCATCCTTCCTCTCCCAGGGTCAGATGGATTTTTTCTTCCTTTTCGTTTTATTTACACTGACTCAGGTTGGGATGCATCAAAGGAGTTACTATTGTCATTATTTTTTCAGTGTCTAGGGTTTTCAATGCATGAAGTTCAATCAGCATTATTGAAATAACAGTTCATATACTCCACATTGTAGGCTATGAAGAATTGCATTGTCAGGGTGGACAGCTGGCATAGTGGTCTATGCCACTTGGGACAGTGAGACCCGTATTGGCAGGCAGGAATTCGAGTCCTGGTTCTATTCTTTATCCCACCTTCCATACTATGTATATACAAGGAGGCAGCATGTGGCAGTGCATGTGATTGGGCCCCTGCCACACACCGGGTAGACCCCGATGGAGTTCTGGGCTCCTGGTTTCAGCATCGCCCATTTCAAGCTGCTGCAGGCATTTGGGAATGTGAACCAGCAGATCAAAGGTCTCTGTCATTCAGCCTTTCAAATAAATCGAGTAAGAAAAAAAATGAATAAGGACTGTGTCATCATTGCACGGGAAAAGAAGTGTGTCTGGCTTATTCCTTCTTAGCATTCATGCTAATGGGTTAGTGCCAGGAAGGCTGAGTATCCACAACAGAAAATGGAATACAGACTTGACATATTTAATGTTTAATCATTAAAGTAGAAAAAGGACTTCATACATATTTACACATATCTGAGGCCTTTTCCAGTTAGGGCTTCCAGAATCAAACAGACTAATCTGAGACTATTTATTTATTTATTTATTTATTGTAATTGGGGACCTGGCGTGATGGCTCAGTGGCTGAATTCTTGCCTTGAAAGTGCCAGGATCCCTGATGGGTGCTGGTTCGTGTCCCAGCTCCCTGCCTGTGGCCTGGGGAAGTAGTCTGGGACAGCCCAAAGCCTTGGGACTCTGCACCTGTGTGAGAGACATGGAAGAGGTTCTTGGTTTCTGGCTTTGGTTCAGCTCAGCTCTGACCATTGTGGCCATTTGGGGAGTGAACTAGTGGATGGAAGATCTTTCTCTTGTTGTCTATGTAAATCTGCCTTTCCAATAAATAAATAAATCAATAAATAAATCTAAAACATTTACATAACATGACACTCGGAGTGAAACAATTGGAAAGTTTGGATGTTGCACTGTCTTCGCAGTTGGCTTCTGCAGTTGGCTTCCCTGCCAGACACACAGCTCTGGTATCTGCACGTGGTTGGTTTTGGCCGTCGACTGAATCTCTGTTCTGAAAGCAGCCAACTAACCTGAGAACCTCCCTGTAATCTGATCCTTATCTTTGTGCATCTGAGAAAGATTACATAGCTCTCTTATGGGCAAACTGGAGAATTTTATGTGCTAAATGGTTCACACTTGACCACAATCAGACCTGATGTCTTCAGTTGGAAGTGCATGCACTCCAGTTGCCCCCGTTTCATCCCTGCCCTTGGCCTAGTCTCAGTTTATTTCATGGGTTAAGTTACCAATTAGGTTCTTGCAGGTATCTTGGGTAGCAATCTATGTACCACATCTCTGACTGTAAATCTGTTCTTGAGGACAGTGATACTTTCCATATGATGGTACCTATCATTCATAAAATAATATTTATCTCCCAAGTGCTCATACTGAAAGTGAGATTATCAACTGTTGTGCTCCCAGTAGAGGTTAACAGAAAAGTGTGTTCTCTTACTGTGTTTCTTTCAAGATTAAGATGAGTCTATAGTTGATGACTGTATGTGAAGGTGATGCAGTTTCCTTCCTCTTTTGGATGAACCCCAAACCACAGTTGGCACCAAGCAAAATGACTTACTGTTGTGAGAAGATGGGGTAGAATCCAGTGTTTGGGCAGGTGCCTGGGCACATCATGTCAAGAGCACCATGCTGTCCTGTCTGAGCCACAGCCTCATCTTGCTTGGATCCCTTTTCTGTCTCTTTTAGGCCTTCTTTGTTTCCCAAGCTTCTGTTGAAGTTCAACAAGATGCACTTTCTATAACACATGAATCGTTGTGATCTCTTTGAGAACAAAAGGAAAATTAGAGGCTGATATTTTATTGTTCATGTAAGTCATAATCATTGTACGGTATTTAAAGAGAGTAGTCAAAGAAAATAGCTTCAAATGGACAAACTAAAAAGATGTTTGAAGGTGGGCTTTTGGTGTGGTGGTTATGACACCAGGCAGGAAGCTTGTGTCTCATCTTAGGTCCACTGGATTTTAGCCTCAACTCTGACTCCTGAGTTCAGCTTCCTGCTAAGCAGACACTTAGAAGCTAGTGGCTGGATTTCTGCCAGCCACTTGGGAGACCTGTTTATTATTCCAAATCCTGGCTTCAACTTTGACACCGAAGATGGGGACACTTTTTTTTTTCTGTGTCTGCCTTTCAGATATGAAAAAGAGGCTTTAGTAGTGCATATGGACAAAATGATGCAACATTTTGAGAAGATCACATTCTGACCTCATTTTAACATGTGCTATTATTATGTTAAATATGAGATGTATGTCCTCCGCAGTGGGCACCAGAGTCCTGAAAGGGATTCAAAGGTACTCGGTTTATTTCTTTGTAGTTGGACTTGCGGGATAAACACCAAAGGAGACATGTGGGTTGAAGACAATCCTGCCCTTTTTGGATCTTCATTCTCCAAGGGGCCACTTCCCTGTATTGTGAGCCAGGTGGCAGAGAGGAAGGAGCAGAACGTCACTGAGAAAGTTGGCTTCTATGGAACCTTGCAAGTCAGACAAAGACAAGGTTGCTGGACGTCAGGCATTTCTGCAGTGAGGAAATGGCCTTTGTGGCCATGAACATGGACACAATTTTGATAGGGTTAGGATGGTGATGGCTGTCTAATTTCTAGAAAGTCTTCACAGAAGAGGATAGCTATCGGGGGGGGGGGGGTGAAGAGGCATGAGAGAGTCTTTCTGCTTTAATGCATATTGCTAATAAGGGAAAATGAAGTGTCAAATAAAGGTTTGCAGTGTTGTATTTGCAGGGCGTAGAAGAATGGATGGCTTTAGCCTTGGGAAACAGGAAGTGCCAGACAGTGTCCACTGTAGCTCACCACTGCCTTCTGAGGAGCCACTGTGCCATGAAATTATTACGCCAAAAAGACTTGTCAATATTCAGTTTTGTCAATATATCTCTTCAGGGTGATGATAAAGTTATTAAAAGTGAAAGTTGCTCTGGATTGTTGTAAAAGTATTTGTAAAATGCTAACTATGAGAGGGTATGGCTAAGGGAAACACTAACAATCGCACTTGGAAGAGGTAAGCATTGTCCCCACCTTGGAATGCACGTTTCTTCCCCAGTATTGCCTTGCAGGAAGCTTCATTTAAGGCACATCCTTATGATCAACAGACATGCATATACATTAGGTCTAAAAAAGTATCGCCAGAGAGAGAACTTTGCCTTGTAGAGGATTGCCTAGGAGAAATGTCTTCACCCTCCTGGGGCAGGGAGGTTTATTGCATGGGTAAGGAATAGAGAAAAGAGTTGAACGAATGTAGCTCTCACTGTTCTGGATTTTCTCTCACCAGGAAAGAGGATAGAAGGAAGGCTCCTAGTGTCTGATCTCTGCAGCCCTGTTCCTCTTGCTGTGGCTTTTAATGTACCAGTATGAAATTTATTTTTTGGTTGGGATTATTTTTTCTTTTAATTTGGAAAAGAACGTGGAAACCTTCCCAGCTCTGAAGCTGTTGGGAGTGGGGCCAGGCCCCATGATACCCTGCTTTCTCCCTTGCAGTATTCAGACAGTGTGTCCAATGCTCTGAGATGTAGACTTTGTGTAGGTGAGTGCCTAGGCAGGACAGAAAATTGGCATAAGGCCATTGACCTATTCCCAATTACTTTGGTTGCAATTTTTTTTTGTTTCTATTTCGCTTTTTTTTTAAATTATTTTGCATTATGTGACAGTTTCATAGGCTCTGGGGTTCCCCCCCACCTCTCCCCATGCCCCTCCCCCACCCCTCCCATGCCCCTCCCCCACGGTGGACCCCCCCACCCCGTTGCAGCATTACAGTTCAAATTCAATCAAGATTCTTCCCTTGCAAACAGATGCTAAGCACATAGTTTTGGTTGCAATTTGTAGGTGGAGAGCTTGGCTTTATCTGTCAAACCACAAAATCCTAAGGAAAATATCAGTCCCAAACTGAGATGTTTTGTGTTTATTGTCAAACTTCCAGATAGATGTTTGGGACTACCCAGTGTTGGATCATGTAGACAAAATGTTTGATTGACAGATGAATTACTTTGCCTCTTCGGTTTATACCCAGTGATATCTCCTCTTATCTCCAAATGAGGTGGGGAAGGTGGAGTTATAAGACAGTTGGTCTTTTTTCTCCCTCTGGGCATTGCCTTTACCTTGTGCCCATGGTCACAGTCTTTATCTGGAACTTCATTCCTTTTTGTCCAGACTCTTCAGCAATTCAGTGTCTGACAGTCTCCGTAAGCCAATCTGTTCTTTGACTATCTTCCTGGTAAACGTGCAGTTCAGATGGTGTGTCTCTCTGGGGAGTTCCTCTCTTGAGAGTTTGCATTCAACAGTGTTTCACTACTTAGGGAATCTCTAGCCTCTTGTAACTTCCAAGAGTTTCCAAAGCTGTTTTCTTGTATTTTCCAAATGAATTAATTTATTCCATATATTTCTGAACACCCATTAGAAGTGCTACAGAGAGCAGTGCATGTGACTTGATTTTATTTCTTACTCCGAGTCCATTTCACAGACTTTCCCTGTGGGCTTCTCCTCTGGAACACTTTCTCTTCCAACATCTTGGTTTTTTTTTTTTTTTTTTACTTTCTTTATTAATTATTATGCGTTATGTGACAGTTTCATAGGCTCTGGGAATCCCCCCACCCCTCCCCGTGCCCCTCCCCCCTGGTGGATTCCTCCACCTTGGTGCAGTATTACAGTTCAAATTCAATCAAGATTCTTTCCTTGCAAACATATACCAAACATAGAGTCCAGCTACTTATTGTCCTGATGGGTTGAACAGTTTCTTGGGGAGACCATTTCTGGTCCAAAGTTAGAGCTGGTAGAATATCATCCCAGTCAATTAAGAGTCCCAATATAACATTAACAGCAATTTGTAACATTATGGAATTGACATGGTTTTGCGTAACCAGTATGTTAAAAAAAAAACAAAAAAACAAGTTCTTAACCACAACCTATGATTTGCTCATTGACATTTCAATTTTAGTTTGTATACAGGACCGGCTGCTATATACCTTAGAATGGCTATAAGGTACCATTCAGCTGTCTCGTGTCTATTTCATTTTAGTATTTAGCCATTTGTTGTGTTGAAGTATAATTTTACTGATCTTGGCAGATTTTAGGATAATCTAGACTGGCTTGTAACTCTAACAAGACATTTGTCAACAATTAAGGTGCAGAACATTTTTTTTTGGGGGGGGTGTGCAGGAAAGTCCCCAACACCACGGTGAAGAGTGACTAATCTTCGCGTCCCACCCAGCGAGGCATGAGCAAATCCATGCCAGCTCTTTCCTGTCAGATTCCAAGCTCTACTTTTTGTTGTTTGTCTATTTATTTTAGGTTTTTTTAGTTTGTATGATTGTTTGTTTGCTATGAGGGGTTTTCGGAGCGATCCCGATGGTCATTGCGAGGGAGGGTGGGGGTCCAGAGGTGGAGCCAGGCTCAGACCAGAGAAAGCTCTCCTCCCTGGTCCCGAAGGACGTTTATTGTTCTTCTGTTTCTGCGGACCGCTCAGGGCTTCTGGTTGTCTTTCCAATGACGTTGGTTTCTGTACGGTAGTGTTTGGACTTCTTCCATCCCCAGCGGAAGCTCCGGTTGGGGGTGGGTGACCTCAGAGTACTCGGCCTCCGAGGGCATCCAATTCCCTGTGGCCTCCTTGGCAGTTGGGATATAGTCCTTGTTGCTCGTATTAATAGTTTGTGGTGAAGGTCTGGGAGTCTTCATGGTTGGGATCCAGGCTTTCTCCTTGCCACCTGCTCCACCCTGGAGTGCAACATCTTGGTTTTTATTGAGCTCCCTTCAATGCCAATGTCTTCCTCTCCTGGTTGGTGGGCTATACTCTGCCTTGCATTACAGTCATCTCTGAATATGTACTGTCTTTCTATCAACCAGAACTCTTTCTGAAAGTGGAAAGTACTTCTCATTTGTCTTTATTTTCTTCCTGCTTGGAAGATAGTCAAGCACAATGATTAGACTTTGGGGCTGCATGGTTCGACCTGAACCTTGGATCCACCAACTTACTCTCTGTATGGGGAAGTTGGCTCATGAGAATTATCATTGCACAGTAAAACTTCCTAAAATACATAGCACAATTCATTCTTTGTGTTCCTTTAGCCCTTGACATGTATTTGTTAAATAACTGAATAGGGAATTGGACTCCTAAATAATTCAATAAATATTTTTAAAGTACTGGTTAGTATCCCAATTATTTGTAGTCATCTCTATTTACAATGACTGTTTGTAAAATGGAATTGCCTGAAAATCATTTTGTTTCTTTGTTTTTACTCCTTACAAAAAACTTTCCAACTGTATTTTTTTTTTTTTACATCCACCTTATGTTTGGCTATAAATTGCAAAAGTGGGATGGGTGTTTGGAACAATGGTTAAGAAACTTCTGGGAATGCCCACATTCCACATCAGTGTCTTGTTCTAGACCCAGCTTCTTTGCTTTCAATCTAACTTCCTGCTAAATGCACACCCTGGAAGGCAGCAGATGATAGCTTGATGTTTTCGGTGTCTGCCACCCATAGGAGACCTGAATTAACTTCTTGGATCTTGACTTCAGTGTGGTGTAGCCCCAGTTATTATGGGGTGGACTTGCAGAAGGGAGCTGTCGCTGTTCCTCTATGCTTGTTAAATAAACTTATTTTAAAAACAAAGCAAACAAAACCAAACACCCCTGCTGCTGGGTGACTGTGAGATGACTGTGAGGAGCCAGCCTGGCTGCAGCTGCTTTGTCGGGTAACCGGATAGCAATGCTTTTGCCCATGTTTTCCACCCGGGAGCACTCAGCCTGAGGAAGGACAAGGCTCAGCTGAGGCCCCAGAGAAACTTGCACTGTGCAGAAGCAGACACAGGTCTCCCCGCCTAACACAGATCTGAAGTGGAGCTGGGGCAACAAAAACCTTCTTCCAATTTGTTCTCTTTTGAAAAATAAGAACACCTGTGGAAAATACTTATTTATTTATTTATTTATTTATTTATTTATTTATTTATTTATTTATTTATTTTTTAAAGATTTATTATTATTGGAAAGCCGGATATACAGAGAGAAGGAGAGACAGAGAAGAAGATCTTCCATCCGATGTTTCACTCCCCAAGTGAGCCGCAACGGGCCTGTAGGTGCCAATCCGAAGTTGGGAACCTGGAACCTCTTCCAGGTCTCCCACGCGGGTGCAGGGTCCCAAAGCTTTGGGCTGTCCTCGACTGCTTTCCCAGGCCACAATCAGGGAGCTGGATGGGAAGTGGAGCAGCCGGGTTTAGAACCGGCGCCCATATGGGATCCCGGGGCATTCAAGACGAGGACTTTAGCCGTTAGGCCATGCCGCCGGGCCGAATACTCATTTATTTTTAAACCAAAGGAGAGACAGGCTGATTCTGTCATGTGAATATGAGAGAAAGTAGATGATGGTATTGGAAGTCTGCCATTGAGTTAATAGGGACAACTGTGGGACCAGACCTGAACCAGAGACGGAGCGGTGAAAGCAAGAAGGGATTTGGGGAGGACTCTGTCTGCTCACTCCACCTATGCATGAGGAGAGGGTAAGGGAATAAGCCCATTCTTTGTCGCCAAAGAGCTGTGTAGTGCAGGGAGGTATGCAGGTGTGACTCAGTCATTGTCCTACCCTCTCTGGGCCTCAGTGTTATTTTCTGTAAAAAGGGAATTTTGCTACTTACCCCACAATAAATTATATAATTCCAATGGAGTTCAATTTGACCTTGAATCAGGAAAGATTTGTTGTTACTATTCATGATAGAAGAAAAAAGTCTGCAAGCAAGGATTTTCTCTCTCTCTGTCTCTCTCTTCTCTTGTTTTACAAGGATCCTTTTATTGCACATTTGGGGTTTCTTTTTCTTTCTTTTTTTTAATTTTCAAAACATTATGGTTTCTAAAAAAATCGCTGGCTGTGTCTCACATTGATTGAAGCGGTAGGGTGTCATTGATGTCTTGGAGCTTACTGAACGTGGGTAGCAGAGCTGGCATTTTATGTGGGTGGAGAGCTGGGCTAGTTGGTGGGCTTTCAAAGCCTGGAGGAGATTCCTCTACCCAAAGACTTTGTGACAAGATGGTCCCCGAGTCTCATTCTTAGAAAAATTTTCTTTCTAGAAAGGGCATAGATGTTTCTCTACTGTTCTTATTTCATATGTGGATTTTGGTGTTGGGCATCAGGAAAATATCATCAAGTTATTAACATCCACGGGTACTCAACAAGTTCATGGAAAATGGAACTAAAAGGTGCTTGTTTTGGTACAGCTGGAATCTATGCATTTTTTCCCCATAATGGCTGTATTTCATCATGAATTTTCTAAAGATTCCTCCTGCTCAGTTGAGGCCAGAGCTAGTTCAGGCCAGGCTCTTGAAGCCTCTGAAGGAGGCATTCAGTGCCAAGAAAATGCAGAAAAGGGACATGCAGCCTTCCCTTCCTTCCCAGTTTTCTTTAGTTCTTTCTATGCACTTGTGTTGCTGAGAAGAAGCCCTCGAGGGCTCATGAGCCTCTTGCCTCTTGGACCTGAGCCTCCTTAATGCTGGCAGATACTGTGCTATGAAGTCTTGGCTCGCTCCATGCTACTGCAGACACAACGGCAGTTCTTGCAGCCTGGGGACAGCAACACTTGAAGGTAGAATAAACCTCTTAGTGGTTTGGGGAAAAGCATAGCTCCAATTTTACTGCCTGCTTGCTACAAGCATGTTAACTGTGAATAAATTTTAATGGCTGTCTTATGGTGCACAAAATGGTGTTTTAGCCAACACAAAGAATTAGAAACAGAATCTTCTTATTTATTTATTCCTACAGTAAAATTTCAAATTGCCAAGTCAGAGTGCATTCTAAAATAAGAGTAGAAAAGGAAAGGCTTAGGGTAAAATTCTGTATGTCAAGCCCTATCAAGAATTGGAATTGTATGAAGTGATTTAGAAACATCTGGTAATGTGTTATTAATAAGCTAGCAGAAATGCATCAACAGTTTCAACAGACAAACATTAATTTGCATAAAATACACAATGAGAAAAATATATAATATATATTTTCATCATATATAGCAATTGTACTATCAAGTTTTAAGCATAACAATCAACTAG
This sequence comes from Ochotona princeps, assembly GCF_030435755.1. NCBI lineage: Eukaryota > Metazoa > Chordata > Mammalia > Lagomorpha > Ochotonidae > Ochotona > Ochotona princeps. The sequence continues at coordinate 108,942,571 of NC_080834.1, read as the reverse complement.
GAAAATCTGCATTATTGAGACTAAGTTGAATTTACAAATAAACAGAAAAATTTGTTTTTGGCCTATTGTTTTTATGATATCTTACAAGTAAATTATATTATTAACTGTAATACACATAAACACAGATAGCATAAATAAATCAGTTCTGTGTCTTTTTGAAAGGAAACAGTTATTCTTTTCCACTAATAGAAATCAAGTGTATATAGTTTCAAATGCAACTCAGATCTTTATTCAAACTTACACACCAGAACACAATACCATTTGGTTTTGCATTTTTTTTACGATTTATTTATTTTTATTGAAAGTTCATACCTACAGAGAGGAGGAGAGACAGAGAGGAAGACCTTCCATGTGATGATTCACTCCCCAAGTGGCTGCAACAGCCACAACAGGGAGCTGCATGGGAAGTGGGAGCCATTGGGGCCTTGAATTGGTGCCCATATGGGATGCCAGCACATGCAAGGTGATGACTTTAGTCACTAGGCTACCCTGCCAGACCCTGATTTTGAATTTTTTAAATTAACTTTTTGTTGTTGTTGTTAATGTTTGTTTGTTTAAAGAGAAAGACAGCCAGAAAGGGAAGAAACTTCTATCTGCTGGTTTATTCCAAGAATGACTGCATTGGCTAGAGCTGGACTGGTGCGGAGAGCCAGGAAATCAATCCAGGTTCCCATGTGGATGGCAAGAATCCGATGTCTTGAGCCATCACTGTTGCTTGCCAGAATGAGCATTAGCAGAAAGCTAAAGTCAGCAGCCAGTACCAGTCACAGAACTTGGGCATTCTGATGTCAGACATTATGTCTTAACTGGCTTCTTAACCACTGGCCAAACACCTGCCCCAAATACGAACTTCATAAGGAATGTATGTGTCATTTAGCTTGCATTCTAAAACAGGATCGAGCAGTAGGAGGAATGAGATGTGCATTTACTGTGAAGAAGAAGAGGGCGTGGCTTGGAGTTGACTGCTCCACAGCATCCCCCCTGTACGCGAGAAAGTGGCTTTGGAGAGCCCAGTAGATTCCTTTCTTCCTCACTCTGCCATCAGTAGTGTTGCATTATTAGCTTGAAACTGGCCATGTGGAAATATTTACACTGAAGAAAATGGCATGTGCTATAATTTAAGCCTTTTTTCTGCCCCCAGAGAACTTGTTATGAAATATTAAACATGTGGTTCTAACAAGTTGTTAAACGTCTTTGTCCCTCAGTTTCCTCATCTCTAAAATAGAAGAAAATAGTATTCAACTCCATATGGTTTGGATGAAGTTATGAGATAATTTATGTAACTCACTTCATAGTTCTTATTAAATGAGAGTTGATGCTATTATATTTGGGATTAGCAACATCAATGTCTCCTGTTGATGAAATCAAACTGTAAGCCCTTTGGGGCCTACTAATGGGGATAAAGAACAATTGTTAGTGTTTATTGAATATTAACTTTGTGAAAGGTGTGGTTCTAAGCACATTTTCTGCGTTATGTCATGGAATCTTCCCTGAAACCCAGCAAGAAAGGGATTCATTGTATCACCGTTTTACAAATACTAGAACTGGGGCTTGGCAAGTAATTTACCTAAAGACATAAACAGTAAATTACAGATTTGCAATTTGAATTCAGTCATCTCTGGGTTCCATGTTCTGTGCTTCCAACATGGGCTCATGGAACATTGGGAAAGGATAGGACCTTGTATCAATCCAGCCTAGTGTCTTTCTTACAGATGAGGATAAATGAGAATCAGAGAGAGAGGGTGAGGGCAGAGAGTGAGGCTTGCACAAGGTCACTTACAAACTTTCAAATTCCTGATTCCGGTTCAGTTTTTCTCTTTGCTTAACAAGGAGACAGCAATACTGAACCCACAACCAAAGATAAGTGCGAAGGACATGCAAACTAGGAGGGAGTTTATAAGACACAGGAGGAATATGTGAAAACAAAACTCTGTGTCTTGGATTTGTCTCACAAGCGGTTCAATTCCTTGCCCCTGGCTGGGCTCTGAGTTGATGAAAAAGGGATGGAGTTTTCATTGCAACAACAAAAGCTGCTTAATGGGCTTCACAGAAACTTTTGATTCCCACCACCAGCCTTTACAACGTGTTTAGATAGGAAATACGTTTCTTTTCAGTTCTACTGCTTGATGTGGAAAGTCTTCAAGTGTCAAAGCCATTTGACCTTTGTTGCTCTCATCCTTTTCCCAGCTGTTGCTATGTGATTTTTAGGGTCAGAAAGGAGTGTGACTTGTGTGTGCATATATGTGCATGGGCAGCTAAACTCACCCTCTGGAAGAAATGTTGAGGGGTGGGCGTTCAGCACAGCAGTTACGCTACCAGCTGGGGTGTCTATATCTCCTATTGGAGTGCCTTGTTCAAGTCCCAGCTCTTCCGTTTTTGACCCAGCTTTGTGCTGCTGCACACTGTGGGGACAGTGATGATAGCTCAAGTATTTGTATCCCTGCTGCCTAGGTGGGAGACTGATGTTAAGGTCGAGGTTTGTGGCTTAGGCATGGCCCAGGCACTGGCTATTATGGAATCTGGGGAGAGAGCCAGAGAACGAATGATCCCTCTCTGCATCTGGCACTCCGCCTATCAATTAGAATGAAAATTAAAATAATAAATCCATATGTTACTACTTAAAATTAATATATGTTGAATCTTTGTCCCTATACTGGCAAGTTTATCTCCGGACTGAGGAAGCAGAGATTTTCATGATGATAAATATTGTTCAGAGCATAATCTGGAGATAAATCTTTTGAATTCTCATTGGACAATTGTCTCAACCCAGGCAACCTTTGTATATATTAAACCAGGAGAAGGTCTGCTATTCAATGCATTAAGGGAACGAATCATGCAAGGGGCTGCCTAAGCAAATGAAGATGTCTTTATTCTTCCTAGTGTATACCCTGCAGCTGTATTGAGAAAACAAAATTGTGCACATTTTTGGCATAATTCATTCAGGAAAATGATTATGAATTATAAATATTTTCTATTCCCAGAGCATGAAATACATTTTACACTGTCTTAAAGTACCTCCTAACGCATTGTATGAAAGTGTGGAGTGGGTTGGACCTAGGAGTTTCTAGACAGGAGGGAGATTACCTGATGAAAACTGTGTTCAGGAAGGATGTTATGAAGGAAGAGTGTGGGACTGCATTTAAGTAAGTAGAGCCCTGGGTCCGGGAGTAGTGAAGATCACTATCTTGGTTTCCAAAAACAGCCCGAGCCAAGGGTTCTATGGATTCATTAAGGAGATGGCGAGTAAGGGAGGCAGAGGGTCAAGGGTCAGAGCTACTAAGTATAGGCTCTTGGCTGGAACCTCTATTCAAGTTTGGGTTTATGAGACGTTTTGATACCACACTGCACCGCAACAATGGTTACCATGGAAAGCAGAAGGCTAGCTTTTTTTTTTTTTTTTTTTTTTGCCTAATTTGGTTGTTCATTGCCTATTGGCTTAACACCAAGGGTGAGGCAGCTACAGGTCAGCAGGAGGTGATCCTCCTAAGATGAGCATGGTTGTGTGGCTTTTGGCACCAATAACCACTGAAATTGGGGGCTGGGTAGTATGAACAGTGAAAAGTTGGGGGGGTGGATATGAGATCCTCCATCATACTCCTAGAACAGCTAGGTGTGAAGTGAAGAAAGTAGGTGTCCAATCAAAGAGACGGCAGGGAAAAGATCATAGGTACTCCCTGACACTCTAGGCACTGGCAAGACAGGTTTCAGTGCCAGTGGCAATAGTTGGTCCCTAATGGACTTAAACTCAGGGACAGTACCCCTGTCTTTCCTCTTCTTAATGAATTGGCTAAGAAACATTCTTGGGTTTTGGTTGATTGCTGAAGGGATCACTATTGTTTGAGAGTTTGGGAATGCTGGAATGTTTTGGAGAAAAAGTGCCTGAGGATGGAATGGGACATTCAACTTTTTCATGGTCTGTGTTGATGGTGATGCTGGAATAAGAAAGCATAAGTGAGGAGAGCAAAAGTGGGGTACAGCACCTTTGGCTTCATCTTTTCCTCAGAAGCCAAGATATGACTTCCGTTCAGCTGAGTTCAGCTGCTGGATGCTTGGGCTTAACTTTTCCATACCTCTCTTTCTACACTAACATAATGACCTCACATACTGAGAAGAATCTATAGCACTATTCACAGTGTTTTCTTATATGTAGCTTGTGCCAATAAATTGTATTATTATATTTGATTTGATTTCTTTACTTTTATTTGAAAGAGAGAGAGATCATTCTTTCATACACTGGTTCTCTCCCCAGACACCTGTAACAGCCAAGGCTGGGTCAGATGCAAGCCAAGGTGCAGAAACTCCGTTTTGGTCTCCCATCTCTTGTTGTCTTTCTAGGTACATCAACAAGTAGCTGGATTAGAAGCAGAGGAGCCAGAACCTGATTTATCATTCCCACATGGCATGTGGTATCCCAAGCTGTGCCACAGTGACCATCTCCGTATTATTATCTTATGAGGTTATTGTTAGATATTAATGGAACTTTCAGCAGTTAAACAGTTGAAAACCTCCTGTTCTCTCTTAGTTCCCTTTTCTCTTTCTCTCTCTTTCATCCTTTCTCTAAAACATATACTATCAATATGTTCAGGCTATAATTTGGCACCTAAACATAAAGGATATAAGGAAAAAGAAAATTCAGAAGGTCACAAAAGGTACTTATATTTTTTTGCCTATGTTATGCTCATTCAGTGTGGGGATTTCCTTTTATCCTGCATGTGTTACTTGCGAAATAAGTCTGGGAGCAGTGAGAGCCCCGGAAATGAAGCAGGGTAGAAGTAAAGGCTTGGTGAGTCACCGTGTAAGAGACTGGTGAAATTTGCTTTTGAATTAGCCAGGTTAAAATGAGCGTGTATTTTAATAAAATAGCAATAAAATTTTCAAGACACTTAAGGGGTGTGGATTGTTTCGAATAACATCTGATTTGGGCAAAAAGGATCTATGACCAGAATAGCAAAGCTCTCTTACACCTTGGATGTTGTATGAAGTCTGTAGTGAGTCTTTGTGATTTGCGCCTTTGATCCCATCCTGGGAACCACTCATTCTTCTGTGTCTTTCTGCTGTTAGCTATAATGAAATAATTGGGAGGGTGATGATTATTTGTTTGTTTGGTTTCGAAAGTTTTCTGTGTCCAGTTTCTTCTGTTGTCTGCCTATTAGTACTGTGGTGTGATATACGATGCCTACCCAGACTCCATGAACAAAATGATGCATCCTGGTTCTAAAAAGTGTTCCCTAAAATACAGTTGAATGGAAATAAATTATAAGTCATCTGGTGGGTATTTAAAATGATTCCAGTCATCTATAAATCAAAGATCATAAACCATTACCAAGATGATAGATGTGGTCAGAGTCCACCATGGAGTTCGACATCTAGGTTTATAATCCCCTAACCCAAACAGACAGGTTGACAAGGGGAGAGTCAATTGAGCACGTAAGAAAACTCAGAAAATATATAGGCCTGAAATATAGTCCATTTCAGTTGTTCAGGTGGCATGACTTTTCGTTGTAACTGGTGGGTATTTGGATTCCCTCTGATTTTGTACCTTTATCCAGTGGTTTTAGGGAATGAATGCAGGGATTTGTAATCAAGTTTTGGATCAGCTCAAGGGTGGCCATCATTGAAGCTCTGCACTGTTCTTGGGATGGGGCTTTTCCAGCACTATCCTCTCAGCTGGGAAAGGATACTCCGTGAAGGTGCTCCAGTGCCACGTCATGGAGGGTGGTCCAAGATGATTCAAATCAGACAGGGTAGCTGTGTATTTAAGAGGTGCATTTCGGGCCTAGCGGCTAAAGTCCTCACCTTGCATGTGCCAGGATCCCATATGGACTCCGATTGGTATCCCAGTGGCCCCGCTTCCCATCCAGCTCCCTGCTTGTGGCCTGGGAAAACAGTTAGGATGGCTCAGAGTCTTGGGACCCTGCACCAAAGCGGGAGATCTGGAGGAAGTTTTGGGCTTCTGGCTTCAGATCAGCTCCACCACTGCCACTGTTTATGGAGTGAATGAGCAGATGGAAGATCTTCCTCTCTATCTCTCCTTCTCTTTGTATATCTGACATTTCAATAAAAAATAGATAAGTCTTAAAAAAAAAGAGATGCATTTTGACTTCAGGCCAACTTGTTCTTGAGTGCAAATAGGACCATTTGTTATTTAACTTTTTTGAATCTCCTTATTTGTACAAAAATGGGATACAGAGGATTGCTGTGGTAGCATGGTGGGTAAGGCTACTGCCCGAAATGCTGGCAGCTTGTATGGGTGCTGGTTAATGTCCTGGCTGCTCCAAAACTTACTTAGTTGCCTGATAATGGCTTGGGAAAAGTAGCAGAAGATGGGCCCAGTTCTTGGGCCTCTCTATCTGTGTGGGAGAACTGGAAGACCCTCTGGGCTCCCTGGCAGTTACAGACATCTGGAGAATAACAGGCAAATGGAAAATCTCTCTCTCTCTCTCTCTCTCTCTCTCTCTCTCTCTTTCTCTCTCTTTTGCTTGCCCACTCTATAACTCTGTCTCTCAAATAAATAAATAAATCTTTTTTTTTCTTAAGTCAGGGAAAGGTAGAATTGTGAGATTGATTGAGACAATGCAGGTAAAGGTTTTCAGGCTAGAGCTGATACTTACTATGTAGTGCTTTAATAATAATTTTGGGGGAAGATTTAATTATTTATTTGAAAAAACAAATTAACACAGATGGGGAGAGGTTTTTAATACACACACACGTATATAGAGAGAGAAGGAGGGAGAACCCTTTTGTCTTCCGGTTTATTCCCTAAATGATCAGAATGGCCAGACCTGGGCTGGACTGAAGCCAGGAGCTTCTTCTGGATGGATGAAGAGTCTAAGCCCTTGGGATTTCCTCTGTCACTTTCCCAGGTATATTAGCAGGGAGTTGGATCAGAAGTGGAACAGCTGGGACTCAAACTGGTACCCAAACGGTATTCCACTGGCAGTGGTTTTACTTGCTATGCCAGGCTCCAGCCCCCAGTAATCATTTTGTATATTTTTTAGCTAGCTGTTATACATTTCCTCACATGAGCCTCATAGACCAGTGATCTGTGTGCCCATTAGGTTCTACAGTGCTCAGTTCTGGGTTACAGCAGCTGGAAGTGCTTAGCCGCTCTCCCCGGCTTTCTTTCGGCTGACCCCTCAGCTTTGCTCACTGGTTGTGCATCTAAAGGTTAGCTGGCACAGATGCGCCAGACCTGCTGGCCATGGGGACCATCCAGCAGGGCATGAGAGGTGAGTCTATCCCTGGCTTCGGGTATCTGCAACGGGGAAATGGCTGTGGTTTAGTAGGTGATACACGCATGTAAACATGCATGTGCTGTGCATACCCATGTGTGAAGTTCAGACATTGTCTCCAGGAGAACAAAGCATCTTGATGAAAGTGAATAATTCAGCTAATCTTCCAGATGTTTTAGCTACGTGGTGTCACACAGCTGGGTGATCTAAAACAACTAGCTGCTTGGTGACTCACAACTGAAGAATGTAGATAGTGGAATCTCCTCCCTTTCCTCTAGCTTTCTGGCATCACTTAGATATAATCTAAATGATATATGCAACATATGGTGAAATCTCTCACATTCCAAAGCATGCAAGCAGCTAGCTAACACTTTCTACTAAAATTTTTTCTCATAGGTATTTTGATGAATCTAAAACTCTCACAAAGCTTATCGTTTGCAAGAAATATGGCAGCAAAACAAATTCTGCATTCAAAGCAGGGGCATTGAAAGGTATCAGGCTAACATTTTTAACTTCATGTTTGTGTGCAGTCTGCTGAAAATAGAATGGCTTTCTCTTTTGTGGAAATAGTTTTAAAGAGGAGCAAAAAGACAAAGATTTAGTGTTTGCAGGAAATCCCTTCAGTTTTGTCTGAAAAGCTTTAGGAATTCCTTCTTTGGCATCCATCTATTATTTCGATCAAGTAGCATTGAAGGTTTCTGATGTGTTCGTTGAAAGGAGGCAGTTTTAAATTACGCTTTGAAATTAATTGCTATGGAAAGTCTCTGTACATTTGACTGTAAAACAGAAATCAAATTGGACAGGAAGCAAAGTGGATGAACAGGAAGCTAAAATAAACACCACAGCTGCGTGTAAGAGGTGGACGGTGGTTTATTTTAAAAGGGGTTTTCTGTTCATCAGTACCTCAGTTTCAAATTCAAGATCCAAATCTTTGAATGATTTTTCTCAACAAAGGGGTGATTGAAATTATAGAGCAAGATGAGAATTTATTACATTGGGATTTGCATTCCCAGTGCAGAGTTTGAAAGAATTATAGAGTCTGACGGCTGAATATGATGATGGAGAACAGCCTCCGTGGGGCTGCTGGTGTCTGTTCCTGGGCACAGGATATAGCTTGAATGAGTGTGGCAAGCAAAGCACAGACACACAGGCACACATTGAAGACCCAGGCATGGCCAGGGAATGACACTCCCCTTTGGCACAGACGATCAGCTCCATTCCATTGCTGACATGCAGAAATGCTAACTTGGAATTAAGGGCAGGATCAGGGTTATGATTAGGGTGCAAATTTCAGGAAAATGCAGAAGTTCAGGTTTTTATGCAGGGTTTCTAAAATGTTTTGACTTTTGGCGTAATTGCTGGCCAGCCTACTGATCCTGTTTGTTGCTTTTAATTCAGTTTAGCTGTACCTACAGCAGATGTGGAAACCATGCCCAGAAAAGTTGAACGTTTTGCTAAAAGTCCCCCAACTGAGAGGCAGCAGTGGGACTTGAGCTGGATTTGAACCTCAGAACTCCTGTATGGAGTGTAAGCACTTCAACCAGAGGTTCATCTACAAGGCCAGCCATTCCCAGGTTCCCTCTTTTATAACGCTGTCGAAAGTTTTCTTCTAGCTCCTTCGGCTCATCATTTTCTTTTTCTCTGCTTTTAATATTTTATCTGTTGATCAATGTTTTTAAATGGTTAAATAGCATTTTTTTTCTATATGATTTTTATCTTAAACTCAGTCACTCATCAACTAAAGTGTCCTTGATTGATTCAGTATTGCATACAGGTATGCGTGCATCGGAGAGACTATTTCTAAATCCGAACATGACACTCCCTGGGACCAATGGAGTGAGTCAACTTTACAGCAAGGCCGTCAGGGGTTTATCACCATGGACCAGGGGGAGGAGGACTCCTTTCTTCAGCTTCAGGCTTTGCATTCCATGCCTGAGAGAGAGGAAGCACTTATTCAAAGAAGCTGGGTGCACACTCTGCCTGTAATTCTTTGTATGATTTCAAAGACTATTTGGAGAAGTGCATTTCTGCAGGCATAGGTGCAGAGAGGAGAAAATTCCCTTTGTGAGAATCTGGGTGTGAAACACAGTCAGCGGTCTTGTTTACATGGGACTGTGAGCCATCCCTATGCCCTAACACCAGGCTGGGGACTGTGCAGCTCACACTGCTAGGCCCAGTGTGAAAACTTGCTGTGATTCTGCTAATTATTTCCTGCGTTTGGGTAGTTCCCAAAGGACTTTAGGTGTCTTCCCCATCCCCCGCCTCTCCTTCCCGAGGCCTAATTTTATAGGCAGAAACTGAGGCTTGGAGGGAGTATGCAACCTGCTTTAACTCTTATAGCTGCATCTGGGAATAGTTGGACTGTGGCCTGCTCAACTACAGTGCTCTTGTTACAGAGAGCTCTCTCAGCATCATGACTGCTCCACCTGGCCCTCGTGCCATGGTGATGGTCCCTGTTTGCATGACCTGCTGTGGTAATTTTGCACATTCTCTGCCCAGTGCTGCCCTAGAGAGCTGCTGCCATGAAGGCAATGGCTATACTTAGCAGCCGTTAAAAATATTAACAGAAGACCTCTAACTCTCAGGCAAGGTATTATTTTTGTGTGAGGGGGCTGTTAGGGTTGAAAACGAGGAAACAATTTCCTGAGTGGGGTTTACATATGGGCAAATTGGCTATTCTGACTTAAATTCATATTGTAACTAATTGGTGCGAGATTTTTGTTGTTCGTTTTGAGCTGTGCAAATCCTAAAGAGCAATTTTCCCTACTTGTATGATTTTGGATTAACCCACACCTTCTGCCTTACGAAGGAAGGAAAGAGCTTGTGCTCCCTCAGGAGGAACTAGCTCATCTAATAATTATGTTTTGAGGCACTGCAGTGCTAAATGTTGACCCACGGACAGGCTGTGGACAGGATCATGGAAAAAGCAGTTTTGTTGAGGGCTTTTTTTCCTCAACTGAATTTAAAAAGCAATGCCTTTAGAACAGAACACTGAAGAGTGAGAGGCAGCAAACCTGTAGATTATTAAAGCATTTGTCATGAAGTTGCAGGCGGGCCCAGGAAGGGTGCCAGTCCTGAGGCCAGGCAGCCTTGCTGAGAACTTGGAAATGATCAGGAATTCCCCAAAGAGTTCTCTAAGCTGCGCAAAGCAAAGGCCAGGCTACTCCCTAGCATCCTCATTGCAGAGCTTCCTAAACCACAGCTTCAGACACCTGCCAAGGGGAGGATTCACCACAAATGGGGAGCTGGAAGACTGGACGTGTAAGTTCTGTACTGATGGTTCCTGGAGTTTGTAGATATCAGATTCTTTGTTTATCAGAATGAGAAATGTCCATTTCTGATGTTCATGCTTTCTTTTTCTCCTAAAAAATGACTGGGTATGTTACATACTGTAGGTAAGTTTTTGATTTTCAGCCTGATCATCTTATCCTGTCACTTAATTCCATTTATTTTGAGTTCAGTTCATATATGAATGCATTAAATTTTTGCTTCAACATTTATATAATATCTGATCAAATGATCTCTTTGACCGTAACTTTGGCTTTAACCTCTGAAGGCCACGTAAATAAATGTCCCACTTCAACGTTTATTGATGGGATCTCTAAATCTAGAATGATCAATGATGAAATGATTCTGTTGGATGTAATCATGTCTAATTGGCATAATGAAGTCAGGGAAAAGAACAAAGCATACCCATCTAAATATTCTCATTCAAATATGGGCATGGCAGTAATAATTGTGGGGAAGTGAGTCAAGACAAGCCTTGGGTCTGGGAAACAAGACGGTAGTATAGGGTAAGGATGCATTTAAACAGACAGAGAATCATTAGCCAGGGTGATGCAGAGAGGCAGCAATCACAGGATATAGGAGAGGACAGGTTGACAGCAGAGTGACATCTAGAGAAGTATGGACAAAGGGAAGAAGAGGAGACAGCAGTGCAGTGTTACAGTATCCAAGCTCCAGGTAGCCCAGCAATGGTCAATGATCAGCAAATGGTGTTCCATAGTGACCGGGTGGGAAGAGGGATCTCAGAAGGTAAACCCAGGCATTGAACTGTCGGTCTTGCTGCTTTGCTTGATTTGACCACAAGCTGAAGAACGACAGAGCAAAGCAGCCACATGCCAGAACAGGATATATTTCACAGAAAGACCCCACCAGTGCCATATCAGGCACCATTTTGTGTAAAACACTGTGGAGCTGGAGGAACATGCACTAAACCAGGGGTGAGCTCATTTCTGGCTCAGCGCATTGCACTGGTACCACAGCGAAAACAATACCAACTTGGCATCCTACAGGTTCCATTGAAGATAGGTCTGGGTGACCCCCAGAACCTAATGACCAGCAGGTCCAGGCCCTCACCAGTGCCACATCAGGCTGTGTACCGAGGAAAAGGTCATGGGGGCAACCATGAGCTGTGCATTCGCTAAGCTGGGAGAGAATTTACTTCCAACACAACACATTGCATGGCCCTCACAGGGAAAATAGTAGTAACTTGTCATCCATTGGGTTCCACACAAAATAGGTCCAGATGGCCCTCAGATCTGACAGCTAGCAGGTTCCAGCAAGACCAGTACACTGACAACCAGCAATTTAGAATAGCTGGCATAATCCTGGGCATTTCTCGAATTGGGAGTGGGAGAAAGGCTATATAGGCAACAGTGTGGCCACAACACAGAATCACAGGGGGTGGAAAGTGGTGAGGCAGGAGCTGAGGCTTTGGGGAGCATGATGGGAGCCTAGCACAAGAGCCCAGGACTGAAACGTGCTAGAGGTTGTAGCACGAGTGACTGCAAAGAATCTGATTCTGAAAAACAATCCAGTGTTGCCATTCTTATATCAAATAATAGATATTTTGATGTGAAAAATATTAATAGGGATGAATAAGGATACCACATAATGATCAAAAGGCCCATTCAGCAAGAAGAGACCACTTTGCTAGTTGATTAGGATGTTTCCTCTGTTCGTTTCTCTTTTTATTTGGTTCTTCTCTCTTGCTTTTCTTTGCTAGTCTGGCTAAAAGTCTGTTTTGCTCACCTTCTGACAAAATGGCCCTTTCTTGTTGTAATTTGTGGCTTTTTAGTTTCAATCCATTTATTTTTGTTGTGATTTTTATCATTTCTTGCTTCTTATTCATTTTTCCTCTTTGAATAAGTTCTTGAGGTGCATTGTTAGATCTTTTATTTGAGATATTTCACTTTTGTTTAAGCACCTGATGTTATAAATGTCCTTTCAATATTATTTTTGCTACATCTCATGGGTTTTGATATTTTTGTTTTTATTTTCATTTCTTAAAAAATGTTTTTTTCCTTTTAATTTCTTCAGTGACACATAGGTCATATAGTAGCATCATTTTTTTTTCAGGAAGGTTTTTGATTTTGCTTTTTATTTCTTCAGCAACAAGTTGGTCATTCAGTAGCATGCTATTTGACTTTGTGTTTTTGTGAATTTTCTATTTTTCTTCCTATTGTTGATTTTGTTTTATGGCTTTTCATTTAAGGGGATTCACATTAACTGTGTAATGGAGACTATTATTTCCAGATGTGAAGATACACTGCAGTATGCATCTCTACTTCCAAATCAAAGATGGATTTCCAATAAAGCTGTTAAATACATCTTGACAATAAGAGGCTGGACTTTCTGCCATTGTCCATACCTACAATGTCAGGATACACTTAAATAGCAGAATGATGGGATTAAGAGTTTTATGAAAGACTATAGTATTGTAACAGAGGAAATCAGTGAGGGGAGGGAGATTTTAGGAGAGCATCTATAGAACTGCATCATTAATTAATCAATCATTTGATTAACTAATTAAAAAAACAAATAAAAAGATGTCTTGGTGTGTCCTTTAAGCTAAGTATCAGTTAATATCTTGGCTACTCCACTTCTGATTAAACTTCCTGCTAAGGGCTCCTGGGAGGCATCAGAAGGCAGCCCTGCAGGACTTCCTCTTTAGGATATAGATGTAGGTGCCTTAACTGCTATGCTAAATGTCTGCCTCTCTATTTAAAATACAGACGTATGATTATTAATACAAGAGTAAAATGTTGGAATTATTTTTAAAAGATTTACTTATTTTCATTGGAAAAATAGATGTTACAAATAGAGAAGGAGAGACACAGAGTGAGCCATTCTCTGTTGCATTCTGCAAATGGCTGCAGTGACCAGAGCTGAACCCATCTGAAGCCAGGAACCAGGAGCTGCCTCTGGGTCTCCCATGTGGGGTCAGGATCACAAGGATTTGAGCTCTCCTCCACGGCTTTCCCAGGCTGTAAGCAGAGAGCTGGATCAAAAGTGGATCAGCTGGGATATAAACTGATGTCTGTATGGGATGCTGGCATTGCAAGTGGAAGATTAGATTGCTATACCACCATGCCTTTCCTCAAATATCACAATTACTGATGAAGGTCATGAATGTGAATAAAACTGCTAAGGGTTTTCAAATCAGTAAGGCTGTAAATTGACAGATACTATTAATTGATGGTATAGCAGCTTAATAGATTTAAAGATGATTATGTCATTTGTGATTCAACAAGTGTTCACAAATAGTCAATAAAAACAGCAGTAGAGATATATCTTACATTATAATAAGCATCTCTGAAAAGCTTTGCTTATATAGGGAAAATTTTAAGAGTTCACGAATGATCTTTGGGTTTTTCTGTTATTTACTTTGATTTAAATGTGAATTTAAAAAATTAATGCATTGTTTAGGAAACTCATTAACAGATATTATTGTTCCAATCATTATTATAATTTACTAACAGACAGCCTTAAATATCTGACTTGCAGCAGTTAAATTTAAGGAGGTGTTTGCATATAGTGTAAACATCCTGTGTAGGTATACAAGTTTTATCATTTTTTTACAATTATAAACACTTGTTACCACACAATCGCAATTTATGATTTTTCTATGTGGTTTACTTGGGCAGGTTTAGCAAAATTTCACAGACTGCATGGTTGCATGGAAGAAACTCGTTTTCTCACCATTCTGGAGGTTAGAGGTTCCAAGATCCAGGTGTGAGCAGGGTTGGTTTCTCCTGGGGCCCCTCTCTGTGCCTGTACCCTCACACAGTCTATTTCTTTTCTCAGGCACAGCCCTGGTTTCTCGATGTGGTGGCATCTCCGCTTGTTACAATGACATCGGTCATTTTGGGCTTTAACCTACCAAAGGAGCTCATTTGAACTTGATTCTTTAAATACTCCATCTGCAGACAGAGTCACATTGTGAGGAACTGGAGGTTAGAACTTTAACAGTAAGACTTAGGAAGGAGGGCAGAATTGTACTCCAAACGTGCCTCAAACACTCCAAACAAGATTCACCTGTCCCTTTGTGGTCAGCTCCCTTTTCTGATTCCAGCCAGTGGCCACCCAGATCTATTTTCTATCCCTTGGCCACTCTGCTGTTACACAGCTGTCTTCAGGGGATGCCAGCTTACCAAGGGGAAATGGTGGGATCCTCTCGGTACAGTGACCCTTCCCCATCGCCAAGCAGGGCCACTCACGTGGAAAGAGTGAGTCTAAATTCCAATGCGAGTATAGACGAGGCTCTCAGGGTTGGGTTTATCAGATCAGGATGCACAAACACTCTTGGGAGTGGCTGGATCAAGCATAGGGTCCATAGCTGATTTCTCTGCAGGCAGGGCATCCTTCCCAGCATCAAGGTGTTTGGAAGGCAGATGTGGGAGAGTGTGCTGGGGACACAGTTCCACAGCTGGGAGTGCTGGGGAAGCCTCTTCGAGCTGCCAGGGATGTCACCCCCCTTCTGGCAGCTGGGCAGACTGTTTACAAGGCAATCGATGAGGTTGTAGCTTTAATGCTATTAATGGCTGCTGCCATTTATCTGTCACTGGTAATGTGACAGGCATCAGGTTAAATGCCTTTCCTCAGTTAGAGTGAATCCTCATGATAGCAAAATTAATTATCCTCTTCATTCAGCCAGGCCTTCTTCAAAGCCAGGTATGTTTCTGCAATTTGGGGGTCACACAAAGAGAAGTTTAAATTGCTTTAGGCATTTGCCATCCTCTTACATGGCTTTTACATTCATGTTGTTTTCTGATACCAGTATCCTACTGTGATGGTTGGACTCTCCAGATTTTCTCCTGTTTCTTTAACAGAGCGACAGATTAAATTATCTTCATGAGCCCTTCCCATCCCACCCCCACCAGGGAGCCTGTTGCCCTAACCCTGTAGTGAGGAAGAGGTTAGAGGGCAAGATGCTAATGATGATGAATAGTAGCCAGGAAATCATTTCCCTTAGCTTTTCTAGAATACATTCCAAGTAAGAAATATTTTTAGATTCATGATCTCATTTGATCTTCTCAGCATAGCTATTTTTACTCTTTCTTTTCTAAAGGAAACCCTCCAATATGGGTTCATAGAAACACAGGCTGTAGAACTGGAAGGTACCAAAAAAAAAAAAAAATCAGCTTTTTTCTTTAAAGTCATGACATTTCAGAGAGAAACAGAGGCTGTAGAATTAATGAAATTCGCTTTTGACAAATGAGGAAGCTGGGGCCAGGAAAATGTCAGTAACTTGATTGGAGTTACAGAAATGGATACTTAAGTGTCCGCCTTTCTATTTACAGTTTGCTTTATGTCTCTGCTGGCTGGCAGAAATAGAGTCAAGTCAATTCCCACCGTTAAAGTTGCCTTCTTCTCTGGCCTGAGGCATGCATGGCACATGAGAGTCACTTGGTGTTGCAACCCCACTCTGCTTGAACTGGAAGTATTGTGTTGAACAATATTAGGAGTATACATCTGGACAAACTGGGAAAGAATGCTGTCATTTGATGAGTTAGGTCTATAACAAATTCAGGTTGGGAGTAGTGGCCATGTCCATGCGTGCCAACCCTAGGCTAAAGGCATTGTCACTCAAGAAGGTTTTTTGGTTTTTTGTTTGTTTGTTTGTTTGCTTTTAAAGAAACATGTTTTGAAGCAATACATCACCATTGCCAACCTATGATAAGTGAATGAAATCAGCAATTGTTTATCTATTGGAAATAAACAAGTTTCGAAAGGAGATAGAGGAGGCATGGTGTGTTGTTTGACAAATTGCTCACCAAGTGGGAGCTGCAGAAATGGTGGATAAAACTTGAAAGCAGCCTGGCTCTTTGCCCTCTAGAATGGCATAGGACTAGCACCAACTGGCCAACAGGACTTTGGTACTAGGAGTGGGAATGTATGAGGATGACGTAGCTTCCCAGAATTTTGGGGGGGATTCAAGATTTTCACTTTTATTTATGCTTGACATTTTATTTATTTATTTGAAAGACAATGTCATACACACACCCAAATGGCTACAGCAGCTGCGGCTGGGACAATTTTGGGCCAACTGGAAGGATGAGATTACTACAGACTATGCTAACGAGTATTTTGCCACGTTCGTGTTGATGGAAGTGAGCCATGCCATTGGTCTGTGTATTCAACATTAGTGCTGTGATAAATAGCAAAGCAAACAAACAAAAAAGCCTTCCTCATTGTGGGTGAGTTTTGGCCACAACCATTTCTCTTTTCTTGATCCTTTTTGTGAGTCTGGACTCAGCTGGACATAGGCTTGAGAATTGTACATGAGTCTCCTCCATAGCTCCTTCATTCTCCATTCATGTTTTCTGGGGCAAGTTTTTCTTGTAGGAATGGCAAGCTTTAGAGGCTAAGGCAACGTGTGTAAACATACTAAAAGCTTTGGCTCACGTGAACTTTCCATTGGTTTAAGCAAACTGTGGGACAAATATCGTTGGCATGGATGAGTGTACACCATCTACTCTGACGTCATATTACTGTGGGATCAGATGGCAGCACACTTGGGTGTGTCATAATTCTGTAAGGCCAGAATGAAGACCGGGTGCAATATTCGGTCTATAACATCAGTACTTTACATGCCAGTACTCAACCAGATGTATTTGCTTCTTTAGAGTTGAGCATGAGAGATGTCATAACTGTGCTGTAGGAATGTTTCTCAAGTAGGATTTTTAATAATAAAAGTTGCATGTTCCTCTTTAGAAACAGAGTCATTTAGTGTCTTTGCCATTAGATATGAGGGTTTCCTGAAGCTTCTGAGAACCAGATGTCTTCGGCGGTTCTTAGGAAGTCTTTCCTTCCTCTGACCTCTTATTAGCCTTCTTTTTAAAAAGATGTCTTTTGTGCATTTAAATCTCACCCTCTCACCAGCCAGCAGTTCCTGGAAGCCTGCAGGGGTGTGAGATGCCTGTGGCCCTTCTAACACCAGAAGGACACAACACCTTACAGAGTCTAGAGACCAGGGTTAATCATCTTCCCTCTTTCTTGTCTCCATCCAAATCTACTTCTCCGTACCTCTCACAGTGGTTGGCACAGGACTGGCTGGTGTTTCAGAAATGTTTTTCTGGCTTTAAAAACTAAGACTGTCATTTTGAAACATAAAAAGATTGTTTTATTTTCAGAATTAGATGTAGACATTTTCAAAACTCTCGTTTCCTCTGCTGTCATGGTCTGTGTGTGAATGTGCTGAAATCATCCTAAATGTTTTCTGTGTGCATAAATGTTATATGTCCTATTGTAGGTATTTTTATTTCTTAAGAATAAAAAGAATAGCTAGCAGGGAGGAAAGAAGAAAATGTAGCTTAATATTAGGGGGGTCTGCATAGAGATTGAATGTTCTCTGGACACAAAGGATTCAGAAGGCTCTATTTACCTTAGTAAGAATTCTGCTGTTCTTTATACTGAAGGTCCAAAGTACACAGGAAAAAGTCAAGGCTCAGAGCAATTCAGGTCAAATTTGGCTTTCAGCTCTGAAGGCTTCCAGAAAACAAAGTCTGAGCTGGTTGTACAGCAGAAGCCACAGTTTCCTTTCAAGCTAGAAAATGTATTCAGAGGCTCAAAATAAAGTGACTGAACCAAACCGCCTGTCTTCTCTGTCCAGGTAAAACACCACCATTTAGGAAACCTGACTGAACACAGTATGTGTGTGTCTCTAGCTAAAGTTGACATGTTCCCAAAGAGTTGGCTGCACAATGCATTTTATTATGTAGAATGCTATTTTCTCATTGACTTTTGTAGCACAGCAGAAAAATATGTGCCAACAAAAATTGGCCTCTAAATAGTGTAACACCACATGACAGTGAGAGAAAATAAGATGTTATGTCACTTATGGAGAATCACAAATTCTGGATGCTTTAACTGGTTGAAAACCTATAAGTAATTTTTTTAATGTCACCAACAGTTGAATTGACACAGTATTAAATCCTCTAAGGGTGAAGTTGGTGTGGGATCAGTGTCTGGATATTCCTTCTTGATTCAGGTGTTTTGGAGTGGTGGTTCCTTGCGATGAGGTAGGGGTCTTCATCATCCTGTTACTTCTCATTCCAGTAGCCAGGCATAAGTAAAGAAAATGTGAGAATTCTTTCCCACCCTTTTGACCTTTTTTCTTTTTTCTTTCTTTTTTTTTTTTTTTTTGTCTTCAAAACTTGGGAAACATAGAACACTCCCATTGTTACCAGTAGCTTCTTCCGACTGGTTTTCCAGTGGTGTGAGTATCTGCAAAGATTCTTGGGTGGTCAAATCTTCCTGAGTGACTTTCCTCCTCCCACCCCCACTGAGAATAATTGGTTGTGACCTACTGACGTCATTTGCTGTATGTTTATGTTATCTGTGATCTCCAGTGAACTTGGTCAGTCACATGTTACTCTCCTATTTGTAAAGTGGACAACATCCAGTTAGTCTCAACTGAGACTGTTTTATCATTTCATACTGTAGTTGGAAGTGTGTGGAGGTGTTATTTGCATAGTTTCAGAGGCTGGGTTCATAACCTTTAGCTTCTTCGGTTCCTCCCAATTCTCTTCCCATTATGAATGGAAAGGATCAGGGATGCTAAATGTCACGCAGTGCACAGGACTGTCCCATCTACTGTCAGTTTGACCCACCACAAGTGAGAAGTGCTGCAAACAGAGGCAAACATCCTATGACAAGTCAGAAATGGCAAACGAATCCCAAGGAGGCCGTTGTGCATGTCAGTGACTTTGGCGCTGGTCCTGCTCATTTGCAAGAGAAGAACTCTTGCTGCATACTTTCTAATTTTTCAAGCCCTTTATAGAAAATAACATAAGTAATCATCGTGATCATGGATATTCTTTTAACAAACATTTACTACTCTCCAAGGAGAGTCACAAGGATTTTTGCTTCAGCTGTTTATCTTTGCAATGAACTTGGGACTGGATCCTAGGCTAACTGAACACCTAGTGAGGAAACCTCAGCTACCAAACCTTACTAATGTCATTTGGAATGACGAGGCAGAGGTTACAAGTGGTGAGGACAGTGGCATCCTGCAGGGGTGGCAGAATGTGCTTCCTCTCCTCGCTTGCCCCTGCTTGCCCTTCCTCTTCTCATTACAAACAACAGCAAGCAAATAAACAGGAAAACCAAAATGTTTAAGAAAAGCCAGTTCAGGCCCAGCTGTTTAGTTTGCTCATACCGTGGCTTATGCTTGCCACCTTCCAAGGCCAGCAAATATAACGACTATGTGGTTACTGGGACTTGATGCACAAGTGCATGGGGGTAGTCCCAGAAATCCTCACCTCTATACCTGCTTGATGCTTCCAGGGTATCCTGCCTGCTCCATGGTGTATCCTGATGATGCTCCAGAAGACTTGTGGTTCACTGCTGCTGTGAGAGTGCTTTAAACTCCGCTGTAGCCTGGCATGGCACTCTGCCCCTTCTAACAAGGCAGAGAGCACTCCAATGCATGTGCTTTTCTCTTTTGTTTTTACTCTACAAACTCATGAACTGGGAAATGTCTATAAGACAGAGTTATTGAACATTACAAATGTTTCCCTCTCTAAAAAGAGGAACAACTTAACATGAAAACCAACTTTAATTGTAAGAACAAATAATGTCATTATGGTATTGGTTTGTTGAAAGCCTAATAATTGGATTATCATTATGGGCTGTCACTAAGTAGAACATTATTCTAGATTATAGGAGTGACTTAACTTGAGTCACACAGCATTTTATGGGTTTGTTTCCTCCAGAGAGTCAGGCCACCCTCACAACTGAAGTAATTTTTCCATGGAGTTGCATACAAAGATGTCTGAATTTACCATTTTTCCCCAACGAATAAGAAGAGTTTCTTTTTAATCTGTTTAATTCATTTTCACAGATCAGTGCTTTTGCAAAAGTGTAAAGCAAAGACATGAGGTGAAGTGGGGAGTCCTGACAAAAGCCATTGGCACAGGCACAATTTATAATAAATGAGAATCTTGGAATTCTACTGCCAAATTATGCAAACGTTTCCAGAAAGAGTCAGTCACAGCAGATCAGATAAGTGGCTCAAAATTAACATTGACAAAGAACAGACTTGCTCCTTTTCCTGGCCC
This sequence comes from Ochotona princeps, assembly GCF_030435755.1. Lineage (NCBI taxonomy): Eukaryota > Metazoa > Chordata > Mammalia > Lagomorpha > Ochotonidae > Ochotona > Ochotona princeps. Next base: position 108,921,993 of record NC_080834.1, on the reverse strand, counting down.
TTCTGCTTGTTTCCTCTGGGTGTCCCTGGCCGTGGAACCTCTGAGAACTCGGGAGGGGATTAGCTGACCTGGCAAGGAGGGAGAGGAGCAGCTGAAGGAGGCACTGGGCTGTCCACGCCCTGTGGAGGCTCTTCACCCCTATTGCTTTCCTACTGAGGGTCTGTTGGGGGTTTCAATGCCAAAAGGGGCTTCAAAAAGACCAGAATTGGGCCCAAGTGAATTTAGATGGCTCATTAACTAATTTTCAGAACTTTTGACAACAAAGGAGAGGGCTTGGGTTATAAATATTCCACTGTAAAAGGAAGATAATCTCAGTCCTATAGTAATTTCATGTACGTGGGAGTTCAAACAATGACAATGCTACTCAATCCTGGATGAACCGATAAGGTCCACAAAGCCACGTATATATTTGGGTATAACCATAATATGTGAAATTGTGGCTAGTGCAACATTTGGACTCCAGCCTGGATCACTGCCCCTATGTCCAGTTGGGCTTCCGCCTGGCTCCATTCTGCCTCCTTGCATTTCTGGCACAAGTCTATTGTTTTCTGGTCCAGAACCCAATATGGTCCTTGTGAGTCAGATGGCCAGATGGACAGAGAAGGAGGTAATGCTAGCCATCTCATTTATCCTCCCAGCATCCGTTTGGGGTGGCAAAGGACAAGGCTTAAAATTGACATTCTAGACATACACAGTGAAGCGTTGAGCCATCAAGTGCCAAGGTGGTGGTGATGGGGGATGAAAATCCAAGGCTTCTAACAGACAGGCTCTTAGACTAGGTGCAGTTGTTACCACAAAACAGAAAAATAGGCAAGCTATGCTAACAGTTTTCTTCAAACGATCAGTAGGCCATATTCCAGCTAAAACTAATGGGAAAGCAGGAAATATTTCTCTCTGTTGCAATTGTTAGGCCAGATTTTCTCTTTCATATATCCTGCCTGGTCAAAAGCATCAGAAAAGGCTGCTGCGCCAGGCCCACTGTTTTCCTATGGTTCTGACAAAACAGAACTGCAAACTGAGACTGTGCATACAGCCTCCCTCTGGGAGCACTGATGTGTGCCCAGAGCTGCCTTATGGCACCATACCAGCCCACTGGGCTCAAGTCAATGCTGACCTGCACACCACCATGTGTCAGGCTCTGCCACAGAAGACTTGAGACCACTAGGCCAGATAATCCAGGCTTCAACACTTAGGAGCTCAGCTCAGATGCTTGTGGGGGTGGGGGGTGGGGCATGTTCTTGCAGAGCTACTGGTAACAAAGAGCCAGTGCTTGGATTTTTAGCATCCTTTTATGTTCCCTTTCTATTGTAATGCTCTTGGATCTCTTCCCCCCCAGTTGATACCGTTTCTTTCTAGAAACCTTTTGCACCAAACCTCAACGGCGGAACAAGGCGGGGAGCTCTAGGGCCTAGGGCATTCATTCAACAATATGAGAAATTTTTTACAGGGAATTTTATTCTTAACCAAAAACATTGGTCATAGCCTCAAGGAACTTCCAAGCTAAACTAAGAAGACAAGACATACATAATTGCTATTTAGTCACTTAAGAAATGAATATATGTGGGACCAGCACTGTGGCTCCACAGGCTAATCTTCAGCCTGCAAGTGTGAGCAATGGTTTATATCCCAGCAGTTCCACTTTTGATCCAGTTGTTTGTGGCCTGGGAAAGCAGTGGAGCGTAGCTCCAAGCTTTGGTGCCCTGCACCTGCGTGGGAGACTAGGAGGAGGCCCCTGGCTTCTAGCTTCAGATCGATCGGCTCAGCTTCAGCCATTGTGGCCAACCAGGTAGAGCACCAACCAGTGGATGGAAGACTTTTCACTCTGTCTCCTTCTCTCTGTAAATCTCCTTTCAATTAAAATAAATAAATATTGAAAATAAATTAATATGTGCAAAATGACCCTCTTGGGCGATATGTTTAAAGGTTGCCTTTGCCTGCAGGTTGACCCAGTTTCAGTAATCTTTTACAATCCTGCTGAATGGTCTTCTTCTGGCTTTGTGGTAGTGCTGTTGCCAGCTACGGCCATTCAGAGAGAAAGGTGCTTGGGGTTCAACTCTCGTCTTCTGCACCTGAGCAGCCAGCCTCCCATTTAGAGACATCATGACATCTGCAGGTGTCTGAGGTATATCCTACCTCGAATGGGATGTATAAAAAACACACCTGCACCTAATGTATCTTGACTGATGAGAAATACTAAATACTGAATTAATTTGAGGCAATTGTGTTTTTAGAGAGAAAACACGTGATTTTGTTTCTACAGATAATTACGAAGCATAATGCATTTCTCACAGAAAATTAGAAGTTTCATTAATACGCAAGGGATAAATTTTGCTGAAATATCACCGTCATGAGCACACGTGCAAGCACAATTTCAGTAGCATACAGTGGAAGTACATCACACGCACTCAGCTCAACTGTGAAGTTCTTATACACATGCATGTCCCATACACATCAGATCTGTTTAGTAGCATCTTACGTCTCACATAACCAAACTCTCCTTAGAAAATATTCTGTTTAAAAATAATGACTCGTAAACCACGTTCAGAGATTTCACAGTTTTTTTTCCTCTGTGGCCGAAGAAAGCTGTGGGAGAGAAGGGCCGGAGCGGGCGAGGTGAGGGGATGGAGAGTGTCGGAGAGGTGAACCGTTATTGCCAGCATCTCACTGCTGATCTGGGGCTGGTTAGGGACTCAGTGTGGAGGACAACTGAGGAAGAGGCTCAGCTGGTGCTTAAAAAAACAAACAGGTAAATAGCAACAACAAAACAACCACAACTACAACAGATCTGCTCTGGGCAAGTAACAGCCTCTGTTTTAACCTGGACCAAGTGGGTGGAACTGCCCTAGCTCCCGAGGCCACAGAGTCCTCAGCCGCTCTTGACTTTCATTTGATTCCTAGTTCGCCAGTGCATAACAAAAACGGGAAGCTGGAAAGCACAGTGGGAACTGCCCCCGGCTGTAAATCAGGCCTGAGGGCTGAATAGGGAACTAGGCTGTTGTTAGCCCACAAAATTGCTATCTGGATTTTCGTTGGCTTGCAAAGTACTTTTTGTACTACCATACTTTAAAAAAAATTTTTTGTTTTAAAATAAGTTGGTGTTGAATTGGCCAGCAGACCTGTCTGTTTGCTCAGCTTGATCTAAATTGGCTTTTGGTTCAAACTTCAGGTGGCTTTTTAGTTGACTCTGTGCCTCACCCTCCAGGAAGACAACTTAGCCGCTATTTAGCATTTTTGCTGAAAGAGAAACAGCAGGCTTGCTGTTTGAATCTACATTTGAAAGTACCATTTTGCCAAAAAAAATAAAATAAAAAAATGAAACGCTCCTTTTTAGATTGGTTGAATTTGGTTGCTTTATTTTTGGTCTCCTCTGTCATATTGTTTTACATTTCTCTGAAATTTACTCTTTTGCGGCTCTTTGAGCAGAATTCTCTCTGCATTGCCAGCTTTCCTGAACAAACCGGGAGATAGCTTGCGTCATGAGTAGAGGATTCATCCACCACAGAACAAGGATGGGCAACACCTATGGACTGTCCACAGTATACATCCCACTACTTCCCAGGAAGGCTGCATTTTGAAGACAAAATTATCCCTTAATCTCTTAAATCAATCAAACCACCACACTTGGCAGTTAGTGTGTCAGCGACGAACATGTGTGCTCCTAATAGAGTAACAATTAACCATTACTGTGCAAGTGCTATATTGTATATTAATATACTGTGCAGGATAGGACTATACATAGAATTTGAAGGAGAAAAGCTACTGGCTTTCTTCATATTTATCAATTTCAAGCAATGTTTTTCGAAACTTCATTTTGGAATTCTGTATTAGATTTGATGTAGATAAACACATTGGGGAGAACAGAGAGGTTTGTACAAACCATCCTGTGGAGAGTTGCTAGGGTAATTGTGGTTACCTATTGATCTCCTTACATGTTGTAAGTGAAGGCAGGTGGACTGAGTGGGCGGACATGAGACACAGAGTGAATACTGCTACTACTGAAGAAAAAATGGAGCTTCATGGTAAAGTGACCCAAACAGATACTACTCAGGAAGTATTTACTGGGGGGTGGAGACCTCTGTATAAAATTGGATTCAATGCCAAACACAGCATTGACTGCTGATTTCAGAGGTGCTTGAGAAAGAGAGAAGCTCCTAGTCCAGGCAAAGGATTTTGCTAGCCAGGAAAGGAGTCTGACAAGTCACTCCCTCGCAGGAGAAGGTCCAGTACCACTTTTACATGGGGGTAACTGTGTGAGGAAAATGGCTGCCCAGGGTATACAGTACTAGGGTTTTATACATCTTATGTAAGGAGGATGGGAGAAGGTGACAGATCTTGGTTTGCAATGCATGCGATGTGTAGCTCCATGGATGTTGACCTGTTGTCCACTGATAGGGTCACGTCCCAGCAGTGTGTTCCAGACATCCTGAGATGGGTTTGTCTGTTTGAGAAGGCAGTGACTTCCACAAGGTGGTCATCATAGAGTCCCTTCTGCTCTGCCCAACCTAACATGGACAATAGGAGATTTATAGCCATGGAGGAGGGTGGGGTCTCTTGTTAGGTATCTGGCGCACTTAAAGTTCTCAAAGTTCTGAGGTTGTTGCATGCAGATAATTCCCGCAGCGAAGTTCTTTTACCTTATTCTAGCAGGGCAGGAATGGGATGGGATTGGTGGGACAGCGAAGGGGAAGAGGGAAAGAGAGAGAGAGGGAGGGAGGGAGGAAGGGAAGAAGGAAGGGAAGAAGGAAGGGAGGGATAGGAGGAGGGAGAGAGACATGGAGGAAGAGAGGGAGGGAGGAGGGAGGAAGAGAGGGAGAGAGAGGGTTTAGTGCCTGAGATTACCACAGAGGATTGCCTAAGGATGATTGGTAGGTGAGCGGAGTTGGGGGAGGGGCTGGGAGAGATTGGGTGTAGGATTCTTAGGTAAGGCACCAGGTTACTTCTGATTGGTGGATAACTGAAAGAAGCGAATTTCCCAAGCTGTGGGGAAGGGGAAGCAGGAAATGGCGTGGGGTCCAAGATGGCTTGTTCGAATCACTCCTTTACATCTGTGGTTGCAAAATTTTTAAGAAGAAATACATAGGTTTTGGTTAAGTACAACTAATAGTACTGCTGGAAGCAGGCCAGTGTGATAGAGTTAGCAGGGTAGAGTAATTTGCCACACACTGAGGCTAATCAGACATCAGAAGCAGGAAATTTTATCTATGATAAAGGAACAGTTTTCTTGCTAAATCTGGAGCCAAGGTCAAAGCCTAGAGGGCTTAGATGGCCAGACTAAGGTTTAAACAAACAAAAAGTCTTTATCATTGCAAAGATGTATGATTGTATTTAAAAAATATATTAATTTATTTGAAAGGCAGAGTTACACAGAGAGAGAGAGAGAAAGCAATTTTCCATCCACCAATTCACTCTCAAATGGCCGCCCTGGCTGGAGCTGGGGCATTCCCAAGCCCAGGGCTTTTACTGGGACTCCCATATGGGTGCAGGAGCCCCAGCCGCTGGGTCTTCGTTTGCTGCTTTCCCATGCACATCATCAGGAACTGGGTAGGAAATGGAGCAGTGGGGTCTCCAATTGGTGCCCTTATGGGCCGCTGGCATTGGCATTGGCATTACAGGTAATGATCCAGCCTGCTAAGCCACACTAGCCTGATTATTATTATTATTAAAGATCTGTTTTTCTTTTATTTTTACTGGAAAGGTAGGTTTACAGAAAGAAGGAGAGACAGAAATATCTTCCATCTGCTGGTTCACTCCCCAGATGGCCCCAACGGCTGAAGCTGAACCAATCTGAAGCCAGGAGCTCCCATGCAGGTGCAGGGTCCCAAAGCTTTGGGGCATTCTGTACTGCTTTCCCAGGCCACAAGCAGGGAGCTCGAAAGAAGTGGAGCAGCCAGGGTGAGAACTGGCACCCATAGGGGATCCTGGCAGTTGCAAGATGAGGATATAGCCACTGGCCCACCACACCAGGTTACTCCCACCATGATTATTTTTAAGCAAAGTAAGCTATGTATATTTTAATAATAAACAAAATAAACCTCCAGATAATTCAGTGTGCAATGCAATACAAGTTCCTTGCTGACCATTGTGTGTGTTTTAAATGATTACCCCTTGAAAGCTCAGGTTGAAATGTAATTGCCATTTTAACAGCCTTGACAGGTGAGGTTGTTAGTGAACAAAGATGATTCCATCTGCCCACATAGTCAGAAAGCCAAAATAATGAAGTCCTGGTGTTTGTAAACACAAAGTGTATTACAAGGCAGACATGTGAGGCCCTGCCTGTGATGTTCATCTGATTCCAACGCCCAGGGTGGGGACAAGGGTGTTACGAATTAGGGGGAAGCTAGTACTCACCGTAGGGGCATAGGATAAGCAACTGAGTGCAACTAGGTTTCAAGGCTTTATCTTAACACAGTAGGAACTTGAAAAAAAAGATTAGGCTTATTATTTAAATATAAAAAAGGGAGCAAAAGAAAGAGGAAAGATAAAAATTTTTTGAGTATAGGGCATCAGAAAAACTGAATAAAGGGGGAAGTATGGCATGAAGATCAGGAGATGATTGGGCCAGGAGGGCTTTATGCTTGCAGGTGGCTTGTGTTCACAGATGTTTTACATGCACATGCGCAGTCTCCTCCCATCCTGCCCCTTTGGCTTTTCCACCTAAGATGGACCTTCACAGGGCCAACCTGGGAGATCTGGACTTGCCAACCTCCAGAACTGTGAAAAATCAGTTCCTGATCACTGTTCCTTGTGTAAGGTGTTTTATTCTAGCAGCATGAAGCAGGTAAGACGGTGGAAGGGAGAGTGTTTCTTTCCCCAAGTCACTCCCAGAACCTGGCTGATTTAGGCTAGATGTCTTAGACATGCACTTTCTAAAGCAGTCTGCCTGTTTTTCATCCTATGCCAGGGGACGATGCTAGAGAACTTTACTGGGGCTTTTCATGTCACAACCCGGAAGAGGTGCATTTCGCTTCCTCTAGGGACCAGTTATGTGGTTCCAGATGAGGACACAGAGGCCTGGCGGAGTCTGTGCAGAGGAGTTATTGTGTGAGGATGACTGTGGGCTCCACACCTGCACTTAGGTGTGTCTGTGCAATAAATGTCTTCTATGTCTCCTGGGAGCAGAATAGGAGCAACTATTGCAAACATGTAATATAAATAGAAATTCTTCTGTTACCTATGATGTTTCTAGTAACTTCAAGTTACCCCAAATAATAAAACATATTGAAAGCATCACATAAAATAGTTTTCCTGACTGAAGATACAAAACTTCTCAAATGATGGCTACTTAAACCTTTGAGTACACTGTACTTTGAAGGTTAGTTCATAAAAATTACAAAGTGTGACAGCTTATGATATTGCTTGCAGTGTTATTTTCTTTGGGGGAAGTGCGGTGGTAGGCAGGGACCACATTGACCCAGCAGTGTGGTTTTAGGGTCTAGATTGACGTACACTTTTTGTCAAAAAGGAATGTACGTGCATGGGTAGTGCGCTCTGCCCTGTGGTTTAGGCCCCATGACTTCCTGCTGTCCTTCCCCAATGCAGTCCCTATATTCCCATTACCTGACACCGCTCCTGTGGAAAATGGGGAAGGAAGCCGTTGTGCCCAGCTCTCATGCCCACTGCGAGTGTGTGAAAGCAGCCTTTGGGGACTAGTTTCTCAGCGAACAATCGAGAGACTTACTGGTTATTTTAAAGAAATTTGTGAGTACAGTGGACATACAGTGTGAACTTTGCTAAGTCTAGCAGTACTGGACATTTAAAAGGCCAACAATGCCTCTATCGTGGCCAGATGAAAATGGCAATTACGTAAATAGGGGGTTTCACGTTATTACTTGTGCTAATCTGTTATCCCCAAAGGAGTAAATGGTTTTAGTGCATGGTGTACACCACAGAGCCTTTAAGTCCATAAAATCAGTATTTAATGGGAGAAATAAAAAAAAATCTAATTTAATTTAAAATGCATACATCATGGGAAGCGTCTGGCTTTTTCAATGTTGGTGCTTCTGAGTCAGGTCGGTGGGGCAGATAAGCTCCCCCAGGGGCAGAGTGAGCCGCCATGGAGGCTGTCACATACAGTGAGCCCCATGGCCTTCCGGGGAGGGTCTCCATGGAATCCTGGTTCTGACGTTTGAGTTTGACCATTTTCTCTTTCACCAGACTCTGGGAACAGAGAAGACTTTTGATACTTGCATGTCAAGTTGGTTAGAATTAACTGGTTTGCTGAACAGCTGATCCACATTTTAGAAGCTTGAGCCCGTCTGAGGCCTTGGTTCCTTCTCTGCATGCTGATTCTCAAGCTGGCGCCCATTATACTCCTCCTATGAAAATGCTATGAAAGCAAAGCATTTTGTGTTGAGTGGTTGAGCAAACTCCATTATACAGTAATTATACTATCAGTACAGAATCTAATTTTATTTGGAGGAGGGGGTTTTAACCAAATGAAAGAAGAAAATTCATGAACACTATTTTTTCATTATCAGTATGGATGGTAAAATTGCAACACTATGCTAAATTGGGAGGCTATTTTTAAGCCTATTTCTGCTAAATAAAATTAACTCCAAATTTGCTGGATTTTAGTAAAGCTTAGCCCAACAAAAACAAATAAAGATTCCAAGGGATTTGCCTGCACTTGCTGCTGTATCAGGCATGCAAAACTTTCTCTGGCAATGACCAATCATGGGCACCCTGGTTCCAACATGTATGCCTTTATGAGCATCACTGAGACAGTAAGCCCTGGGTTACGAATGGGTAGGATCATCTAGGATAGAATTCGCGCTGACAGCGGGATCTTGGAGGTGAGGAAGGGGAGTGTCCACTGAGATACTCAAGTTACTGACCGAATAATAATACGCTATGACATTTGTGAAACTTAGTTGCACACTATTATTAAGTGCCTACTGTGTGCAGGGCATGGTTAGGACCACCCACTATTCAAAGATAAGGAAGTGTAGGGTCTGTTTTTAGGAACTGGAAACTAGCTGTGTTTGCTTGTCGATGGCTATATAAATCCTAATGTTGAATTTGTCACAAAGGGAGAGATTATTCACAGTGTACATCATCCAGGCTTGGCCCTGTTTGCCTTCTTTAACTTTGTAACAGCTTGCTTCTCTTGGAGGAGAAAGATGAGGAAATAAATGGAGATAAATCACAAAATCTTGTTAGCAAACCTGGAATACTGGATGGCTGAGACGCAAGACAATGTTCCAGGTAGAAGAGGAGGTACATGTTAGACAATGTTCAATTCTTATCTGATGCTTATTGATAGATAAGCAATGTGCTGCATGCATTCATTTGCCATCCACATATAGAATACGTATGAAGACATTTATATATATGAATGTGTGACTATTATGCATATTTATGGGTTCACATCCCACACCTGCTTCAGAGTGATGTATGTCCAGGGTCTAGGGCCTCTTTTCTGCTACAACTGAAGCAAGAGAAATACTGAGACCAGGGACTAGTCATCAGTCTGCACTTGCCCTGTGAGAGGCTGTTATTTATTGAAATCCCAACTCTTGAGTGTGGGGGTCAGGACCATGAGCCTGACCCTCCTCTGAGGTGTTTATCTTGCACAGTAAAATGTGTTCATAGAAATCCAAATGCATTTATTTCATGAGTACTATTGCATTAATATACACAGAAAGGCTCTAAAATTTAAAGAGAAACCCAAGGAAAATTAGAAACTGAACAACCACTCACTGTGTTGTTTATCTCTGACCCAGAGATTCTTTGTAATTTTTGCTGGCATTCATTTTTTCTTGGTTAAACAAGAGGAGAAAGGTTCTCCTTCCAAGAAGAGTTTTGGTTTTGTAGAATCTCAGGGAAGAACCCCCATTTTGAGGAAAAATTAGGAGAGAGGTGGGGGGTGCTACTGCCTCCCCTTTCATATCATCTGACAAAGTTCTCATCAAGAAAAATAAGTGGGGCCAGGTGGCGTGGCCTAGCGGGATCCCATATGGGCGCTGGTTCTAATCCCGGCAGCTCCACTTCCCATCCAGCTCCCTGCTTGTGGCCTGGGAAAGCAGTCGAGGACGGCCCAGTGCATTGGGATCCTGCACCCACGTGGGAGACGTGGAAGAGGTTCCTGGTTCCTGGCTTCGGATTGGTGCGCACCGGCCGTTGTGGCTCACTTGGGGAGTGAATCATCGGACGGAAGATCTTTCTCTCTGTCTCTCCTCCTCTCTTTATATCTGACTTTGTAATAAAATAAATAATTCTTTAAAAAAAAAAGAAACAAAAATAAGCTTTTTTTTCAGCCTGATACTCCCTCTTCTATTTTTTATTTTTATTTATTTATTTTATTCTTTTTTAGATTCTTATTGGTTTGGGCCACAAATCTGTCTTATTGACTTGGGTCACATAGCCAAACCCTTCCTCAAACATCAAGTTCAGCCCTCTAAGTAGAATTGGGTCCAGCTAAATGCCTGAAGCAGGTCGGACACAGGAAAAGAAAAGTTTGGAACTGAATAAGAAAGAGAGAATGATGAGCGGGCAAAACAGCAAATGCTTCCCACATTTACAAAAGGGATTTGAAAAAAATCATGTAACAGTATACAAATGGATAGCATTGATTGCTTTTTCTCCTTCTGTCATTGATTTGAAATATTGATAAAAGGTAGAGCAATTATGTTAACAGATATAGCATATGTGTAGGCAGTATTCCCTAATTCACTTGTTTTTAATGCGTACAGTCAATGCTCTTGTTTTTCCTTTTTTTTTTTTTTTGCTTAAAAGGGATTCTAATGCATCCTTCTTCTTCTAATGTCACCATTGATTTGTCCAAAATGTTTCAAAAATTTCTCAGCCAATAGAGTCAGTTCCTGATGTTCTCAACAACCCCTCCTTTCTGTTGATTTCACAGTCATGGGATGCCATTTTGTGAGTTGGTCCCGCATGGTGCTAGCACTGGAAGTCCTATTTCTGACCCCTGCCAGAGCCCAGGTGAGCTCAGATTGTGCTCCAGCCCCAAGGCTCAAACACACAGGGGCAGAGTGCCTTATAGCACCAGTGTAACCCTGTATAGGATCTGTCGCTTGCAAGGCCCTTGAGACCAATGTAAGACCATGAGTCCCTGCTCCCAGTGAGTCCTCCTTTGGCATTCTTTGGGTTTTTATCTTGACTGGATCATGGTCATGGCCCCATTCTTTGCCTAGTGGTGTCTCTACTACCTTCAAGTGTGTATTAGAACATGAGTCATTTTCTTTAAGAAGACATCTGGGCTCCCAGTTTATCAAACAAATTGGTTTATTTGCTCATATACCAGACACAGGGCCAGCTTTCCCTAAGCCCCTGGCAAAGTAAAGCTGAATGGACATTTTCTCAGGGCCAGGGTACCTATTAGCTCTAATCTTTATAAAACATCCAAGCTGCTCTTCCAGGAACAACAACATCTTCCCCAAGGAGACTTTCTCTTTCCAGATGGTGAAAGGCTGGCCTCATTACTTAAGCGTTCTCCCTGCTGTGAAGCCGGTAGTGGTAACTTGGATTTCTGATATGAGCATGTCCCTCCCAGTCTGCTTCCCATGTTCGGGATTGGTTACTCACTAGACCTCAGAGTAAAATGTGGAAGTCAGGGTTGGCAGTTTTTTTCACTTCCGCACCATGTTCCAACAATTAGCAAGTCTAAACTCTATATTCTAGAAAGTTCTGTGTCCTTAATATGAATAAGTTCTGCCCCTTTCTGCCGCTCTCATTCCCACTGACTTCCTCAACATCTCTGGAATTCTAAGGAAGCCAATTCTGATCTAGTGTCCACTCTGAAGCTGGACACTTACTAAAACATAGCTAGGCGTTTCCCTGTGTACCACTGACCAGTGACTTTTCTCATTGTCGGGGCAGAATTTCAGAAAACTTCCACATCTTTCTCATTTTCCCAACCTGGTCTCTTACTGATTATAGTTTTCATAATCATCGCTTACCTATCCCACAGTGCTTGTCCTGAGCACGTGGGCTGCAGGCTCACTCTGCTGGATCATCACAGCTTCAGCTCCTGTGTTCCGGAGATATCCCCTTGCCTTCACTCCCCTGTCCTTCAATCTGACATCAGATTTCTGATCATCCCCAGCCTGGCTGAGCTGCCCCCGATACAGACTGCATTTGCTTTCCCTCGTCACGTGATATGTTACTGCTCTTCAAGTCACATTTCCCCTAAGACAGCAGGCTTCATGCTGCCACTGTTGTGTTTCCAGGGGTTAGAACAGCACCTGGTACATGATGGACACCTAATGCATAGCTGTTGAAACAGTAAACACGTTAATAAATCTTACAAGACAGCAGGGTCTAGCCGAGAGAGTTGGCCATGATAAGAGGTGTGATTATTTTCACCTTTTCTTACTTCTCATATGATTTTTATGTAAGACTCCAGCTTGCTTTCCCCTCTTTGGTGAGTGATCCATCACACTCCAATAGGACAGAATTGGGTCCTTACTCAGGGCCTCTTGGCAGAGCGGGTTTCCCCCCACTTGATGAATTTCCGTATGTGACCCTAACTACTAAGGAAAATGTGAATGCCATACAATATTCCCATACTACAAGAAAATGCATTTGAAGACCCTTGAGTAATATGACTGATTAGTCTAGCTCTGAATTTACAGCATATTTGAAGTGAAATAATGGTCCTAGAGGTAAAATTATATAGCAAGGATAATGTTACAAGCTGATAACACAAACTTTCTGACTTTCTGATCCAATGATGGTCTCTTTTCCTCTTTAAAAAAAAAAAAAGAATATTCCATTTTTCCACCGATGGGAGCGAGCAAGCTGCTTATCAGGGTTGGAGTCTGTGTGACTCTTAGACACGGGGTCTGTGCCAGTTCCTATTTGTACTGATGTCCTATAAAAATGCATTTAAAGAACCATTCAGTTCCTGTAAAGCAAAATACACATCTATTTTTTTTACAATGCATTTTAAACATGGCAAATCATAAAGTACTGACCTTAAGAGAAATTCAATAAATCATTAAAATGCTGCTGCCTGCAAGCCAGCCCTGACTCATTCTTCATGCTTGGTCTTATCGGAGGCATGAAGACTTCGGTCACCAAAACAATAACCTCTGCAGTGCACACTGCACAGCCTTCTGCCCAGGTGGGAGCCTCAGAATCGGGCTGCTAGGGTTTCCTTTTGGCTCTAGCTGTGGCATTCTTTATGTGTGTCTTCGGAGGGTGGGGAGCCACCTCACTGATCTCTCTTGGATGCACGCAGAGAGGAATCGCTCCCCTTACAGGGAGGAGGGGAGTGTTTCTCCTGAACTTCCTTGTGCTTGAAAAGAAAAATAACAGAAAGATGGGCAGAGTCCCAAGGGTCCTTCTGAGAGATTAAATGGGAGAACAAATCATTTCATTTCTCTTACTGTATTCCTTGGGATTGGCTGAACTTTTAAGAATTTCAACTACCCAAATTAGCAAGTGAATAGCTTCTTTGTTTAATAATGCACTTGATACAGATCTCAGATTCAGTCTTTTCTAGGTGTTTGTTTTCCTCTCATGGAATGCACCTCTGTACTTACCTGCATTTTTCTTCTTCTTCTTCTTTTTTTTTTTGGTGACTATATAAATACATGGGGATTTTGTTTTCATTCTGCCTAGAAATATTTATTTGTTTATGGAAGTGGCTCACACCAAACAAACTATCAGATCTCACTGTTGCTTCTTTAACACAGCAGGTTGTGGATCTGTCTGCAGGACTCCTGCTCTCTGCTCTGAATGCGGCACCTGTGCATCTGGGTGCTGTGTCCACATTCCTGCTTCCTCCCTCTGCACACCCCTTGTCCTATCTCTCACGGCTTGACGAGCAGGAAGTGACTGTCTAGGCCTGTGTGTCGCCAAGTCCCAGGGCTGGATTTCAGTTCTTGGAAATGGAGTCTTATTTGCAGGTGGATGCCTTGCAGCCATGCATTTTGTGTCCCTTGGCCATGAACCAGTTACCACACCTCTGCACAGAGGTAAGTATCTGTGCACCTGCTGTGAAGAAGACTAGTAGGCATTTGCCCAGATCAATCAGGGAAGGAGGGGAGCGCTGCTCCCGTGAGCCAGGTGACAGTGGCCACGGAAATAGTCCCTAACCAGCAAGATGACTCTTGGGTGTAGAGAAGGCGTGGTGGGTCAGTAAAGTGCCCCAGGTTAACTGTGAAAGTGCTTCCTTCTGTGAAGGGTATTGTTTCCCATGGTGATTTACATAACCGAGCTCTGTGCTGGGATTGGGACATCCAGGCTGAGAAAAGGTATGCAGAACCCCGCCCTCCTCCAGTTCACAGTCTGCTTGCATTCCCTTGGGCTACTGTAACAAAGTAACAAAGTTCCACCAGCTTGGTGACTCAAACAGCAGAGATTCACTGTTTTACAATGCTGTAGCCTAGGAAGCTGACAGCAAAGTGCTTCCAGGGGAGGACCCTTCCTTTTGTGTTTAGTCTGGCCAGGTACTCAATCTCACGGTGGCCTTCTCTCAGCCTCTGTGAGTTCAGGATCTTCACAAGTGTCCTCCATGTCTGTCAGCATCAGAGTTCAAATTTTCCTCTTGCTATAAGGGTACCAGTCATGTTGGATTAAGGTAGACATCAACAATATCATCTTGGGTCCAGTGTGGTAGCCTAGTGGCTAAAGTCCTTGCCTTGCACGCACCTAGATTCCATATAGGCGCTGGTTTGTGTCCCTGCGGCCCCGCTTCCCACCTAGCTCCCTGCTTGTGGCCTGGGAAAGCAGTCAAGGATTGCCCAACGCCTTGGGACTCAGAAGAGGCTCCTGGATCTTGGCTTCGGATCGGTTCAGCTCCAGCCATTGCAATCACTTGGGGAGTGAATCAGCGGACCCAAGATCTTCCTCTCTGTTTTTCCTCCTCTCTGTATAACTGACTTCCCAATAAAAATAAATAGTTCTTAAAAAAAAATTTATCTCAGCTTGTGTGAGCTGGTAAGACCCAGAAAAGGACACCCACTGGTGTGAGGAGTTAAGACAAAGACATGGTCATGGTCTTTTTTTTTTTTTTTTCTGTTGCTGTGCAGAGTAGTTGAGACAGGGTAATTTATAAGGAAACATAGATCCCACCCCTGGCGTGCAAGCTGCAAGGTCCGAGAGCACAGCGTCATCCTTGGCTCCGCTTCTGGGCAGGGCCGCGTGCTGCTTCAACTCCCAAGGAAAGTCGACGGATGGGCAGACATTCTCAGACGCAAAACACAAGGGTCGCTTTGCTTTCTAACCCGCTCTGACAATAACAGTCCAGTCCCTTCAGACGGAGAACTTGCTCACTACCGTGAGAATTAGCCCAATTCATCACAGAATATGTTAACCTCATCTAAGAACATACTTTTTTCTTACAAGTCCTACATCTACAAGGTCCTTTTGGCAATGAAATTTCCACCTGAGTTTCAGAGGGGGCAAATCACGCTCAGACTCTGGCAGACTTCAAACCTGTCTTTGCTAGGGGCCTGGGGCCACGATGCAGTGGACCAGACAGTCCAGTTATCAAGGAAGCAGACCCAAAGTAACAGAGGGAGAAGGGTTACAGAGTGAGAGAGAGAGAGAGACTATTCAAGAAATTCACATCATGGAAATTGGCCTGTATCAGGATTCTGGGAAAGCAACGCCTGGCTGAGTAGGTATTAACTAGGTGCAGAGCTGGGGAGAACAGGCTCGGCAAAACAATCAGCATGTGTAACTGCCTGGAGGGAGCAGAAAGATGCCCTACCCAAGCCTTGTGTGACTGGAGAGGAGTGCCCAGGATGACTAATGTTGGGAGATCCTCCCGCACCAGGGATCAGCACTGGGAAATGGTGTCCTCCTCCTTAGAGAAGTCAGAAGCTATGGACAGTGTTAAACAGAGGGCAACTCCCCCCACTGGAGGTGTCACAGCCATCCCTGCAGCTGTCAGATGAGCAGCACATGGGGCAAGGCAGCCTGGGTGAGTTTTGGCCGGACCAGAAGTTCGGGCAGCAGGGAGGTGAGGCAGCTCAGGTCAGGCAGGAACAACTTGTAGATCCCTAGGAGAGGGAACATTTCAAACAGCTTTTGGAGGATGAAAGACAACAGAAACTGGGGTTTGACTGGATGGGATATCCAGGAAGGTGCAAAGGTTGTTGGCCTGGGAGGGTTGGTGAAGAGTTCACTGGGGGCCAGTCCTTGAGGATAACCTGGTTTGGGTAGGGAAGATCGTGGCGATATTTACATTTACAAGGATATGAAGGTGTCAAGAAGAAATATCACGAGGCAGTTGGATGCAAGAGGGCCTTCGAAAATGCTTGTAGGAAATGTATATTATGTTAAAAAATGTGAGTTTAAAATAGGATTTTTTTTCACCAAATTGATCTTTAATGCCTTTTTTCCATAAACTTATTGAAGTATCTCTGTAAAGGGTGCCCTTCGAGGCAGTTAACAGTTTATTCAGTAGCTGCAATTGAATGCAAATCTAAACAAAGAGGTTAGCTGGGTGTTCTGGCCACTTCTCATGCTGAGGGGGAAGTTCTAGGGCTCTGGGGGAACCCTAAATAGGTATGCCTTGGAATACAAGCAGGTCCATTTACTAGCCAGGATTTTGATGCCTGCCATCAGACTTTGATGCAGTCAGGGAGGAATCTGCTATTTGGTACAAAGCCCCAGGTATCAAACCTTGAAGGCTAAGTGAACTGGGAACAGATAAGACAGTTCATTCAGCAATTTTTAATTTTTTCCATGAAATATTGCCCTAGAATATCAAGATGAATAATCTCTAAAATTGTTGCTTTACCTTACAAAAGAGAGCAAGATTCAAGTAAATATTGTGGGTACTTGGCTCAGGGATTTAGCTGCCTATTGGAATGCCAGCACCCCATATTAGAGTGCCTGAGTTCAAATCCCAGCTCCGGTTCCTGGTCTTAGCTTCCCATTCATGTTCACCCATGGAGGCAGCAGGTGATGTCTCAAATATTTGGGTCCCTGCCATTCATTTGGGAGACTTAGACTGCCTTCCCAGTGCCTGGATTTGACCTCACCCAGGCTTGTCCATTGTAGACATTTGGGGAATGAACCATGGGTGAGATCTCTTTCTCTACTTCTGTTTCTCAGTACACATACAAATTTTAAGCATCTATATAAGCTTATGAGAGGGACAGAGTGATCTTCCACCCACTGGTTCATACCTCACATAGCTGAAATGGCTAGGCCTGGGCCAGGTCAAAACAGGAACTTCATTTAGGTATCCAATGTGGGTGGCATGAGTCCATCTTCTGCTGCTTTTCCCCTGCCACTAGTAGGGAGCTGGATTGGAAGTAAAGCAGCTGGGACTCAAACCTGGTGCCTGTATGGAATGCCAGTATCACAGACGGTGTGTTTACCTACCATATCACAACAATGGCCCCACTCACAAATTTTTTGAAGATCCTAGATATACATGAATCTTGACTTTTTTTTTCACCCAAAGAAATTTTCATTCTCCATAAACTTTTGGAGGTGACCTCGTATTGTCAGCTTCTCTTCTTCAGTTTCGACAAGTGTCTGAATAATCACAGCCAGATGGGATGGCCGGACAGCACTTCACCAGCAGTCTGGGATGAGCTCACCAGTGAGAGCCCTGCCGAGTACAGAAGGCATTCACTGAGATCCTGAGCATGTCCCAGCAGCAAAAGCCAGGGTGACAAACATTTTCATCACCCAACTTGCAAATGCCTTCCAGGAACACTAAGGGGAAATGGAGAGAAAATTTCAAGCAAGAGATGGCAGGTGTTGTCAAGAGAACAGACAGAATAAAGTTAGATGTGGTTGAGAGGATCTTTGTCAACAGGAAGTGGGACCTGATGGCCTTTTTCTATGCCCTCATATAGCTGGTTCTTTCCAGTTTGGCTCTAATCTAAGACCATTTCTTTCCAACTGGGGGAAAGTTACCTTAGCACCCAAGAACTAATGATTTCAATTAACTTTCCTGCTCCTGCTTTATCAATATTCAATTAACATTCAATCACTTCTTTGCTGTGCTCCCTGGTTTTATAGCCTGTGGAGAAAGTAGCTGGAGTACAACAGGATTACAGGAGCCAGGTGAAGAGTCACAGAGGGAGACATGGAAGCTGACAGCAACTCTGCCATGCCCCCACTATGCCTGGCAAAGTGGGAGTCCTGCAGATGCAACTTCAGCGCAGCGCTTGGGGAATGGACGGGATGAGGATGAACTCTGGGTGACAAAGATTCAGTTTTGGTACTTAGCAGAACATGAGACAGGAGCTGAAATGGATGATTTTACGAAAAAAAATAGTTACTTTTTCTTAGACATTTTGAGTTGTGGACTGAGAATCATGTCACAGTGGCCAACAGTACTGGAGGATAATGAAGTATGCCTGTTAACTTCTAACCTGCTGTACTGTGAAGGTCAAGAACTAGAAGGGGTTCTATTCTGAAGAGAATGGAAGAGCTGCTGAGCCAGTTCCTACAAAGCTGAGAAACAGCCCGGCCTTCCTCATGGCACGGACACCCAGATGCTGTCCTTCCCATCTTCAAATACAGAAGCAGTTGCTTTGTTGGAAATTCTCAGTGCCGTCTACCACTGCATTTGCTCCTTTTGTTTGTTTGTTTGTTTTGAATTGTTGAACAAAGGCCTTATTGCCCAAACATTAAAAGTCTGTATGTCTCTGACTATTGACAGCACATAAAGTGTGACTTTTACCATCTATTTGTGTCCGTCTGTTTTCTTGATCAATTCGTTTTTCCTTCCAAAATGCTGCATGTCCTACTTCAGACAACGCAGTATTTTCAAACACCATAGCCAAAGGATCTGAGTGTTTCCCGGCAGCTGCTTGTGTGCTTGCCCTGTACCCTTGGCACCTCCGCACACTCAGAGGGGTCCTGCTCATTTATCCATAGCCATCATCTACAATGGTCTTGAGAAACACCCGGCACAACCCACCAGGCATTTTCAAAACGCACAGACTTTGCAACACCTCACACAAGTCCTGCTGCCATTGTAACACCATGACTGACTTTTTTTTTTTTAAGAGGAGCCAACTAGGGATTTTTTGTTTTTGTTTTTTTAAAGATGTATTTATTTTAGTTGAAAGGCAGATTTACAGAGAGGAGAAACAGAGATCTTTCATCCATTGGTTTATTCCTCAAATGGTCGTGATGGCCAGAGCTGAACCAACCTGAAGTTAGTGACAGTAACTGGCGCCCATATGCTGGCACTAGTAGGCAGAGGATTGGCCTGTTGAGCCTCTGCGCTGACTGTTTCAAAGGTGCACTTCTCTTGGCACTCCCGCAGGGAAGCCATTTCCTTCTTTTACCTCATTATGCCTGCCCAGTCAGTATCTCCATATAGCACCTGGCCACAGATTTCTCCTTTGTGTCATCTTCTCTGGGAATGAAAGAAAGTATGATTAAATATATTTATTTTATTCTGCAATTCAGTCATTTAGGTCGACCAAGTGCATTGATTTACAAATGCAAACCTATAACCTCAGAGACCCTTGCTAGATGTTGTACCCAGGATTTGGACGGTCTCATTAGGAATGTGCTAGGAACTGGATGCCCCCATGTCTGTCTTACAAATGAGGGCAGTGAGGCTTGCAAAATGTAAGCGCCCTGATGAAGGGCACACATTGAGTCACCAAAGGTGTGGGATTTGGATTTGAGGCAGTTTCATGCCAAAGACATTTTGTCAGTTACGAACTGTGCTGTTGGTTGCACAGGAAAGAATACATGACTTTTCTCCTTAAGCGCATGTCCACTTTAATTGTTGTAATGGTGCTCCAACCTTGATGAGTCATCAGATCAACTGAATGCTTCCAGAGGTGCAAATCAAGTGGATGTTCAAGGGCTGGTTCTACACAAAGTCCTATTTTTTTGAGTAACTATATACACTGCTTATGTATAGGCAGCTGACTCTAAGATTTAAGGTTGCCAGATTGAACAAATAAAGTTATAAGGTGTACAGTTAAACTTAAATTCAGGTAAACAATGGACAATTTTCAGTACAAATTTTTCATATTCAATATTTTAGACATACTTGTGCTAAATGTATTTCATTATTTATTTGAAATTAAAATTTCACTGAATGTCCTATAGTTTAGCCTGCACCTCTACTGGGACTGTGTTCTGGCCTATGTCCTTCCTTGTTCTGGCACCAGTTTCTACTGAAGCTAAGCTTAGAGAAGCAATCTCTCTCTCTCTCTCTCTCTTTCTCTCCCCCCCCACCTCGCGTCATCAGGCTTCCCCTCCCAGATAACCTAATGTTAACCTTCCCTGCTTTTCACAATCAGTACCTGGGTGTGGGTAGTTCTGAGGTCTGAATGTTACAACTCAAAAAAATCAAGATCTTTTCACAGGCTAAAGAAGCCGATGACCTCATAGAAATTGCTTGCTCGAATCCGCACAGCAAGATGGGGCAGAACTGGTGTGGAACTTGTGTCCCACCAGGACTTACTCTGGCTCCGTGTTCCGTGACATGAGGTCAAAGCTCAATTCTCTGCTTCCTTCCACATGTGAGGGAGCTTCTCTCTTCCCCTATCTGTGACAGTGACAATCACAATCCTGACAATGGCTGCTTCTTCAGCTTCAGGTGTTTCACAACAGCCAACGAAATAGCTCATAGTTGTTGAATCCACCAATATTTCATGTTGCTAACTTTGTTGCCTCTTGAGAATAAAACAAGAGTTAAATGGGGCTGTTTGAAATACCTTCCATGCTTTGCACAGAAAATTTGGAAAGTAAGAAATTGTCTAGTTAAGGTTAATGACTTTCTCCTTTTGCTTCTTGTTCCCAAAGTGATGGTTGATACTACAGTCAGAAAGGTAACCCAATTCTGGTACAGATCCCGCAGGCAGCCCTCTTCAGAGGCTTCTAGCATTTCTGCCTTCCGTTGCTAACCGTCCCGGCCTGCTTTGCAACATGTCTTTGTTTCATTGCTTTGAGGAGGTTGGGTTTTTGGGTGCCTGGTTCCTTTAAAGAGGACTGAAGGAAGACCATAGTGCAAAGATTCTGAGACACAGACTTAGCTCTTCATATTTAGAAATTCTTGTTTGGAGGTGACAGTCTTTTGAGGGAACAAGTAGGGACCCTCAGGCAGGGACCATGGCAGACGCTGGCTGATGGGCACATTGTGAAGATGTAGACAGTCCAAGCGCCAGGATAGGCCAGCACCTGCCCAAGAGCAAGAAGACGGCCAAGGAAGGACGACTCTGAGAAACCACTGAAACACTTCTGTCTTTGTGCTGTTTTTCTTACTTTTTTTTCTTTTCCTATTCTCAGTTCCTTTGTCAAAAATTTTAAAACAGGAAAAATGTTGATGGTTCTTTTGATCTTCCCTTTGGTGCTTTGTTAAATTTTTGTTTTGAAATTGGTACAAAATGATGATGATTTCTGTTAACTGTGTGATATGTTTTATATAAACTGTGTTTTCTATTATTTGAAGACTCTAGCTATTATTTGTTTTCATTCAACTAACTACCATATGGTACCAATAAATATAGTTTATGATGATGATGGTTGTTTTGAGATTATTTATTTGGTAAGAACTTTCATGCATTTGCATATATGGAAATATAGTCAATATATTGAATATACATATTCTTTCTACATATAGGATACATTGAATTTATTGAATAATATTGAATATATTCAATATTGCCTGTGCTGCAAGTGCTAGCTTAACACAAGGCACCACAATGCTGACCCCTCTCCTTCATCTTAATAAACACACTTACTCTTACAAAAAAGAGTCAATATTCTTTTCAAATGTTATTCTTAAAAGTTATAATATTTTGCTTTTTTAAAGTTTAATAAAGAATAATAGCATATTAAAGATCAACTACTCTTGCAAAAAAGATCTATTTGGCTTCATATCACCCAAGTTTCATATAGAACTCACTTGGTCATAAAATGTTTTCTTACCCCCTCCCTTGTCCATCAGAAAAAGCCTGGAACCGCTGTTTGGATTAGCTTCCCTCACCCCCAAACAAAGGCTATGATTATATCTGAGTCTATAGTGGTCTTGGCACAGTATTATTTGAGCCTCAATGATGACATGAGAAAGAACATTTTACAAAATAGAATAGGCAGGAAAAATGAGGTAGCATTTGGAATCTGAAATGCTGTTCTTTGAAAGAGGTATTAGAGTTTGTGAAATGTTCAAACAGGATATAACTAGAACCAATGCATCAAATACAGAAGAAGACAGATTTTGGTTTCATGTAAGTAGAACATTCTAATGTTCAGAAATGCCAAAAACTGGACCAGACCACCATTAATGGAAGTGACTACTCATTCTTGGAAGAAGTTCCATGCTTCTTGGTAAAAACAGCACTCTAACACCAGCTGTTGGCTCGAATTCGATGACCTTTAAGCCTTCTGCCAACCAACGTTTGCTGTTTTTATTTAATCTGGTTAATCCCAACTCAAAAATATCAACATAATGTTGAACAGTTGGGCTACCAGTTTATAATTGTATAGAAAATAGCCAACTGCACAGTAAACAAGAAATTACACTTTTGAATTTTTTTGACTGTATTATTATTATTTTTTTCTGGCAATGCAGATACAGGCCATTGATAATGTCACTGCCCACATTTTCTTCCAGAGATGAGTGTTCTTTCACAGTGTGGGTTTCACTTTCCTGAGGATGAGTGTCTGGCTTAACCAGAAGCTGTACATGATCGTTTGTGGTGTTAGTGTGTGAAGGTTAGCGCTTTTCTTCTGTACAGAGAGAGTGATAAATTTTTTACAGGATAAGTCACCAAAAGGGGATGTTTTAGACATCTTGGCCATTTTGCTTAAGTAAACCCACCTTAGATATGTTTGTATGTACTGCCAGAACTTTCAGAGAAGAAACTGAAAACATTAAAACTTTCTGGAATGTAAATACCCAGAGTGACTTAAAATGCTATCACATGTTCAGGGTGTGGGGAATTTGAGAGCCTTCGTGATATTTATAGAATACCACAATGTGATGTACTTGATTCCATTAGACAAATTACAAACCAGTTTATAGGCAGGAAATATGGCTATCTTAAATAGGCATGCGTTATAAAACCACCATGAATATGATTAAGAAAATAAACCAAGCTACTAAACTCTTTTTTCCATTGAAATGTATTTGCTGCCTTATTTTTTTTCAAGTCTGCTAAATTGCTCACAGGCAAGAAAGAGCACACACAGTTTTAAAAAAGAATTGTGAAAAGGCTTATGTAATCCTAGCCCAGGTTTTCAATATTTTGAGTTCAATTCTGTAGGCAGTGTGATTCTTGGTGACCATCTGAGGATTCGAGGGTACGTGCACTTTCTGACCACCCTTGTTCATCCCCTTCCCTTTCCCCCACTGTTACAAACTCAGTGTGGGTTCTGGTTGCTCCAAGTGTGTCCCATCACTACTGGTGCTTATGCATTTCCTGGCTGCAACCCAACCTTCTGAATTATGATCTACATATTGCCTGGCACCCCATGGGTTCGTGTCCACACTAGAGCTCGAGAAGCTGTACTCTTGGTCTCCTCTGGGTATCTTCTGGAGGCATTGTCTTTCTGTGTCCTGCTTTGTTCTAAGCATGGACACCAAGAGCCCTTTATCCACGCTATATGTGACACACACAAGTAAATGCTTCCAGGAACCAAGGAGGACTCACAGCACAGGCTCTCCATGCCTGTCATGGAATTTTACAGCGTCCTATCATGGCCACTATGCGCCTTACATATTGGGCCAAAACTAAAGCTGTGTTGTTAAGGCCTGCTAATCCATAAAATTAGTCTCGACCTTTTCCTGTATTATTATGTTAAATACCAAGAGGTCCAGGTCCTCTGCCTCTAATACCCTCAGAGCAGGCCCCAAAATAACATCTTAACCATCCTGGTCCCTAAGGAAGATAAGCTTTGCTTTAGGGCAATTTAAATTTCCTGGCTCAACTTAGAAATCTTTGCTCTGACCTTTAAAAACACAACTGAAAATCTCTTTTAAGGGGTTTTCCCAAGCAAAATCACAAACTTTTCCCAGGGATCAATCGAAAACAGTCAGTGGGAAAAAGGAACAGTTACAGGAACATTTAAAATGAATATGTGGGGTCCGGAGTTATGGCTCAACTGGCTAATCCTCCCCTTGCAAGCACCAGAATCCTATATGAGAGCCATCTTATGTCCTGGCTGCTCCACTTTTCATCCAGCTTCCTGTTGCAGCCTGGAAAGCAATGGAGATGTCCCAAGACCTTGGGACCCAACACGGGCATTGGAGATCTGGAGGAGGCTCCTGGCTCTGGGTTTCAGATCAGCTCAGCTCTGGCCATTGTGGCTATCTGGGAAGTGAACAAGCAAATTGAAGATCTTTCTCGCTGTTTCTCCTTCTCTATGTAAATATGCCTTGCCAATAAAAACAAATAAATCTTTAAAAAAATATAATGAATGTGTGTATGAATACATACACATACATGCATTTTACTATACTTTAAAAAGATTTTCTACGTGTCTCTTACAGAGCTTGCAGTACTTCTTTGGTGAGGGTATATTTGACATTGAAGATTGAGTTAATTAATTAAATTTTGTGTGTGTATGTATGTTTAAATATTTGAGAGACAGGAAGAGAGGAAAAGAAAGAGACATGTGCCCTTCAGTTCAATGACACACAGCCTAGCTGGGTCAAGGCTGAATGTAGGAGCCAGAAATTCAAGTTAGGTTTCCCACATGACTGGCACCCATATGGGAGACCCAGAAGAAGCTCCTGGATTTGGATTGGACCAGCTCTGACTTCTGGCCATTTGAAGGAGTGAACCAGCAGATGGACAGTCTTTCTCTGTAAGCCTGCCTTTCCGAAAGAAAGAAAGAAAGAAAGAAAGAAAGAAAGAAAGAAAGAAAGAAAGAAAGAAAGAAAGAAAGAAAGAAAATCTTCAAAAAATTCTGTGTCAGTAAAAAAAAGCAATAGGCAGAAGACTTGACCAGACACTTCTTCAAAGAAGATATACAGACAGAAATAAAGATTTGAAAATTATGCCACTTCATTAACTGTTAGGCAAATGCAAATTAAGGTCACAAGGACAACCCACTAGGATGTCTATTGCAAAAAGATTGTGTGCTAAGCTCTGGGGAGAGGAAATGGAGGGCAGGAACTCTCACATCCTACTGAAAGGAACTGAAAGCAACACAATTTAGAAAACTGTTACCAAATGCAGCAGCTGTAGATGCGAGGTGTTTACCTTATGAAATGATAGTAGGAACAATCCAAATGTCCACCGACAGGGCAATAAGTAAGCCAGTTGTGGTAAAGCTCTGTACATCAGCGTGCTAGGGCTGTCAGGAGAAACACCATGACCCGGGTGGCTTCAGCAGCAGGTATCATTTCTTGCAGTTCTGCAGGTCATGAGTCTGCTGTCGGAAGTAAAATCGCTCCTGGAGTCTCCCTCCTGGGCTGCCAAATAGCTGTCCACTCTCTGTCCCCAGATGGTCTTTCCTCATTGCCTGTATCCTGGAAATCTCTGTGGATCCCAATCACTGCTTCTTGTAACGACACCAGTCAGTTGGATGAGGGCCCACCTGAAACACCCATCTTAGTTTATTTATAGTAAAGGTTCTAGTTCAAATATAGCCACATGCGGATGAGGTAGAGTCTAAGGCTTTGACACAGGAAATTCAGAGGCAGGAACAAAGCTCAGGCCTGCTCAGCAATGAGAAGGAAGGATTGTCATTTTCTTAAAATCAACTTTGTTTATCCGAAAGGCGGAATGACAGGCAGAGAGGGAGACATGGGAGAGGGGAGACAGAGAGAATTATCTTCCACTGGCTTACTCTCCAATGGTCACAGTTGGAAGAGGCCAAAATCAGGAGCCAGGAACTCCATCCAGATTTCCCACGTGGGTGGCAGGGACACAAGTACTTGATGGTCTCTCCCTGCCTTCCCAGGCACGTTTGTGGAGCAGATAGGACTTGAATCGACGCTCTGATACGGGATGGCAGTGTCGCAGTCAACTGCTGAAATGGCTGCACCACATGCTGGCTCCAAGAACGAATTACTGATACGTATTCCAACATGAGCAAATCTTGAAATATGTAATGCTGAACGAAATGGTCCAGAACAGAAATAGTATACACTCATGTTCCCAGTGATTCCATTCGTACAAAATTCTAGAAACTCTAAACTATTTTGTAGAGACAAAAAGATCATTGGGTTGGTGGGGAACTGGAGGGACTAAAAACAACAGGAGTAAACTTTATAGGTGATAATTGAGTTCCTTTACAAGATAATGGCGATGATTTCATAGTTTCGTATGTCCAAATGTCTTACTGTATGTATTTTAAATATGTATAGTTTATTGCATTTCAATTATACCTTAATAAAAATGTTTTTAAAGAGCTATAAACATGTTACAGCTACTTTTATAAACTGTGGCAAGGATAAATTCTCATCGCCATTTTATTATGCTAATAATAATAATAATAAAGTCAGCCAGCAACAGAAGTGACTTGTTTGGATGAATCATCACTTGCTTTGCTTTCTATCTGCCTGGAGCACTTGCTATTCTCCCTGTGCAGCAACACCCGCCTCCTTTCTTCTGGAAGAAGCGCCTTTGACCTTTTGACAATTTGTTCGCATTGCTCTTGAAAACATTGATTTGTTGAAGGGTGGACCCTTGAATCTGGGTAGTCCAATTAGATTATGTCCTTGGGGGCCTGGTGCAGTAGCCTAGTGGATATAGCCCTCGCCTTGCACGGGTCAGATTCCCATATGGGTGCCAATTCATGTCCCAGAGGACCTGCTTCCCATCCAGCTCCCTGCTTGTGGACTGAGAAAGCAGTCAAGGATGGTCTAAAGCCTTGGGACCAAGCAATTGAGTGGGAGACCCAGAAGAAGCTCCTGGTTCCTGGCTTCAGATGGAGTCCAGCTCTGGCCATTGCAGCCACTTGGGAAATTCATCAACAGACAGATTTCCCTCTCTATCTCTTCTCTCTGTATATCTGAGTTTCCAATAACAATGAACAAATCTTTTTTAAAAATAGATTATGTCTTTGGGCTTACTGCAATTGTGATAAGTTATGTCATTCTGGAGATAGAAGATATGAGATGAAGAATTTTCATCTGGAGGCATTCATGTCTTCAATGTTTGGATGGAGCACATTGAGAGGAAATCCAAAGAGAGGCAGAATGGAAGTCGGGGTGGGATGGAGGGGAGAGAGGGAGCAAGCCTGACTATTTGAGGGTTTGGCTCCAGTTGCTCCTAATACACAGTGATCCTCCTGACCCCTCCACGGTTTTCTTTCTTCCATTTTCCCTTATCCTTTTATGCTAATAATTCCTTCATCTACCAGCTTCATGTTAGGTTCTTGTCATATAAAACCCTGTTAGCAATCTATTATTTACTTAAGAAATATATTTCTAACATCTCATTCTTTCAGTGTCAGAGATCTTGGCATAGCTCTGAGGACAGGATTTGGTGTGGATATGTGCAAATCAACAACAACGTTTAACACAGCCTACGTATATGAAATGCCTACTCAGCCCTAGGCGTTGTGTTATTTCCTCAAAGACATTCTCATCAGGAGTACATTTACTCAGTCACTCAGGCCTTGAACAGCTAAGTAATTTTGAGACTTCCCACTGTAAATAATTTTGTGGCATAGCTCCCAGGTGCATACCGCTGAAAAAAAGTAGATGGAGCCCCAAATCGAACTCATTAGAACTATGTGACCACAGGGAAATGAAAGCATTCAATGACAACTTTTATTTTCTTACAATTCTCTGGATGGCGAAGCAGTTTCAGGCTAGAAACTGTTTCCTTGACTTGTTCACAATAGCTAACACTATAATGAAGAAAAAGCTTTTTGGTTTCAAGGAATTTTAACTTAGTAAGATATCTGATGTTCAAGTACCCATTTCTCTCTATTGCGCCAAATCACTAGGGAGCAAAGAAACTGAGGAAATATTCTAGTGTTTTGTTATAATTTTTTGTTGTTGTTTATTTTTTTTCTTTATTTTCTTTTGTTTATTTTTCTTTTTGTACTGAATATTGCAGCTGATCACCCTTCTTTTTATAGGCTTGAGGGTTACAATAGATCTTTTGTGCCTTGAGAGGGCCTTGTTGATAAAGTTTATGTGGAATTTCCTACTTTCTCATTAAGGATTGAATAGTACTGTGGAAATTCAGGATGAGCAGATCAGATCTTAATAGCAAGTAATAGCTACTCACTTAATACCTAATACTAAACATTAGTGAGGTACATCCATAAAATCTGTCATTAATATTCACATATGAAGCCATTTTCTGTCTCTAAAATATTCTGTTAAAATTTGGAAAATAACGAAAGTACTTGGTTCTAGAAATACTGTTAGTTTCTTTCTGGGTTTTGTTTTTCTTTTTTTGTGGGGGAAAGCTCAAACTTGTTTTTTGACCTTTCCCTGGGTTAATCGGCACTAACTCGTAAGTACAGGAGAAGTGCCCAGTGTTAATGGTATCAAAATATAATTTTTGCTTTTTTTTCGTATTAAGCCTGTGACTCTTAACCCCATAGGACCCATGTGCATCACTGAGGTGTCTTACTTTTGAATCCACCTCTCCTTTCAATCTGCCCAAGGCTTTAGCTCCTACACAAAGGATCGTTTCTAATGACAGTTCATCATTTCATTGTGCACTTGTGCTTCAAGATAGCTTTCAGAAAGTAGGAGGTGTGGTTCATGGGTTCTGCTAAGTCTTAGAGTTGACTGCATCGTGGAGTCTCATTTTGTCCTTTATAAAAACGGTCACTTCATTACCTGGTGCATG
Organism: Ochotona princeps; assembly: GCF_030435755.1. Taxonomy (NCBI): domain Eukaryota; kingdom Metazoa; phylum Chordata; class Mammalia; order Lagomorpha; family Ochotonidae; genus Ochotona; species Ochotona princeps. Next base: position 108,893,320 of record NC_080834.1, on the reverse strand, counting down.
CCACAGGGTTGCTTGTGGGATTAATGAATGCTTTGAAGGTAGTTTAGAAAGTGAACGTTGAAGGATTGTCCTGAGGCAAAACTACTGACTGCCTTCAGACTCAGTTTACGTATCTTTAACATGGGATTCGTGTTAAATTCATAGGATTGTAATGAGGATAACAATTAGATGATGATTGAGGAAGCATCAACCACAGTGACTGATATCCAGAAGGAATTCAGTGAATTGCTAACATCATGCCGGGGCCTGGTTTTGTGTGCTTAAATCTGTCCTTTCTCTCCTTGTTCTGTCAGTTCTTCTGTGAATCCCACTTCTGTGCTAGAACCTTGGGTTTTCTAGCCTTCTTGTCCAGAGCTCAGCATTCAGATTCTTGCTTCACAATAAAGTGTCTGCAGCCAGTAGGGCATAAAGAAGTGCATCTTTGTGTGCCTGGGACCGTAGATGTCTGCCGCTGGGTGGGGTGAGATAAACGCAAGGGGTGGGTAGTCATTTGCTTTGTCTACCTGCTCATTTACTGTGTGTAAGTCTCCCATGATGACTGCTAATAACACGGTTGATACTCAGAATATTTAGCAACTGGCTGTTGCTCTTCAGAATGGATGTGCATAGAGAACAACTGGCTCGGCCAGACAGTGTGTTAACCTCAGAAAGTCACTTTCACAGACTTGAGCTCTCTGCTCTGCAGGCTAGGCTATTCACTCCTACTTTGTAGGAGTTATGGGGTGATAGAAAGCAGCCCATGAGCTGGTCTTTCCACCAGGCCCTGGCTCTGTCACCTTCCGACTTTTTGCCGCGGTTTTCTCATCTTTAAAGGAAATTTACGAGTACAATGATGTGTGCTTCATGAGCCTTGTTTTCTATGAGCTCAGGAACGATTTTATATGGAAATATTATCAAGTGAAAGGGATCTTAGTTGTTACAATGTAGAAGCTGGCGTTTTCCTCTGTGTCTGACAAGGACAGCACCACTAACGCACCAAAGCTATAGATTAGCAAAGAGTCTGTGTTTAGTAAACAGTGATATTCCATATTTCAAGGCTTGGTGACATAGAGTAAAATAGGTAAGATGTAGATTTCTGGGTACCGGAAACTCTTTCTCACCTGTGAAATGAGGTTCTTTACTCGGGTTCTTTCCGACCCTCCAGTCTATGTTTGCCTCACTGAGGTTTTTAATTAGATGGTTTCTTTGGAAGTTTGAGTCTTTGCTGCCAAGGCGGCCTGACTGATGTAACTGAGTACAGCTGCTGGGAATTAGTTTCTATCCACTTCATGACCAGGCTTGGCCAGTGCTGGTCTGGATCCATCAGTGGCCCAGAGAAGAAGAGAAAACAGACAAATGGTTTTGAATTTCTCTACCCCCAAACAGCTTTTCTGGACATCTTTTCCCAGTTGATTCAACTCTGACCTGTCATGCAGGGTTTTTATATTTGTATTTCTGGAAATGGTTAGCCACATCACTAGGTAATAAGGTTGCAGATTCCAAGTCTCTCTTGTAATCCAGGTCAGATGTTGTCCTGGGAGTGGCTGGGAAGGCAGAGAGGCCAAGGATGAGGTTGTGTTGCCTCAAGGCAGATGGTGAGATCATGCTTGCTGGGACTTATCTCTATTTTGGCTCAGGACTCACTGAGCCCTTCAAGATTTTTTTTTCAGGGTTGGGTGGAGATGGAGGTCTCTTGAATTTTATTTAGTTATTATTAGTACTCTGTGTTTAGTGGACCTTGCCTTTCAAGCATAGAATGTTAACATGGGAAGAGAACCAAGACACGAAACCGTCCAGCCCACTGTTTCAAGAAGAGGAAATCCACATCTTGACTTGCCCTGGGACCCCAGAAGTGCTTAGTGGAAGAATCAGCTCTAAAGGGTCCTGCGTCCTTGTTCCAAGTTGGCTGCCATCCTCAAAATCACTTTCCATGCTAAGTCCTGTTGGCATGCTCTTGGAGTCCTCTGATGCAATTAGTTCACTTCCTCTGCCGATTGGCTCCAAGCATTAACTATGATTTGCAAGGTACACATCCTGGGACACCAGGATCTAAAGGTGTGTAGATATGGCAGCAACCCCTGGGAAGGGGGAAAGGGTGGGGCAACAACAGAAATGGAAGAGAACTTGCTTGAAGCGACAGAATTTATATCTACACCCAGGTTCAATGGCTAAGTGAAGGAGCAATGTATTTTGTTTTTTTTTTAAAGATTTATTTATTTTTTATTACAAAGTCAGATATGCAGAGAGGAGGAGAGACAGAGAGGAAGATCTTCCATCTGATGATTCACTCCCCAAGTGAGCGCAACGGCCGGTGTGCGCCGATCCGAAGCCGGGAACCAGGAACCTCTTCCAGGTCTCCCACGCGGGTGCAGGGTCCCAAAGTCTTGGGCGTCCTCGACTGCTTTCCCAGGCCACAAGCAGGGAGCTGGATGGGAAGTGGAGCTGCCGGGATTAGAACCAGCGCCCACATGGGATCCCAGTGCATTCAGGGCGAGGACTTTAGCCACGAGGCCATGCCGCAGGTCCCAGGAGCAATGTATTTTCATATTGGAAGCCCTCCCTTGCGATGGTCCAAGGTAATGGCCAGCCTGCTTCCTCACCTTGTCCCTCTCATGCAGCCAGCTGCAGTCAGAAGATTTCTGTTAGTTTCAGGTCCTATCTCCACTTCCTGTTGTCCTTTCTGTCACTGGCAGGCATTGGCTCTGAGTGACCACAGCCAGCTAATCAATGAAAAGTCCTGACATCTGGGGATAGGAAGGAACCAAGGGTAGAAGGCCAACTGGAGAAGCAGCCAAGCCCCCAGCAGGAAAGCGAATGAGGGCAGAAGAGGTTGGGCAGGAAAACCCGCGAGACGCATGCTCATACGGCGTGTCCAGACACATCCACACTCTGTCACACACACAGTGAGGGAGACAGCAAGAGTCCACAAAAACGGTGCCACTCCCAAACCGGTACATCCATGGAGTGGATAAACCATGCCACACAGTACAATGCCTTTGATACCTATGGCTTTGTACAGAGCTCTGAGTCTGAAAGAAGCCACACTATGGGTGGGGTAGTGGTACTCACACATGACCAAACACGGGGCTCCCCAGACCTTTGGTTCTGAGTGTAGTTTTGCAGTTCCCAGGTCCTTCTACAGAGAATCTGACAGGGCTGGGATTCTTTGTTAAAGAACCATGCACGGGATTCTTGAGGCCAGGGGTATTGGGGAAGCACTGATGGGGAAGAAGGAGCTTGGGACTTGGAATCCAGCTCTGCCTTGGATCAGCATGGTCATTTGAGCAAGTGTTTCCTTAGTTGTAAAGCAAGAATTGGTACAACCTCTGGAACCAAGAGGCCTGGGTTTGAATCCCATCCTGCTGCTTACTCCCGCTCTGTGACAGTAGACAAGTCATTTAACATCTTCTTACCTGAATGTCTAATCTATGAAACAGGAATGATGACTGCAACAGTTCTCTCTGCTTTACGAAGACCCACGTTATGACCTTAATTAACTTGGAAACATATTCGGTTCTTTAAAAGACTGTATAAGCTTTTACCATTACCATTAAACATTGGAATTTGATTTTCCTGTTTCCACCAAGAGCTGATGCTCAGTGAACAGTACCTGCCTTGTGTTTTTTGGGCGCTGACCGCATAAAAAGGGGTACAGACCTCATCTACACAGGAGTACCTTAGCATGTTGTAAACTGAGCACTGAGGGGGCCTCAAGTAGTCAGACACTAAGCAGATGTGAATATCTCTCTCTCATTATTTGTTTTCGTGAAAGGCAGGGAAAAAAGAGAATGGAGATCCAACTTTACTACTTGACTCTCCAAGTGCTTGCAGTAGCAGGGTCTGGGCCAGGCTATGGCCAGAGATGCTATAGGGGTCTCCCACAGAGTAGTAGGGGTCTAAGCATTTGAGCTATCACAGGCTGCTTCCCAGAATGTTCTTGAACAGAAAGTGAGCATTAGAGTCCAGGAATGGAACCCAGGAATTCACGCAGAGGAATCCATGTGAGCCTCCCAAGGGGTGGCAGGGCTGTGCATGCTTGCGTTGTCTTCTGCTGTCTTCCCAGGTACAACAGCAGAGTGCTGGATGGAAAGTGGAACAGCTTGACTTGCTATGTCACAACCCTCGCCTCACAAGAAACATCTCAACTGCTATGCCAAACTTGTGTCCCATATCTTGGGCTACTTCAAATCTAATTTGTAAGTCAGTGCCCAGCTGAAATAATCACGTTACCTTATAGTTGATGGAAGCGGAGGTGAGGAGATCTGTTGTTTGAATGAGAATGTAGATGAGTGAGACTTGAGGCAATCATCTCAGATCCTGGTAAAATATCAAATGGATTTTAAAAACCCAGCTCATTCGAAAATTGCCAAGATGCACGAGAACAGCTCAGGAAATCCCATCTGTTTCTTGTTTACAGAACTCCTTGTTCCTTCGGTCTGGGCACAACTGAGTCACTTTTCATTGTGTTCCTGTGGCAGAGTGTCTTGTCATTTCCAAAGCAACCAGACAGCAGGGTTTGTATGCGTGAGAAATATGCATGCTGCCTTTGCAATTGGTAACTCTGTCTAAGGAATGGATGACTTGTGATCCATATGGAAAAAGCATTATGAAGTTTAGCATATTTATAAATATGTCTTTGGTAAATGTCAAGCAATGATGTCTGGACCACATGGTATCTTCTTTCTTTTGCTCATGTCTATAATGTGTGAACCGGGTTAGCGAGAGTTGTTAAGGGCAGGAGTGAATTCTTTTGTCACAGTGCTGGACTATTCTAGTTCTACCACGTAAGTACTGTGTGACCTTGGGTAAATTAATTGACTTCTCTTTGTCCTATTGACTTCTCTCTTTTTTTTTTTTTGTTACAAAATCAGATATACAGAGAGGAGAGACAGAGAGGAAGATCTTCCATCCAATGATTCACTCCCCAAGTGAGCGCAACGGCCGGTGTGTGCCGATCTGAAGCCGGGAACCTCTTCCGGTTCTCCCACGTGGGTGCAGTGTCCCAAAGTCTTGGGCCGTCCTCGACTGCTTTCCCAGGCCACAAGCAGGGAGCTAGGTGGGAAGTGGAGCTGCCGGGATTAGAACCAGCGCCCATATAGGATCCCGGGGCGTTCAAGGCGAGGACTTTAGCCGCTAGGCCATGCCGCCGTGCCCTATTGACTTCTCTTTGGCTCATAAATAGTAGAGTCTGAACACTTATCAAAATCTTTAGTGTAATTAATATTACTTGCTCTCAAGTATTAGAACAATAAAATTTTATTTGTTGCTCACCTCACAGATGGGAAGCATAGAGTCTTCTAAGTGGCTTCCTTCAAAGCAGTGATTGTATCTGAACCTCTTCCTTCATGGAACTTTCATCCTACCCTACAACTGAGATTTGCAATATGTTCACTGGACGTAGTTGGTTTTTAAAATTGAGCTTCATTAAAATAGAAGAATATTGAAATCCGCCCATACTAACCATACCTCAAGTGTTTGTGAGCCATAAAGCTCTAGTAAGTTTTCTATTAAACAGTGCAAACATAAAATACACACATCTGTTCTAGAAAAAATTTATTCTGTAGCATGTAATAAAGCACAATAAGGAAGATGTCAACTCAGTCCCCTGACAGCAGGTGTAGAGATCACGGCAATGGGATTTTGCAGTGGAGGAGAGAGACTGGGCTCAACTCCAAATACAGGGTTGACAAGTGGGAATTTATAGCCAGGAATGGGTGGGGGTCTGAGGATGGAAAGCAGTTAAGAGAAAACCTCAAGTGGAAGAGGGATTTTTGCTGAACACAGGCCAAGGTGATTAGACATCACCCCGGGGGAGATGTGCATCAGGATCAGTTATGCGGGCTGGGGGGTGGGGGTTGGGGTAGGACTCCTTGCTAAACAGACTTAGCAAGGATTTTGCTGGAACTGGATTTTATAAGGAAGTATCTCCATGGGCCAGCGAGTCAACTTAAGAGGCTGACTGAAGTTTGAATAAGCAAAGCATCTTCGTCAGATCATTGCAGAGGGTTCCACTAGTCCTCACTGTTTTAGGGCTTCTGGTTTCTGCTGGTCGCTTCCCTTTGGCCAGCAAGAGAGAGGGGAGTTGTCTTAGACCTTGCCTGATTGTTGCAAAGGTTGTGAGGACCTCTCCTGCCTTATGTCGCACTAAGTTCAGGGTCTGGTTATCCATAGGTTAAAGGATTTGTGTTTCTAATGGGGTGGGGAACCTTTTTTTTTTTTGTCAGAGCAGTTTGGATATTTATATCAGTCATAGGTCTTACAAGACTATCAACTTAAAAATCAACCTGCTACAGATTTATTGGATTTTGTGTCCTACCTGAGTGTGTCTTGGCAGGACCAGACCCAATGATTTCATGCCCTGGGAGCCTCACATTTCCTACCCCTGGTAAAGCTGCTCTATGATCTGAGTTCTTAAGGCTTGTTTTTTGATGTTCTAAAAAAAATGATAGGATTGGTTTGGTTCCTTCCCCCTCCCTCCAAAGCTTTATTTATTTAACTGAAAGGCAGTGTCGCAGAGAGATAGGGAGAGATTTTCCATTTGCTATTTCATTCCGTAGATGATTTCAATGGTCAGGGCTAGGCCAGGCTGAAACCAGGATCCAGGAGTTTCTTCCAAGTCTCCTGTGTGAGTGCAGGGTCTCAAGAGCTTCATCTATCCTCCGCAGTTTTCCCCAGGCACTTCAGCAGGGACCTGGATCAGAAATGAAACAGCTGGGATGCCAAGGCTGCTTGGGGTGACTTTACGTGCTACGCCACAGCTCCAGCCTGGCTCTGTTTCTTGACATAGCTTGCTTTCAGGCCCGTTGCCTTGCTGAAAAATCCTGTTTGGAATATCAGAATGTGAATAATATTTTGTTGTTTCTCTTTGCTTCCCTACTGTAACCATTTCCCTTTCACTGCCAGGCAGGCAGCCTCACTCAGGATTGAGAGAAAGCACATTAGTATTTTTCATGCTGTTAGCTCTGTTAACACATCTGGGCTTTACTGAATAATCTCTGCTTTTTTCCTAGGAATCAAATATGTGACTAAGTATGGTACGGTGTGTCTAGATGGTAGCCATATATAAAATTGTCTTAACCAATCAGTTAATGACAAAGGAACATACAAAAGGTTTTCCCGGCTGGGTGTCTTTAGGTATATGACTAACGCTTTATTTGAACTTTTTTTTTCTTTAGCATATTGGATCCTGACTTCAGAATGCAATGTTTTGGTTCTTTCCAGTATTATTTTCTGCATTTTCAGTCATGACTAGAGAGTTCATTAGGGATTCTTCCTATAAATCATAATTTTGTCTCTTAACAATAATATAACATTGCTGTGCTCATTTTTTATACATTATTCAAATCTTCCACTCTTATTATTTTGCTCTAATTTGATTACGGGTTTGATTCTGAATCCAGATGAAGGAGACATGCAAGAGTTGATGACCTTGACATTGGGTCTTTTATTTTGAAGTATAGGCACGCCTGTGTCACCACATGTTTTATTTGCACGAGCTGAGCACTTTCTATGCACACAGTGTTACAGAAAACAAACAAAACAAACAAAAAACCAAAAAACCCCCCAAACCCCAAATGCCTGTCATATCATTTGCTTCCTTCATAGCAGTTATCACTAATTATCTTGCTTATTTGCTTGTTTACCCACACATTGCCCATCTTGCCCACTGGAACTGCACAGACCTTCCCTCCCTTTTACTGCTGTGAACCCAGCACCTGGCACTGTGCCTGAAATGCAAAAATAAAAAGCTCAGTGTACAGCTTGGTGTCTAACTGAAGCGAAAAAACATGCGTCTGTTCCCTACTGAGCGTTCTCCTCTTCGGATCCCCTCTGCCTCATTGCACTTTCCACCTCGGCCGCCAGCCCTCAGCAAACCCTCTCTACTCTGACCCCCCCAAAGCACCGTGCGTTCCATCCCTTTGTCATGTGACACACCAACTGTCCTATGTCGCACTTAGGCTGTGTTCTGGGTATGTATAGCTGTGTTTGGTTAAAACCAAAAATTCTCCCCAAGCATTGCCAAAGATGATTGCCCAAAGCTCTTCAAAGACAGCGATAATAGACAACAAATGTTGTGATGAATGCTGAATTCTGGGGTCAATCAATTATTGGACAAGTAATGTGTACATCTTGAAAGATGAAAAGAAGTCCAGTCATGACCACAGATTTGTTTATATTTATACTCACTTGAATGTTTTTGTGTATTTTCTTTTTTTATAAGATTTATTTACTTTATTACAAAGTCAGATATACAGAGAGGAGAGACAGAGAGGAAGATCTTCCATCCGATGATTCACTCCCCAAGTGAGCCGCAACGGCCAGTGCGTGCCGATCCGATGCTGGGAACCAGGAACCTCTTCCAGGTCTCCCACGCGGGTGCAGGGTCCCAATGCATTGGGCCGTCCTCGACTGCTTTCCCAGGCCACAAGCAGGGAGCTGGATGGGAAGTGGAGCTGGCGAGATTAGAACCGGTGCCCATATGGGATCTCGGGGCGTTTAGGGCAAGGACTTTAGCTGCTAGGCCATGCCGCAGGGCCCTGTTTTTGTGTATTTGAAAGGCAGAGCGATATAGAGGACTGACAGAGAGAGGCATGGAGGGAGTTGTCTTCCCTCGGCTGATTCACCCCCCTCAAATGGCGACAGTAGTCAGGGCTGGACTAAGCTGAAGCCAGGACACCGTTTGCATCTTCACTGTGGATGACAGGTACTGAAGTACCTGTGTCACTTTCTGCGGCTTCCCCAGGCGTATTAGTTGGGAGCTGGACTAGAAGTGGAGACTGAGAACCAGTGCTCCAATATGGGATGCTGCTAACAGAGGTGGAGGCTTAACTGCCCTTCTACAATGCAGGCTCTTGCAGTTCGTTCTTAAGCAGCTAGAAAACCCTGCTACCAGCATTATCTCAGGGTTTTCTCCTCCATTGGCCCTCCTCTTGATTTTTAAGTCAACACACATTTTCATCCAGATATGGGATGAATAACATGCTTGAGGTAGAATTGGAAGAAATTCTTTTTCTGCAGGAGACCACAGCAAAGTCCTGTGGGGACCTGGTCACCTGTGTAGGTCACCGGCTGTGACTCAGCTTTTGGTGCCATCATGAAGGCTTTGTCTAGAGTGCGAACTGCTGGAGGCTGGCCAGGAAAAGACACTCTCCTTCTGTCTTGAATTCCCCTTGCAATCAAGCTGACACATTCCTGACTGCTGCATCCTTGTTAGTAAGGAAGGTCTAATTTGAATACACATTCATTAAGCACAGGTGCTTGGTGTATGAAAATACACAGAGAAAGGTGCCCAGCCATGAAAACCTGCCCAGCCATGAAAACCTGCCAGGCTCCAGCGCCCTGAAATTGCATGGGATTCCCATGCCAAAGGCATCCTGGAAGACCCTTAACTGGAGTTTTCCTGCGGTTATGGTGAAATTCCCCCTTATCACATGGCATCCAGGATTTTGTACCAAATTGTGAATCATAGTGCCAAGATCTGTTATCTAGCAACTCCTTAAAGTCTTGTTCAGATGTTGGCAGAAGTGTGTCCAAAGGCATGTTTTCCGTAATTTATTCTTTGCTTTCTTTTTTCTTTTTGCAAATGAGAGCCAAAGGTGCAAATGCTCTATACCAATAGAACAAGATTGAATCAAGTCATACCTTGTCTGCCTATGTACATAGTCGGTTTTCATCCCAGGGACACGTGGTCCTGGGAAGTTTACCAGAGTACCTCTGTTCCGTGTTCTGTTGTGTCGCTTCAGGGCGCGTTGCAGAGTGGAACTGGGTTGACTCACCTGGCTAGGCAATTTAGACATTTGAAGGTTTGCAATGTTCCAGTGTGCTGCAAACTTTCTCAGCTTACAGGTTTCTTCCCAGAAAGCAGAAGAGCTTATTCATTATGTCTGAACAAAAGACACTAGGACCATACCAGAAGAAATTTTCCAGAAGTTTGGAGTAGAAGGTTACCTTCTAGCAGGATTCCTTATTGCCTAAACAAATTGAAATTTCTACTCTGGCTCACTCAGCACATTAAAATTCCAGCAGCCTAGGGGGAATGAACCATGGGAAAATCCATGCAGCGGCGTCAGTCACCTTTCCTGCAGATGATTTCCAGAAATGCCTCCTACTGTTGCCCAATTCTCCAAGCAGGATCTTACCACTCAGCTTAAGGCACATCCAGACAAGCCTTTTTTGATTCACCAAGTTGATTTCTGTTTTAGAAGCTGCAGGGCTGGACTGATGACCCCGAAATGCGGTTTTGCTTTTCCCTTAATTATCTATCTGGTTTCACAGGAAATGGCTCTTTGGTTTGGTTGCTGAAGACAAAAAAGCTGTTCTCTAGCTCCTGCCTCATGACTGAAAGTTTGCCATATTAGGCTTGTGAGGAGTCCATTAAAAACACACAGCGGCAGATGTGGGATGTGATGTGTGCATCCATGAGGCTTGCAAACACAGGCTTCATGGGATTGGAGGAGGGCTCTTCTGTGCTCTAATTCTGGGATGCAATATTGACAAGAGGCTTTGGGATCCTGTCTAGGCCCCTTGAACTCTACTACTGAAAACTTCCCTCCTTTGCTGGGGTCACATTTGGGGCATGTTTAACTCTCAACTAATCTTCAGTAACCCACAGTCCATTTCCTGTTGACCTTTAGTGTCCTCTACTTCCTTAAGGGTTTTCTTCTTCTCTTCTGCTGCCACTCACTGTCAGCAGCACTGGTTCCCAGCACTGCCCAGTTCTTCCCTAGGCGTTTGCGTGTGCTTGCCTTTCTCTGGAACTGTTTTTCCTAGGCTTTCATCCTCTCTCTTTACTCTGTACCCAATGGATAAGCAGCTACATTCTGCTTGTGTTCTCTCTCAGACAACGCTCCTTATACTTAATGCTTGGTTTTCCTACTGACTTGGAAAAATTGTGTTGGAATCTTTGCTCTGGCACACTTCAGTTGCATTTCAGCTGGAAATGTTTTACACATTAAAGTGAGGAAGGATGACTTTATTTGCAAAAGATCTGTAAAATGGAAAAGGGGTGGAAAAAAAGACAAAAAGGTCTTTCTGGAGCTACTGTATGAAGAAGACTGTTGAATATGTAAAAGCTGTTAGAAGTCACTAAGGTGGGGCCCTGCTCTTGGCTAGCGGATTCTGTGGGAATTCTCTTTGCTAGTCATCCCTTACCTGCTTTGAGAAGCCTTCATCTTCTCCCAGGACCTCTGTTGAGCCTGTACCCTTGTGGTGTAAACTCTTAGCTTCTATTATAGGAGGCGGGGGGATTTAAAATGTTCACAGCTGGAAATTGAGCTAACGGAGTTACTCCAACTTCACATACATTTTTTAATTTTAATTTTTTTAAAGGATTTATGTCTTGTAAAGTCAGATCCACAGAGAGAAGGAGAGACAGAGAGGCAGATCCTCTGTCTGCTGGTTCACTCCCCAAGTGGCCTCAATGGCTGGAGTGGAGCTGATCCGAAGCCAGGAGCTTCTTCTGGGTCTTCCATGTGGGTGCAGGCTCCCAAGCCATCCACTTCTTTGGGCGGTCTTCTACTGCTTTCTCAGGCCGCAAGCAGGGAGCTAGATGAAAAAGTGGATCAGCTAAGGCACAAACCTGATGCCCATATGAGATGCCAGTGCATGCAAGGTAAGGACTTTAACCACTAGGCTACTGTGCTGGGTCCTTCACGCACATTTTAAAATAAGTTCCTAGTCTCCTGCTTTAGCCAGGCAGCCTACACTCACTGCCTTTCTTTGTCCCAAGCCAGGTTTTGGGGACCCCTGAGTTGGGGTCCTCTTGTCGCATACCTTGTTTCATCCTGGAGTTGCTTTAGCAAAGTACGGATTTGAGGCGATTGGTCACAGTTGGACACTGCTGAGGGCGGCTCTCTCCAGAAAGCTTACTCGCAGAGACAGAGGGACTTTCTTCCCTTTGGATAGACATGACTGCCAAGTCTCTGCAGGCTTCCCATCCAGATGTTTAGCGGGCCGACTCCTTGAGCATTATAGGCAAATTCATCCTCCGGGCTCTTCTGATCCTGGAAGCAGTGTGCTTACCTGGCACAGCTGGGCACCCACAGCATGGCGGGTTCTGAACCAGCCTGCCTAACCACAGCACAGTTTTTAAAAACACAGCAGTCTCATCCTGGTTAGCGATATACTTGAATTTCTATTTCAGTTTGACTGCCTTTCAATTCAGATGCGATCTGCATCTTTCACGCACGAGCCTTGTGTCAGGATGAAGGTGAGTGGGGGAGAAACGGTTTTTATCCTCTTAGAATATATAACCTAGCTTTTTATGATTTTAAATGTGAGGATGAAAGACACCACTCTATAGTTCTGAAGACAGCATGTCTTTTTTATCTAGAATAATTCAAGAGGATAAAGAGAGTATCTTAAAAAAAAACAAAACTCAGCTAATGTGTTCTACAAGTGCATGTGTGACAAAGCTCACATCCTTCAGGGCATCAGAAATAGGACTGAAGTGGTGAATTACAGGGATGCTGGCTGCTAATCCATGTGATGGGCTTTTCCCCACACTCTTTGGAGCAGAGGTGGAGGAAGGGAAGAGGTAAGGATTAAATGTAGGAAGCAAAGAGCACTTGGCATAGTTATGACGAGTGAGCTGGAAATAAAGTTGAATCTCTGATTCAGAAACCATTGTTGATGAGGGCTGTTAAGTAAACCTCCAACACATTTCCTTTATCCTGCCTCCCAGGATGGAGTGAGGTTGAAAACTATTCTGCTGTTTAAAGTGTGTGCTTTGTTTTTAAACCACTCCCTTTTCTGTGGGAAGAGGTGTAGTTCATGTACACAAGTCCATTCTTGTTTGCTTTGTGATTTACACTGTAGGTCTTTTAAAATGATACAATAAATCCCCATGTGGAATCCTTGACAAGTGAAGTTGTGATAAAAATAAAAGAAGTGCTAGGAGTGGTGAAATGGAAGGGAGACAGAGGCAGGAAGGGTGGGAGGGGGGAGGCAGTGCATGCTCTATGTGTTTGCCCTGAGAGTTTACATATTAGCAAGGCTTTGGAAAAGCCTCACATGACATCTGGGTAAAGCTTGTAATCAACATTATTGTATTTCCTTTTTGCACCAGCCTACCTGCCCATCTGTGCCTGTTCTACCTACAACCCATCAAGATGGCTATACCCACTGACATTTGTGATCCAGTAACAAAATCCTGACATTCCACATGCTTGCATTTTTGTCCCAAATGAGTGTTTCTAAAATGTTAAATTTTAGTAAGCATCACAAAAATACAATGTTCAAAAATCTATTAGGCCAGAGTTGTGGTACAGCAAGCTAAGCTACCAGCTGCCTTGCTGGCACTCCATTTTAGAGCTCCAGTTCACATCTCAGTGGCTTCCTTTCCAATCCAGCTCCATCCTAATGTGTCTGCGAAAGCAGCAGGAGATGGAAAAAATGTGTATTCCCGTCTCCCAAATTGGAGAGACTCGGTTGAAACTGCTCAATCCTGGATATGACTTGGAGCAGCCCAACCTTTGCATGAAGGATGCAAAACCAGAGGATGGAAGATCTTTTTTTCTTCCTTTCAAATAAGCAAATAAATCTTAAAGGGTTACAATGGTCTCCTAAAAAAGTCTATTAAAGTTTGGTTCTAGCTTGTCCTTGTGTGGGAAGGGAATACATATACACAGTATCATTCTTCAAAATCTTCTAGTTGGATGGGGTACTCCAGTGAGTTCCAGGAGACTTGGTGAAGATGTTTCAGGATAGTTACTGCAACATGCATTCATGTGAGGCTTCTTCATCCTCAGAACAATTGCATTTGCTATCTACCATGCAATCATTTTCAGGACACACACGACACACAACCTTCTTCTTAATTGTAGAAATTCATTTGCTTGTATAGGTTGAAAGATTCAGAAATGTCCAACCAAAAAGCAAACTCAGCCAATGATATTATCTTGCAGGGATACCTATTGCAAAAATGTGCTGTTTATGGTTGTATTTCCCTTTCACCATTCAACTCACTTTGAAAATAAACATTTTCATTTTGTTTATTTTCAAAGTGACTGGAGTTTGGATGAACCAATGAGTTCCAAGCATTAAAAATATCTGTGAAGTACTCACTGGATGGATTACTTAGTAGGACTGACTAATTTTTTTTTTTAGGAAATTGAGCAAATATCTAGAAACACAAGATCACCATTACTTAAGGAATTCAGTCATCTTAACCTTAATGTAACAAACAGGGATTTACATGCACATGCCAAGCATCCGTTGCTTTGCTTTTGTTTGTCTTAACTCTTTTTTCTGTGTTGGTACACTTCTATCTTCCAAGGCACTAAGATGAACAATGAAATGTGAGCTAGTACTACAGTTAGTACTGGTGAGATATCTTGATGTCAGGGAGCCGAATGAACAGGCATATTTGAGCTTCTGATTTTGCATCAGCCCCCTCTCAAAGTGCTGCTGGGCTGAAAGGGAGGCAGGGGAGGAGGAGCAGAAACACATGTGGGTCTCATGCAAAGTGCTATCCAGATAAAAAGTGGTTTTCAGTATCAACCTACAAAAAGGTGGGCACATTTTTCACATTGGGATTCTTTCTAGGAAATAGTAGCTGTTTGGTGTAGGATAATTTCTCAAGACTTTCTGTACCCATGAGAATAACTCTGCAGTCCAACAGGAATAACTGGCTCACGAGTCTGAAAGCACTGCCAAGGTAAGTAGTCAGGCAAGATTTTAGCACTAAAGGACTTGTAATATCTTGTCATTGGGTCCTCTTCTTAATTAATGATCATTGTTTGTCTCTTGCAGCCGCATACGCACACATACCTGTCAGCATGCTGCTTTTCAGAACTAACCTGCCTGGATGGTAGCAATCTGTGAGGAAACACTTTCATATAGTGCCAAAGCTTAGCTGCTCCCAGAAAAATAGGGAAATCTATTCCAGGGCTCTGAAATGCACCCTGTCTGCTGGAATCCCTTGATGGTGGCCATTGGGAGCATTGCTTTGATGAGTCAAGGAAGCACAGACCCCACCATCCTCCATATCACCTCCCATATTTTCTCTCCCATTTTCCATAGTAGCCAAATTATTTCCAAACATTGTCTGGACTTTCCTGATATTATCAGGAAAAGATAGAAGAAATTACTCAGAGCATTAGTATCGCCCTGAGTCATCTGATTTAGGTCCAGTTAGACTGTGTCTATGGCTTTACATACACTGAAGTCAAGGCCTAGAGACTGAGTGATTTGTTGTAGCTGTATTAATTGAGAATCAACTCAGAATGAAGAGTTCTTGGTGTATTCTTTTTTAAAAAGATTTTTTTATTTGAAAGCCAGAGAGAGAGAGAGAGAGAGGGAGAGAGAGAGAGAGAGAGAGAGAGAGAGAAAGAGAAAGCTTCCATCCACTGGTTCACTATCTGAATGTTTATAATGGCTGGAGCTATGCTGATCTGAAGCCAAGAATCAGGAGATTCTTCTGTGTTGCCCATGTGGACCCAGGGACCAAAGCACTTGGATTATCTTCTGCCATTTTTCCAGGCAAATTAGCAGGGAGTTGGATTGGAAGTGGAAGGGCCAGAACTTGAACTAGTGCCCATATGGGATGCTTGTGCCATGGACTGTTCAGACCTCTGTTTAGTTTCCTTGTCACAATGTTACTCACGTGTGTTTATCTGCTGCTTCTTATTTGCCTTCTGAAATTTCAAGCAATTTTAGTTGGGCATTTTAAGCTTTAATTTCTAGTGCTGTAAAACTTGCCTGGTGACTCCAGTGAGGTGAAGAAAGGCTCTCTCTCTCTCTCTCTCTCTCTCTCTCTCTCTCTGTCTCTCTCTCTCTGTGCATGTGCTCACAGGTGCACATGTTGGAGATGGGTAGCAACATAACACATCTTTTGTATTCATCTGTCAATCTGAGTTGAATAGAATACAAAAAAACCAGAGCAGGGAACATTGGAAAAGCAAAGAATTAATTGTTCTTTAATAAAAGGTTATGCGTCATGGGCAAAAGGGAAGAGATAGCTCTAAAGAATGTGGACATAATTAGGTCCAGGGAGACAGAAAGTCAGATCCAGATGGTGGGAGCTTCAGGAGAGGGTAAATCAGGGATCCCAGAGAGATAAGGGAGGAGCAAGGAAACAGGCTGGTGTCCAAAAGCTGCATGCCAGTATGGTAGGAACATAACAGGGCTCATGTTTGAAAAGCTCTGAAAGCTAACCACTATTGGGTGAGCAGAGGAAATCCTTAATAAAAATGGGTATGCTGTTGGAATATCCAGAGAACTGGACCTATGCAGAGTACTATCTGAAGTGTATTTCTACAGGTTTCTGTATCTTTGCTAGATTTATTTCATTGCCTTGGTCTTACTCCAGCAAACTGTTCTATGAGCTCTTGGAGGTCAGAACTCATGTTTTATTGTCTTCCAAAGCTCCTATCCCAGTTGAGATCATGATAAGAGTTCATTAAATACTTGCTAACGCATTTGACGATTAATAGTACTTCTTAATGGGAGGAGGGAAAAAGATTTGCCTTTGAAATGAGCACAAATCATGACTTTACCTGGAGGATCCAGAGAGCCTTGTTGCCACTGAAAATAATAAGGAAATCAGAAAGCTAGACCCGTAAGCTGCCAGCAGTGTAAAGAGTGATGCTGCCCCTGTGAGAGGTTTGTCCCTCAAGCACAGACCTAGGGGCAATGAGATGGGGCACAGTCCTGCTGCTTGGGGTGAAGTCACCGTGTTTGCTTTTTCAGATATCTGGTGACAGAGTGGTTTCCAATGACTGAGAGTTGTCAAATTGATTGTCAGGGAATTACTTCTGCAATGCAGAACTTTTAGGAAAATCTCAAAATGGCCATTTCAGTTACACCATTGCACAGTTCTTTCCCCACTGCTTTCCTTTGTTAATGTGGAAGCGTATGTTTTGGAACATACAGATGTCCTTGTTTAGAATAGCCCAAAATAGCTAGAGTCCCCTACACAGTGTTGGGTGTTAAATGTATTTTACATTTCAGACTGCACGCAGGGAAGTGGCTGATTTTACATAATATTTTTCCAGGCTGTCAGCAAATTTTCTGTAACCTTAATTTAGTTCAACTACCTAAACTTTGCAATTTTATGCTGTTCATCACTACTGGCTTTCAGGTGCAGTTTTCCTGTCATTGTCTTATCATTTCCATGCTAAAAAAAAAAGTTTTCCATGAGGGATGTGATAAGCCCTCTTGGAAGCCATGTGTAGAGCTGGATAAGGATATTTTAACCCCCAGGAATAGTCTAAACAATGTTTGAAGTGAGCAGAGACAAGAATATCACAGTCAAGTGTCAGAGACCCTTAAACCTGACTCTCCTAAAACAAACATTGTGAAGTATCAGCAAGAAGGAAGATGCCTAGCTTTCTCATTTTTAATTGACTCGATGAACCAGGAGAGTTTGAATGAATACCTCTCCTTCCCCCAAATGGTTTCCTAGTGAAGTGCAGGCTCCAAGGACTAAATTGATTACATGGAAAACAAATGATTATCTCAGGCTGATTGAAAAAGAAAGAATACTGCCAAATCTCAAGCCCGAAAGATTTTCAGAGTTGACGTTATGTTGTGGAAATTCCGAGCGGGAGGCTTCTGATACTAGAGATTTGGAAGGGTGGAAATTCTTATGGAAAAGGATGAGTAATACCAATAAAGAGATTTCTTTGGAATAATTGACATGGATCACATGGCAATCAGTGTATCCTAGATTGCTGGAGGATGGGAGGATAATGAAAGTGAAGGGTCTGCAAATAAACTGATGATGGTCTAAAGTACACCTGCCAGTGTCCAGCCTGTGGGTCCACTGGCTCCTTACCCCATTTCCTTCCTCCACCCCACTGGGAACACTGAATGTCTCCCCTGAGCACTGATCTCTTCTCTCGTCTTCCTAGGGTAAGTGTTATGTACCCTTTAACATGAGTTCAAGTCTTATCTTCTCTAAATCCTTTTCGTACCATGAAAACCTTTTCCTACTATGCCCCCAAATACGATTGTTTTCCTCTAAACACGGCCCTTATTGTCTCTGGAAGCCACCTGGCATGAGATGTACATGGCATCATCTCACTTCATTGATGATCTATGCATATAGCAATGTCCTCAAGTCCTAACTGTGTGGGATCATCATCTGATTCAAAATAAGGAACTCTTTCATCTCCCAAATAGGCATCTGTTTCATTTTTCTATAATTTGTTCTGCGCTATGAATGACCAAGGATCTGGGGTGAGGCATCATGCATCAGTGAATTTTGTAGCAGACGACAGATGACATGTCAGAGAAGTTTTTAGCTGAAACAACATGTTAAAGAGGATCTTAGAAAAGCTGGTTAAGAGAGTCAGTGAGGAAGCATGAGATACACAGAGACTAGGAACAGCTGGATAGTGTTACTATCTTGAGCTCCAAAGAAGAGGACCTGTGGGAACGGTTGATAAAAACTTGAGAAGATAAAGAGGCCCCTGACAGGAACTGTAGCCAAAAGGATCCCAAGAGCTGCCTGGATTCAGACCAGGGAGGAAGGGACTTAGACCTTTAGAACCTGACCTTTGCATATTCAACCTTTTACTCTCTTGCTGGTGTCTTTTGTTTGTTTGTTTGTTTGTTTTAATCAGAAAGGCAGATTTACTGAGAGAAGAGGAGATAGAAAGAAAGATTCACCTGTTGGTTCAAGCCCCAAGTGACCACAGACGCCAGAGCTGTGCTGAAACGAAGCCAGAAGCCAGGAGTTTCTTTCTTCTGGGTCTCCTGTGTGGGTGCAGGGTCCCAAGGCTTTGGGTCATCCTCAACTGCTTTCCCAGGGCACAAGCAGGGAGCTGAATGGGAAGTGGAGCACCTGGGACATGAACTGGTGCCCATATGGGATGCTAATGCTTGCAAGGTGAGGATTTAGCCACTGAGCCATTGCAGCAGTGTCTTCCTTTCTACAAACTCAATCTTTTTTTTTTTAAGATTTATTTTTTATTTTATTAGAAAGTCAGATATACAGAGAGGAAGATCTTCCATCCATTGATTCACTCCCCAAGCAGACACAATGGCTGGAGCCAGGATCCTGGCGCCTGTTCCTGGTCTCCCACATGTGTGTAGGATCTCAAGGCTTTGGGCTGTCCTTGATTGCTTTCCCAGGCCACAAGCCTGGGAAACGGGGCTGCCGGGATTAGAACCAGCATCCATGTGGGATCCCGACTCATGCAAGGCAAGGACTTTAGCCACTAGGTTACCACGCCAAGCCCCAAACTTAATCTGAAGTGACAGGGAAAGGTTACTAAGGGATACTGTCTATAGAGATCAGCCTTTCCAGGAACAAAGCAAAGCAGAGAAAAGTGGAGATGCATTTGAAGGTAGAGAGACAAAACAAAACAAAATAATCAAAAAAGAACGCCTCATATAGCCTCCACCAAATTTAATATATTATTTTATCCAAAGGCAATGATGCATTTTTTTTGCTTAATTTCTGGAACTATTTGTTAATTTAAAGAAACAATTCAGGATTTGATGAACAGTTATAGATTAGCAACAGTGGTATGATTCGAACACTTGTGTCTCCCTACTCTGAAGGTCGCATGTTGAAACTTACTCACCAGCACAGTGGTATTGGGAGGTGGGACATCGGGAAATTTGCTAGGTCAAGAAAGCAAATTCCTCCCAAACGGATCATCACCCTTATAAAACAGAGCAAAGGGAGCTTCCCTTCCACCCCGTGATGCAGTTTGCAGATGGTATCTATAAGGAACAGGTTATCACAGCTCACTGGACCTGCTGATTAATTAGAAATGATTAATCTAAGATATTTCACTGTAACACCCCAATTGGACCAGGAGAAAGAGCTACTGCCCAGTTTCTTACAGGAAATGAGATATGCCAGTTGTGAATTCCATGTTCTGTTTAAAACTGGCAGGTTTGCCAAAGGAAGTAAGTAAGCTGATTCAGTTTCAAGAATACGTGAGTTTCAACATAGCATTTTACCACCAGTGCTCTTCACAGGTGATTGAACACCTGTTAATACTATTGCAGTATCCTATGCTTTTTAAAGTGCAATTAAAGAAAAAAGTTGAAAATATTTTGTATATAACGTTTGATAGAAAAATTTTATGTCTGGTTATGTTTGTGTTCAGTTAGTACTGCCTCTATGTTGCAGTAATAATAAGTATTGCTTCTGGATTACTGTGGTGTTTTGTTGAGGAAGAATTGGACTCAGCAAAAAGCTCCTTAGCATAATTTAATAGAAAATATCTCATAGAATTCATGCTCGTCTTCAGAAATAAATTTTTTTCATTGGTATTAATCAAATGCAAATCTCCTAGGCATTTCTTTAATTAGTATTTACCAAAGAACATTAATTTAAGTGATACCATTTTTGCCCAAAATACAAATTAACTCTTGGCAAACTTCAACATGTTTTGGGAACTGCCTCCTCTCTGTTGGAGGTTTCCATTTAGTTTTAATGGAAGACAGAGCACCTCAGAACCCGAGGAGGATCACACCACCCAGGAGTACCGCCAGCCCAAGGGGAAGCATTTGTAAATTCTGCACTTATAGAGATCGCATTTCCTATTCAATGTGTTCCCAGGAAATCTAACTTGTCAGGAGGCAGGAGGATCATGACTGTCCCTGGAGCATCTTGAGCTGATTTTCATGATGTCTCAACTGAAGATGCTGGTTGAGGAAGAAGTTTCCTGTGCACACCTGGATCCCATGATCGTACTCTGCTTGACTTATTGCTACCTTCATGCAGTTTCCATGGAATGATTCCTGCTTTCTGTCCTGGAACCCCCACTTTAACCCTGTTTACATCATCCTAGTGTTCTTACAAAGATCACCTCATCAGCTGTTGGCTTCTTGTCTGCAGAAATCTTCCTGTTTCTTGGTGGCCTGCACAGCCTTAGTTCACTGGCACACACTGTGTTCTTCCCCGTGACTCCTCTGCTCTGACGCTCTTTGTGGGACCTGCTTCTCTGCTTCTACTTTGGCCTTTGACTTGGTTACAGCTCACAGGCTTACAATTTTGTACTTACAGACACTTTTATATCTTCTTTGACAGGGTTCCTCACAAGGGTGAGCCTTTTTCTTTTGTCCTTAAAAAAAAAAAAAAACACTGTTCAAATGATTACATCAGCATAACTTAGGAGATGATTTTGAGTCTTTACAACAGAGATGGGAACTTCTGTGGCAGTCGCTGATGTGTTGAAAAAGAATTTTTACAGTTTTAGCATTTGATGGAATTCATTGCAAGAGGGACGGGGTGGGAGATGAGGAGGCAAGTTTTGGTGGCACACCAAGTAGAGAAAATCATTTCCATTTTAGCTCAGCATGTCTCTGGGCTCCATTGAATGGCCCAGTGAAGGCATACACGGTGAAATAATAGTCTGAGAAAGACCAAGGAAAGCAAGTATCCTTCAAAAATATCATGCATGCATTTAAACAGCTGCTCAAGGTGAGCTGTGCTTTGGCTGTCCTATGCTGCTGCAAATGAGCCACTCCACGATCAGTGGCTGGTGGCTGAGCATATCCAGCCAGCATGAGCTCACAACATCAAGAGGCCAAGCTTGAGGAAGGTCTCTCTCAAATACAAGTTAGAAATATTCAACTCACATTATAATCAGCTACTTAAGATACGGTTTGTAGAATCACCAGTAATACGACCATTCTCCAGTCCTCAAGAGGCTTAAAGATTCTATCAAGAAGCTAAATGTATGTTGGTGGGAAACTTTCCATGGCCTATTCTGGGCAGTTTCCTGTCCTGCTTCTTGTGCTTATTTTGCACAAACCAGGGGGTCCATGAGCCAGCCCTACTCAGTTCACCTTCTGTCCTAGCAGGGACAGTGGTTTTTCTGGCTGGCTTTCACCCCGTTCTGGTTCTTGTTGGATGTATCGGCCCGGCCATGGCTTGTCCATACCCATGTATAGCTCACAGATGGCTCAGTAGGGGATTGAGACCTTGTCTAGTCAGTCCCACGTCTATCCTGGTTCCCCAGGACACCAGTTGGTGTTGATGTTTGGCCCGGCCTGGAGCAACCAATCCCAGCCACACTAGTGCCACGGGAGAGTACGACTGTTGCCTAACCAGAATGCAGCCCCCATTCCAGCACACTTGCTCCTTAGTGGGAACCTCATCCCATTTAGGGTGTCCCCCCAGCTCCCCAAATTGGCCTGTTGCTAACTGCAGATCCTGCGTCTGACAGTGGCTGCTCTGACTCAGCTTATCTCATTCCCACACTTGTCCTGGCCTCTGCCCAAGACACTGTGGCCCAGCATCCCTGACTAAAGTAGACCTGCCGGTGTAAGCACAAAGTTACATGCCCCTATCACTGGCAATTGCCTTGAATTCATGTTTCACCTATACAAAAGTTGGTCTAATTCATGAGTGGCCCTGAGCAGCTTTTACAATTTAAAAAGACCCAGAGCTTGCTGCCAGGTGGCCAGCAGGCAGAGCCTGGCACCACATGGTGCACTGGCTGCCCAAAACCAAGGGCTCATCTACCTTCTTGCGGGGTGTTTTTGCCTAGAGCCCTTAGCCGGATCCCGCTTAGCCAAGACGCCACTGCGCAGCTGCCAACCTGCAGAGTGGTTCAGTCCATCCCAGCCCTAAGAAAGGAATCCGTTTGGCATGGGTCAGGGGTGGACCAGGCTGAAACGGTTCATGTCATCCACTGGCAAACCCAGGCGCCAGAACAGGGTGTGGGTCGGGCCGGGTTTGGTCGTGACAAGAACTAGTACACAAGATAGAAAGCCAAGGTGAGGTTACCTGTACTAGATTTGAATGCAGCACGCAACCAGCACACGTGAGAACCAGGAAGGAAGAGGGCAGAGCCAGCGGGGGATTGAGGGCTGGTCCCCTCGCCGGACAGCTACTCCCACTAGATAGCATGGGCAGGGATGGGGACAGACCAGACTAAGGAAGTGGTGGGTTCCCCCCTCTTGGGTCACTACTCCCACGGGAGGACATCAGAACTAGGATGAAGGCTGGGGTGGCTAGATGGAGAGGCACTCGGCCACATCCGTGAGGGCTAGATGGTTGAGTTGGTTAGAAGGAACTAAGTTTTAATACCCATTCCATTGATAGGTATAGGAGCCAAATGGGAGGCAGGACAGACTGGACTAGTCGGCTATGCACACTGGCAGGCCAGGGTGGGAGGCGTAGCTGGAGGGGTTATTGTGGGTCACCCCCACTGGGCTACAGCTCCCACTAGTTGATAAAAAGGCTGAGTACGTGCTGGGCAGAACCAGGTTGGACTACAACACCCATTGGTTCCAGTGCAAGTCGGGACTGAGAGCAGAACCAACCCAGCAACTGCAACCACCAGCTGATTGTGGAGATGGACTGTGCTGGGCCCTGTGCTTACTAGAACATATGGGAATCTGATCTGGGAATACCTCAAAGTTTCTTTGAAGATCTCCCCAACCGAACTGCTGGACTCAGAACCCTAGCCAAGAAAAGACAGAGGACAGAACAAGTCAATCAACCACCTCAACTATATGTTGGCAGCGAAATACTGGGCGGATAAAGACTCTATGATGGACTATGACAATCAATGGATTCTTCAATGACCTCATCGAGCTGGAAGTGGCGAGACTGGCAGCGATTCACAACTGGAGAACTATTACAACCACTTGAGCAGGTATCTCAGAGCATGCCCCAAATCTGGGACTTTCGGCGGGTGGGAAACTGGGTGGGGCTTCTCCCTCAATATCCCCCTTTACCTCAGATACATGAAGGAAACAATATGGACATAAAAATCTTACCCACATCCCTATAGCCCCTAAACCTTTACACCGTAGTTAACTATGTAAGATTATTAACAATAATAATAAAAAAGATTCTATCAAGAAGACAGCCTATAGGGGAAAGGATTAGAGTGCAACCAAATATGCAAGTCCTCAGTTGTATTCACCTTGTTTGAGCTAAGGAATCTTCTTATTTTCTGAGCACTGTCTTTTTGCATACTGGAAAGTGAAGAGCAGCAACTCTAGAGGTGAGGGGGTCTCCAAAGTTGGCCACAGACACAGATATCCTTAGTGTGGAGAAAGGAAATTGATTTGGTGTGGCTGCCATGGCATGCTAACATCCACCTCCTGTGTTCTATTTCTAAAATCCCCAGGAAGCCTTCTGATCTGGGATTTGATTTCCTGTGAAGCTCTACCTACCAGAAAGGAATGTGCAGACACTTGGCCTAGCTCCTGGACCAAGCCACATCTCCAGTTCTAAATGAATCAATTGGCATTCTGGTTTAGTATGAGACTCTGGGTTTGCTTTGCATGAATTTGGCTCCACAGCACATCCTTCCTGAGCAAGCTGACAAATTGGGCAATGGGGACCTAGAAAGGACTTATTTTTTTACAGTGTGGCATAGACCTATGTGTATTTACATAGGAAGAAAACTCTTCATGACCGTTTTAAAATTCTCTAAGAGGGCCTGACCCTGAAAATTGAAGACCTGCTGACCTTACACCATGTGAGTTAAAGCTGAGATCATCGCTAGGGAAAGGTGATCCTTTCCTGCACCTGACATGGAAAGTTCTATGCCCAAAGCCATCAGGGATCCTCTCACTGCGTCTTTTAGCTGAGGTTGGTTGTACCCTTTGAGAGTGAAGAGAATTTCCACACTCAGACGTCTGACCCATAGCTGCATTTGTAGAACCACCCTACAATTTAGTGACTTACTCTCATGAGTTAGGGGCATTAAAACCAAGGTTCCCCTTTGCCTACGTCCAATACAAATGAATCGTTTTAGGAATCAAAAACTTCAAAACTTCAGGTAAAGAGACAGAAGGAAATTGGAAAGAGCAGGGAAAGCAAAATCTTTTATTCCAGGCAAGGAAAGCAAGCTACTCCATTGCGTCTCTACTCTGCGTGGTATTATTTAGCTTTGAAAAATTAACATTGACATTGGTATTTCTATGCCTGATTTTGTTTTCTTTACCTCATAATACATGTCAATTTCTCTATTTCTTGGAAATCATCATTATGGGCCAGATGTATACAGGTCATTTTGTATCATTACGGCGTAATTGGGAAATCTTCAGATGGAACTTCTGTGGGCTAATAACAGCAAAGAGCAGAAATCTTGGGAAAAGATGGAAAAAAGGAATCCTACCATTGTTTTCTCGAGGGGGTGGTGGTATTGTGGTGGCATTGTGGCACAGCGTGTGAAGCTTCTGTCTGGGAGACCTGCATCCTCTGCTGGCTGCCTTGTTGCTGACCCAGTACCCTGCCTCAAGCGTCTGAGAAGGAATTGGGTGGTGGCCCAGGTACCCACCCTCTATCTGACTTTTCAATAAAAATAAATAAATCTTAGAAAAAAGCACAATAATTAGCTCAGGCGACTCTGGAACTCTTCCTGGCTGGGAGGAGGTGGCTAGGGGTGGGGCGGTGTGTGGCAAGTGTTCTGGAATGGAGTGTTGTGACAGCTGTGGTTCAGTTTAGCAGCAGAGCAAGTCCACATGTGTGCATGGGTACTGCGATATGTTTTCCAAACACAGACCCGAAGTCCTTGGAGGGAAAAGACCAATACATTTTACTAGAAAAATATAAAGATGACTATGCTTTACAAAAAAACCTAACACCCAGCAATCCTTAATGCTTATCTTTTTGGGGGAAGAAATTGAAATTTTGTGTAGGAATGTGGATCTCTGAAAGGATACATTTTAAAGATAAATGAATTAGAAAATGTCCACCTGAACTAAACAGATTTAAAGCGTTAGTCATTTTTGTAATTGAATGATGATGTTTCACTGGGAGCGTTTAAGACGCCAGTGCCCACAGAAATTTAACCCTGTCGAGTCTAAATCAGGTTCCACGGAACAGTACAATGTGCAGAAGGAACAAAGAAACTGGGTCATTTGGATCTGATTATAAAACAAAAAAAATTTCTTCCTGAAGACCCGAGGTCACTTCCTCCATATTGTTTCTTCGGGTTTGGATTGCAGCTTCCCTTCTGAGATGCTGTGAAACTGTAATCTGTGGAAGAACAATTCTTCTCCATGCAAATGCAAACAGTTCCACCTTAAAATAGCTGAGCTCACCGTAAGCTGGCTGTTGGCAGTTTGCCAGGGAAGGGCCTGAAAGCTGCACTTTAATCAAAAAGACGTGTAAGCTTTCTGCAGGTTGTGGAAAAAAACAGCTGGGAAGAGAATTTTTATTGATTCTTTTATTTCCCTCTCCTCTCTCCCTCCCCCACTCTCTCTAACATGCACATTTATGGCAGACGCACCCCACCCCCTTCCTCTTTCTGGAATAACAACTTTTCCTTTTCCAAGAGCCCTATAATTTGCAAGTGTCCTACGGGGCTACCAGCTGCATCCTGATATTGCTTTTACCTTGGCTGACATCAAGCCCAGGCCACAACAGTTACACAAGCGAAAAGGAGGGAGCGTACTGCTCTGATCAGAGCTGATTCAGGCAGCCTGGTTTTGGTCCAAGGATTTTAACGGCGCTGGTTTTCAAGGGAGGGAAGAGCTAATAATAATCGTACACTTCTCTAGCCTTAGGAATGGCGGTACTGACAGGCGCCATAAAGGATGGCTGCCATTACTCATGCTCCTTGCTGCTACGCCGAGTGAGCAGGAGCTTCAGGTATGCACCACACTGGGGTATGTCAGCACACGCAGGCAGCAGTCCGTCACACCGGCAGGCGTCCTTGAAGGCAGAGGATCACATGGCCACATCATGCCTCTTAAAAATAATTCTTGTACGCGCTGGGGACCAAAATGCACATGAGAAGCAGTCTGTCATTGTGACAGATGTAACACACTTCTGTTTTCTAGACCAAAGCTGAGGTGTCAATGGGGAGCCCACGGCACCATCTCCATCTTACTGGCCTCTTTACTTTTCTTTAACAGTGTCTTTTGATAATTTTTCAGATTGGGGCTAGCATTTGAAATTTAGAATTCAGCATTCAGCTTCTTTCGAAAGATTAAGGATATGGCACCCTGGGTGTGTATATCTAAATGAAAATGGTTGGCTAGATCTGCAAGGCATGTGCTGGTTACATGGGGCATGTGCTAGCTGGATAGGTAATGCTCACCTTACAATGGAGGGAACCTGGCTGCCCGTGTGGGCATCTGGCTGCATAGCCTCTGCAGCAAGTGTGCCGTGCATCAGCTAGCAGGCAGCTGCTGAGTGTGCCCCACCCAGTGCAGATGCTGTTGTGGTACTGGCCGATCATACGTTTTCATAATTCCCTGTGCCACACACCACAGAATTCACACTCTTCAACTTAGAATGAAGTCTTTCCATCTTTTACCATCGTTTCTTAATGCTGGGTTATTTTCTCACATTCCCAGGGTCACTCACACCCATTTCTTCCAAGGCCATTGGTCTTAGGAGTCCTAACTTGTTCTTTGGACTCCCTGCTTAGAGCTTGCCTAGCCTTCTTGTCCTCTGTTCCACATGGTTGACTGTGAATGCCATGCACCTGCATGGGTTAAGCCTGCTTCAGGGCAGAAAGATCTTTCCAATTCTTGGAAAAATTCTTTAAAATTATAGTCTGTTCACAGATGTAGAGATCATATTTTTAATTCTTAGACTGTAGGCATGATTTCTACCTTATTGCTACAATTTTCTAAATGTCTATTTTCAATTCTTAGCAATGTCATATGGAATGGTAGGGGGCATTGGTCCTTGGGCCACATTTTCAGAATAGATTTGTTCAGATGCTCCTCGTGTATCTGCCTGGTAACTGTGTTCACAATGCGCCACATCTACACCTTCACCGTCTTCACCATGGCAAGTTGTACTGCAGCTGTTTTGATGTTGGACTCTTCAATTTTATTTATTTATTTTTTTGGCCACTGCTGAACTTCATACTTGATTATGATTGCATTAGTTTATTATTGCTATCATTAGATATTTTATTTATTATTATTATTATTATCATTTTATGATACAGTTCCTTAGGCTTCTGGGATTTCCCTTAACCCCCTCCCCCAATCCCCCCCACCCGAGTTCCTCTATATCATTACTAAAGTATAGTTCTTCATACATAGTCATATGTCCATCATTGCGGGCATGGACAATGGCAGAGAGTCCAGCATCCTATTGTCAAGATATACTAAACAGTTTCATAGTAAGTCCATCATTGTCTGGAAGTAGAGATGCATACCACATTGTATCTTCACATCTGGATATGTTAGTCTCCATTTCACGGTTACTGTACATCCCCTTAAATGAAAAATCACAATACAAAATCAACCATAGGAAGAAAAATAGAAATTTATAATGCCATGAAGTTAAATGACATGTTACTAGATATGATAGTCTCCATTACACAGCTATTATACATCCCCTTCAATGAAAAGCCACAAAACAAAATCAACAACAGGAAGAAAAAAGAAATTAACAACATCATGAAGCTGAATAACATGCTACTGAATGATTAATGTGTCGCTGAAGAAATGAAAAAGAAAATCAAGAACCTTCTTGAAGAAAATGATGCTACTGTATAATCTATGAATCATTGAATAATTTAATCACAAGAAACTGCTTTGAAGAGGTGAAACTAACAAAAACAAAAACATCAAAATCCATGAGATATAGCTTCTGCTGATTTTTGTTGGTGAAATGTGTCTCTTCCAGACAACAAATAGATGGGTTTTGTTATTTAATCCAGCCTACTAATCTATGACATTTGATTGAGCTTAAGCCATTTACATTCAGGGTTAATATGAATGGATGGTAATTTGGTTCTGTCATTTTAGCAATGGGTTGCTCATTGATTTAGTTTTCTGTTGTCATTTTACTGGGATGTTCTTTACATTTGCCTTTGATTTTGTTGGGTGCTATTCCTCTTCTCTGTCAAGGGAACATTTTTAAGTATCATTTGTAGGACATGTTTGGAAGAGGCATTTTCTTTCAACTTTTGTTTACTGTGGAAGAATTTTTTATTTTATTTTCAAAGACAAAAGAAAGCTTTGCTGGATATGTTATCCTAGGCTGACAATTTTTATCTTTTAGAATCCAGAATGTCACTCCATTCTCTTCTTGCCTGTAGAGTTTCCTGTGAGAGATCTCCTGTGAGTTGAATTGGCATTCCTTTATATGTCAATTGATTTTTTTCTTGTGCACATTTAAGGATCTTTTCCTTATGTTCAATTGAAGAGAGCTTGATGATCATGTGTCGTAGTTTAGATATCTCTTGATCAAGCCTGTTGGGAGTTCTGTGCCCTTTCCCAACTCTTTCTCTAGATCAGGGAAATTTTCCCTTATTATTTCATTGAATATATCTGTAAAACTGGTTTCTCTTTCTGCACCTTCTGGGACTCCCACAAATCTTATATTAGGCCTCTTAATAGTGTCTTTCAGTTCTTGGATACTCTTTTTGGCCTGATCCAGCTCTGCTTCCAGCTTTTTGTTTGCTTCCCCCTGGTGACAGGAAATATCTTCCAATTCTGAGATTCTTTCTTCTGCCTCCTTCATTCTATTTTGGAGACTCTCCACTGTACTTTTAGTTTGCTGTACTGTGTTCTTAATCTCTGATATATCAGCCTTGATTCGTTTTATTGCTGCTTTTTCTTGTGTTATATATTCCTTAAATTCTTTGAACTCTTGTATGTGTTTCTCATTGCTGATCAGAAACTTTAAAATGAGTTTTCTGAATTCTGTGTCCCCCATTTTCTCAATGTCTTC
Organism: Ochotona princeps; assembly: GCF_030435755.1. Taxonomy (NCBI): domain Eukaryota; kingdom Metazoa; phylum Chordata; class Mammalia; order Lagomorpha; family Ochotonidae; genus Ochotona; species Ochotona princeps. Next base: position 108,863,766 of record NC_080834.1, on the reverse strand, counting down.
CTCAGTGAACTCTGAGGTTGGCATAGCGTTTTGCTCCTTTGTAGGGGAGTCTTCAGTAATATTCATTGTGCCTCTGTCTCTTCTTTTGCTCTTGGTCATTGTACTTCTATTTAACAGATTGTTCTCCTTCAAACAGGTTTCTAAGCTGTGTCACCCATAGTTCTAGTTTGATTTTACTTATTGCAGTTGGTACATGGCTCTTTGTTTGCAGTCAGTTGTGCCACTCACCCCCGCGAGTTCTGGGTCAGGGTTCTTCTGTTAGATTTCCACCATGGTCTCCACAGCCCCAACTCCTGGCTCACCAGTCTTCTCCTCTTGTGCTGTCGTGCTGAGGTTGCACTACTGTCTGTAAAACCTTTCTCCCACTTCCAACTGAGTATGTCCCAGGATTAGGGAGATACCAGGTGTCCTATATAACTAGGTTGTTGTTGGTGCTGATCTTGCTGGAACCTGTTGGCCGTTAGGTCTGGGTGCCACACGGATCTATTTTGACCTGTATGTTGCCACAGTAGGTATTATTTTCCTGTGGGACAGTGCAATCCACAGAACTCAGTGAGTTCTTGCGAGCTCAGCACATGCACAGTTCACCATCTTCCCCTGCAGTTCTAAAACTTTTGCCACAGTGTACAAAATGGTGCCTGACATGCCCCTACTAGAGTTCTTGATCAGCTGGCCGTCAGGTCTGAGGGCTACCTAGACCTGTCTTGGGTGGAACCTGTAGAGTGCCACGTTAATGCAGTTCACTGAGTCAAAAACGAGTTCACTCCTAGCTCAGTTTATGTTCAGTCCTTTCCGTTGCTTTTGCCTCCTTAGGCAAATGATGCCCAATTTGGCTCTTGGGGGCTGACTGGGCTGTGGAATCCACGCTGTTCTCGCACTATCCATCTGGGATCTGTGGCTCAGTCTCTGCCCTGGTCACATCAAACAGACCAGCAGGATGGACAGTTCTTTGTCTGGGTTCACCTCCCAGGCTCTCAGTGAAAGTCCCTTCCCACCTGGTTGCTGGTGGAGTTCTGGCTGCTGGTGGAGTTCAGATTGCTGTTAGCTGAATGCTGCTGGATTATCAGTTACTGCAGCATCACACCATTGTTTTCGCTGTTTTCCTGTGTCTGTCAGTCTCCAGGTACCCCTCTGCTGTTGTTCTGTCCTTTTATTTCCTGGAATGTGTCCTCTCTGTTTCATCCTGGTTAAATGTTTCTCTG